>NC_088414.1:50699127-51016627 GCF_034236695.1 Oncorhynchus nerka
ACACACACACGTTATGTTTTTCTGTCCTCGTGGGAACCTAAAATACATTTTCATTCAAAATCCTATTTTCCTTAACATAACCATAACCTAAACTTGACCCCAAAACTATACCTAACCCTAAAACTATACCTGACCCTAAAACTATACCTGACCCTAAAACTATACCTGACCGTAACTCCTAACCCTAATTGTAACCCCTAACCTAACCCCTAAGCCTAAAATATAATTTTCCCTCGTGGGGACCGGCAAAATGTCCCCACTTGTCTGAGTTTTTGGTTGTTTAACTCCTTGTCCTTGTGAGAACTTCTGGTAACCTAAAGGATAGTGAAACAAAAACACAATGTTCGAGATGTCTGGAGACAGGTGATGTCTGGAGACACAGGTGATGTCTGGAGACAGGTGATGTCTGGAGACACAGGAGATGTCTGGAGACAGGTGATGTCTGGAGACACAGGTGATGTCTGGAGACACAGGTGATGTCTGGAGACACAGGTGATGTCTGGAGACACAGGAGATGTCTGGTGACAGGTGATGTCTGTAGACACAGGAGATGTCTGGAGACACAGGAGATGTCTGGAGACAGGTGATGTCTGGAGACACAGGTGATGTCTGGAGACACAGGTGATGTCTGGAGACACAGGTGATGTCTGGAGGTCTGGAGACACAGGTGATGTCTGGAGACACAGGTGATGTCTGGAGACACAGGTGATGTCTGGAGACAGGTGATGTCTGGAGACACAGGTGATGTCTGGAGACACAGGTGATGTCTGGAGACACAGGTGATGTCTGGTGATGTCTGGAGACAGGTGATGTCAGGGTATGAATTATTTATAGAATGTATAAGAGCTGTGTATGAAATGTCTATAAAATAATATGTTTATGTTTCTAGAGAATATTATTGGACAAGGAATATTTGAATGTTTCAAGAGAATATTATTTGAGAAGGAATATATTTTAAACTTTGTTTCTAGAGAATTTAATTGAAGGAATATGTGTATGTTTATAGAGAATATTATCTGAGAAGAAATATGTTTTAAACTTTGTTTGTAGAGAGTATTGGAGAAGCAATACAGTGGATTCAGAAAGTATTCAGACCCCTTCCCCTTTTCCACATTTTGCTACATTACAGCCTGATTCTGAAATGGATTGAATATAACATTTTCCTCATCAATCTACACACAATGGCCCATAATGACCAAACGAAAACAGGTTTTTAGGGAAAAACAAACGAACCAGAAACACCTTATTTACATAAGTATTCAGACCCTTTACACCTCCTCAGGTACACACACCTGTCTATATAAGGTGTGGGTACCTGAGGAGGTGTAAAGGTTCTGAATACTTCATACTTAACAGTGAATATCAGAGAACAAACCAAGCCATGAGGACGAAGGGATTTGTACATAATGACATCACAATACCCCATAATGACATCACAATACCCCATAATGACATCACAATACCCCATAATGACATCACAATACCCCATAATGACATCACAATACACCATAATTACAAAATAAATGTCCCAAGTATTCAGACCCTTTACTCAGTATTTTGTTGAAGCACCTTTGGCAGCGATTACAGCCTCCAGTCTTCTTGGGTATAACTCTACAAGCTTGGCACACCTGTATTTGGGGAGTTTCTCCCATTCTTCTCTGAAGATCCTCTCGAGCTCTGTCAGGTTGGATGGGGAGCGTTGCTGCACAGCTATTTTCAGGATGTTTGATTGGGTTCTGGCTGGGCCACTCAAGGGCGTTGTCTTTGCTGTGTGCTTAGAGTTGTCCTGTTGGAAGGTGAACCTTCGCTCCAGTCTGAGATCCTGAGCACTCTGTAGCATGTTTTCATCAAGGATCTCTGTACTTTGCTACGTTCATCGTTCCCTCGATCCTGACTAGTCTCCCAGCCCCTGCAGCTGAAAAACATCCCCACAGCATGATGCTGCCACCACCATGCTTCACCGTAGGGATGGTGCAAGGTTTCCTCCAGACATGATGCTTGGCATGCAGGCCAAAGAGTTCAACATTGGTTTCATCAGACCAGAGCATCTTGTTTCTCATTGTTCTGAGTCTTTAGGTGCCTTTTGGAAAACTCAAAGCGGGCTGTCATGTGCCTTTTACTGAGGAGGGACTTCCGTCTGGCCCCTCTACCATAAAGGACTGATTGGTGGAGTGCTGCAGAGATGGTTGTTCTTCTGGAAGGTTCTCCCATCTCCACAGAGGAACTCTGGAGCTCTATCAGAGTGACCATCGGGTTCTTGGTCACCTCCCTGACCAAGGCCCTTCTCCGATTGCTCAGTTTGGCCGAGCAGCCAGCTCTAGGAAGAGTCTTGGTGGTTCCAAACTTCTTCCATTTAAGAATGATGGGGGCCACTGTGTTCTTGGGGACCTTCAATGCTGAAGACATTTTTGGTAACCTTCGCCAGATCTGTGCCTCGACATAATCGGAGCTCTACGGACAACTTGTTCGACTTTCATGGCTTGTTTTTGCTCTGACGTGCACTGTCAACTGTGGGACCTTATATAGACAGGTGTGTGACTTTCCAAATCATGTCCAATCAATTGAATTTACCACAGGTGGACTCCAATCAAGTTGTAGAAACATCTCAAGGGTGATCAATGGAAACAGGATGGACCTGAGCTCAATGTTGAGTCTCATAGCAAAAGGTCTGAATACTTATGTAAATTAAATGTTTCGTTTTTTTTCCCTCAATACTTCAAAAATTTGTAACAACATGTTTTTGCTTTGTCATTATGGGGTATTGTGATGTCATTATGGGGTATTGTGATGTCATTATGGGGTATTGTGATGTCATTATTGATGAGGAATTTGTTTTATTTAATCTATTTTAGAATAAGACTGTAACGTAACAAAATGTGAAAAATTAAAGGGGTCTGAATACTTTCCAAATGCACTGTAATTAAATCTGCTGTCATATTGTTGAGTAGTGGAATAATGTAGTCATTATATATTTGTTGTCACTTATTCAGCATCCTAAGTATTTGATATGTTTTGTGGTCCACTTAAAGGATTGCTGTAGATGGTGAGTTATCGTTTTTATTTTTCCTATTGCCATTATTTCATTTTTTCCCAAGTTAATTTTATAACCTGGACTTTTTGAGTATTTTTGAGATCATCTGCAAATCAGTTTAGTTTATATTCATGTTTACCAACACTGAGACCTGTTACATTTGGGTCCTGTCTAGTTGTTTCTGCAAACGGTTCAGTACAAACAGGAGTGTGGGAGAGGACATTCCTGTCTAGTTGTTTCTGCAAACGGTTCAGTACAAACAGGAGTGTGGGAGAGGACATTCCTGTCTAGTTGTTTCTGCAAACGGTTCAGTACAAACAGGAGTGTGGGAGAGGACATTCCTGTCTAGTTGTTTCTGTAACAGTACAAACAGGAGTGTGGGAGAGGACATTCCTCTCTAGTTGTTTCTGTAACGGTTCAGTACAAACAGGAGTGTGGGAGAGGACATTCCTGTCTGGTTGTTTCTGTAACGGTTCAACAGGAGTGTGGGAGAGGACATTCCTGTCTAGTTGTTTCTGTAACGGTTCAACAGGAGTGTGGGAGAGGACATTCCTGTCTAGTTGTTTCTGTAACGGTTCAGTACAAACAAGAGTGTGGGAGAGGACATTCCTGTCTTGTTGTTTCTGTAACGGTTCAACAGGAGTGTGGGAGAGGACATTCCTGTTTAGTTGTTTCTGTAACAGTACAAACAGGAGTGTGGGAGAGGACATTCCTGTCTTGTTGTTTCTGTAACAGTACATACAGGAGTGTGGGAGAGGACATTCCTGTTTAGTTGTTTCTGTAACAGTACATACAGGAGTGTGGGAGAGGACATTCCTGTCTAGTTGTTTCTGTAACGGTTCAGTACAAACAGGAGTGTGGGAGAGGACATTCCTCTCTAGTTGTTTCTGTAACGGTTCAGTACAAACAGGAGTGTGGGAGAGGACATTCCTGTCTTGTTGTTTCTGTAACGGTTCAACAGGAGTGTGGGAGAGGACATTCCTGTCTTGTTGTTTCTGTAACGGTACAAACAGGAGTGTGGGAGAGGACATTCCTGTCTTGTTGTTTCTGTAACAGTACAAACAGGAGTGTGGGAGAGGACATTCCTGTCTAGTTGTTTCTGTAACGGTTCAGTACAAACAGGAGTGTGGGAGAGGACATTCCTCTCTAGTTGTTTCTGTAACGGTTCAGTACAAACAGGAGTGTGGGAGAGGACATTCCTGTCTTGTTGTTTCTGTAACGGTTCAACAGGAGTGTGGGAGAGGACATTCCTGTCTTGTTGTTTCTATAACGGTACAAACAGGAGTGTGGGAGAGGACATTCCTGTCTTGTTGTTTCTGTAACTGTACAAACAGGAGTGTGGGAGAGGACATTCCTGTCTTGTTGTTTCTGTAACGGTACAAACAGGAGTGTGGGAGAGGACATTCCTGTCTTGTTGTTTCTGTAACGGTACAAACAGGAGTGTGGGAGAGGACATTCCTGTCTTGTTGTTTCTGTAACGGTTCAAACAGGAGTGTGGGAGAGGACATTCCTGTCTTGTGCCGCTTTTCTAAAGCAATTTCATCAGATCACGTATTATTTGTGTATATTTTTTTATATAGGTAATTTATTCAATATTTGTAATACATTTATTATTTGAGCTGGAAACTGTAAAGTTTTGAATAGAAAAGGCCATTCAAAATGGTTGAAAGTGTTAAACTTTGTTTCTAGGGAATATTATTAGAGAAGGACGATTTGAATGTTTTTAGTGAATAGTATTGGAGAAGGAATATGTGAATGTTTCTATTTAAAATAACAATTTCTTTCTTTATTTTGACACCTGCTGGATAGTTATGGTTTCACCAGCTAGAACATGTATTTTTTAAATTAAAAGACTCCAGCCACCCAAGTCATGGACTGTTCTCTCTGCTAGCGTACGTCATGCGGTATCGATGCACCAAGTCTGGAACCGACAGGACCCTGAACAGCTTCTACCCCCAAGCCAAAAGACTGATAAACTAAACATTGACCCTTTTTTATTTGACTAAGTCAAGCATGACCCATTGACTGCACACACACTGGACTCTACCCACACACTCACACATACTGACACCCCAACACACACATACACACCAATTTTAGAATAAGGCTGTAACGTAACAAAATGTGGAGAAAGTCAAGGGGTCTGAATGCTTTCCCGAATGCACTGTTTATGTTCGTATCTACCTCAATTACCTCGTTCCCCTGGTACTTCCTGTATATAGCCATGTTGTTTTCTACTTCCTGTATATAGC
Source organism: Oncorhynchus nerka (assembly GCF_034236695.1). Classification (NCBI taxonomy): domain Eukaryota; kingdom Metazoa; phylum Chordata; class Actinopteri; order Salmoniformes; family Salmonidae; genus Oncorhynchus; species Oncorhynchus nerka. Next base: position 50,704,411 of record NC_088414.1, read on the forward strand.
CATGTTATTTTCTACTTCCTGTGTATATAGCCTTGTTATTTTCTACTTCCTGTATATAGCCATGTTATTTTCTACTTCCTGTGTATATAGCCATGTTATTTTCTACTTCCTGTATATAGCCATGCTGTTTTCTACTCCCTGTGTATATAGCCATGTTATTTTCTACTTCCTGTGTATATAGCCATGTTATTTTCTACTTCCTGTGTATATAGCCATGTTATTTTCTACTTCCTGTGTATATAGCCATGTTATTTTCTACTTCCTGTGTATATAGCCATGTTATTTTCTACTTCCTGTATATAGCCTTGTTATTTTCTACTTCCTGTATATAGCCTTGTTATTTTCTACTTCCTGTATATAGCCATGTTATTTTCTACTTCATGTATATAGCCATGTTATTTTCTACTTCCTGTATATAGCCATGTTATTTTCTACTTCCTGTATATAGCCATGTTATTTTCTACTTCCTGTATATAGCCTTGTTATTTTCTACTTCCTGTATATAGCCATGTTATTTTCTACTTCCTGTATATAGTCTTGTTATTTTCTACTTCCTCTATATAGCCATGTTATTTTCTACTTCCTGTATATAGCCATGTTATTTTCTACTTCCTGTATATAGCCATGTTATTTTCTACTTTTACATTTACATTTAAGTCATTTAGCAGACGCTCTTATCCAGAGCGACTTACAAATTGGTGCATTCACCTTATGACCTCCAGTGGAACAGTAGTGCATCTAAATCTTTTCAGGGGGAGGGGGGGTGAGAGGGATTACTTTATCCTATCCTAGGTATTCCTTAAAGAGGTGGGGTTTCAGGTGTCTCCGGAAGGTGGTGATTGACTCCGCTGTCCTGGCGTCGTGAGGGAGTTTGTTCCACCATTGGGGGGCCAGAGCAGCGAACAGTTTTGACTGGGCTGAGCGGGAACTGTACTTCCTCAGTGGTAGGGAGGCGAGCAGGCCAGAGGTGGATGAACGCAGTGCCCTTGTTTGGGTGTAGGGCCTGATCAGAGCCTGGAGGTACTGAGGTGCCGTTCCCCTCACAGCTCCGTAGGCAAGCACCATGGTCTTGTAGCGGATGCGAGCTTCAACTGGAAGCCAGTGGAGGGAGCGGAGGAGCGGGGTGACGTGAGAGAACTTGGGAAGGTTGAACACCAGACGGGCTGCGGCGTTCTGGATGAGTTGTAGGGGTTTAATGGCACAGGCAGGGAGCCCAGCCAACAGCGAGTTGCAGTAATCCAGACGGGAGATGACAAGTGCCTGGATTAGGACCTGCGCCGCTTCCTGTGTGAGGCAGGGTCGTACTCTGCGGATGTTGTAGAGCATGAACCTACAGGAACGGGCCACCGCCTTGATGTTAGTTGAGAACGACAGGGTGTTGTCCAGGATCACGCCAAGGTTCTTAGCGCTCTGGGAGGAGGACACAATGGAGTTGTCAACCGTGATGGCGAGATCATGGAACGGGCAGTCCTTCCCCGGGAGGAAGAGCAGTTCCGTCTTGCCGAGGTTCAGCTTGAGGTGGTGATCCGTCATCCACACGGATATGTCTGCCAGACATGCAGAGATGCGATTCGCCACCTGGTCATCAGAAGGGGGAAAGGAGAAGATTAATTGTGTGTCGTCTGCATAGCAATGATAGGAGAGACCATGTGAGGTTATGACAGAGCCAAGTGACTTGGTGTATAGCGAGAATAGGAGAGGGCCTAGAACAGAGCCCTGGGGGACACCAGTGGTGAGAGCACGTGGTGTGGAGACGGATTCTCGCCACGCCACCTGGTAGGAGCGACCTGTCAGGTAGGACGCAATCCAAGCGTGGGCCGCGCCGGAGATGCCCAACTCGGAGAGGGTGGAGAGGAGGATCTGATGGTTCACAGTATCGAAGGCAGCCGATAGGTCTAGAAGGATGAGAGCAGAGGAGAGAGAGTTAGCTTTAGCAGTGCGGAGCGCCTCCGTGATACAGAGAAGAGCAGTCTCAGTTGAATGACTAGTCTTGAAACCTGACTGATTTGGATCAAGAAGGTCATTCTGAGAGAGATAGCGGGAGAGCTGGCCAAGGACGGCACGTTCAAGAGTTTTGGAGAGAAAAGAAAGAAGGGATACTGGTCTGTAGTTGTTGACATCGGAGGGATCGAGTGTAGGTTTTTTCAGAAGGGGTGCAACTCTCGCTCTCTTGAAGACGGAAGGGACGTAGCCAGCGGTCAGGGATGAGTTGATGAGCGAGGTGAGGTAAGGGAGGAGGTCTCCGGAAATGGTCTGGAGAAGAGAGGAGGGGATAGGGTCAAGCGGGCAGGTTGTAGGGGCGGCCGGCCGTCACAAGACGCGAGATTTCATCTGGAGAGAGAGGGGAGAAAGAGGTCAGAGCACAGGGTAGGGCAGTGTGAGCAGAACCAGCGGTGTCGTTTGACTTAGCAAACGAGGATCGGATGTCGTCGACCTTCTTTTCAAAATGGTTGACGAAGTCATCTGCAGAGAGGGAGGAGGGGGGAGGGGGAGGAGGATTCAGGAGGGAGGAGAAGGTTGCAAAGAGCTTCCTAGGGTTAGAGGCAGATGCTTGGAATTTAGAGTGGTAGAAAGTGGCTTTAGCAGCAGAGAGAGAAGAGGAAATGTAGAGAGGAGGGAGTGAAAGGATGTCAGGTCCGCAGGGAGGCGAGTTTTCCTCCATTTCCGCTCGGCTGCCCGGAGCCCTGTTCTGTGAGCTCGCAATGAGTCGTCGAGCCACGGAGCGGGAGGGGAGGACCGAGCCGGCCTGGAGGATAGGGGACATAGAGAGTCAAAGGATGCAGAAAGGGAGGAGAGGAGGGTTGAGGAGGCAGAATCAGGAGATAGGTTGGAGAAGGTTTGAGCAGAGGGAAGAGATGATAGGATGGAAGAGGAGAGAGTAGCGGGGGAGAGAGAGCGAAGGTTGGGACGGCGCGATACCATCCGAGTAGGGGCAGTGTGGGAAGTGTTGGATGAGAGCGAGAGGGAAAAGGATACAAGGTAGTGGTCGGAGACTTGGAGGGGAGTTGCAACGAGGTTAGTGGAAGAACAGCATCTAGTAAAGATGAGGTCGAGCGTATTTCCTGCCTTGTGAGTAGGGGGGGAAGGTGAGAGGGTGAGGTCAAAAGAGGAGAGGAGTGGAAAGAAGGAGGCAGAGAGGAATGAGTCAAAGGTAGGCGTGGGGAGGTTAAAGTCGCCCAGAACTGTGAGAGGTGAGCCGTCCTCAGGAAAGGAGCTTATCAAGGCATCAAGCTCATTGATGAACTCTCCGAGTTCTACTTCTACTTCCTGTATATAGCCATGTTATTGTTATTCTTCGTGTCACTATTTACATTTTTATTACATTTCATCTGTCTTTAACTGCACTGCTTGAAAAGGACCCATAAGTAAGCATTTTGTTGGTCTACACCTGTTTTGAAAGCTATTGGTTTGTGTGTGTGTGTGTGTGTGTGTGTGTGTGTACGTGTCTAGGCCCTGTTACTTCATGGGTGTCTGCCAGATGATGAGCAGGAGACGTTGAATCTGACTCTGGGAGAAGAAAACACTGAACAACAACTGGTAACACATCTTTTTATTTTATTTTTTATTTCACCTTTATTTAACCAGGTAGGCCAGTTGAGAACACCTTTATTTAACCTGGTAGGCCAGTTGAGAACACCTTTATTTAACCAGGTAGGCCAGTTGAGAACACCTTTATTTAACCTGGTAGGCCAGTTGAGAACACCTTTATTTAACCTGGTAGGCCAGTTGAGAACACCTTTATTTAACCTGGTAGGCCAGTTGAGAACACCTTTATTTAACCTGGTAGGCCAGTTGAGAACACCTTTATTTAACCTGGTAGGCCAGTTGAGAACACCTTTATTTAACCTGGTAGGCCAGTTGAGAACACCTTTATTTAACCTGGTAGGCCAGTTGAGAACACCTTTATTTAACCTGGTAGGCCAGTTGAGAACACCTTTATTTAACCTGGTAGGCCAGTTGAGAACACCTTTATTTAACCTGGTAGGCCAGTTGAGAACACCTTTATTTAACCTGGTAGGCCAGTTGAGAACACCTTTATTTAACTAGGTAGGCAAGTTCTCATTTACAACTGTGACCTGGTCAAGATAAAGCAAAGCAGCGCATCACAAACAACAACACAGAGTTACACATGGAGTAAACAAACATACAGTAGAAAAAGTCTATATACAGTGTGTGCAAATGAGGTAGAATAAAAGTGGTAAGGCAATAAATAGGCCATAGTGGCGAAGTAATTACAATATAGCAATTAAACACTGATAGATGTGCAGAGGATGAATGTGCAAGTAGAGATACTGGGGTGCAAAGGAGCAAGATAGATAAATAAATACATACAGTATGGGGATGAGGTAGCTGGATGGGCTGTTTACAGATGAGCTCTATATACAGGTGCAGTGATCTGTGAGCTGCTCTGACGGCTGGTGCTGTCATGACTACCGCCAAAGTCGGTTCCTCTCCTTGTTAGGACGGCGTTCGGCGGTCGATGTCACCGGTCTGCTAGCCATCGCCGATCCACCTTTTAATTTTCCATTTGTTTTGTCTTGTTTTCCCACACACCTGGTTTACATTTCCCTCATTACTCGTCGTGTATTTAACCCTCTGTTCCCCCCCATGTCTGTGTGTGAAATTATTTGTTACGTTTGTTGTGTGATGCGTCAGGCTGTTTTTTTCCGGGTATTGTTTTGAGCCCCTGGTATTGTATTGTTGTCTGACTAGGTCACTATTCCCTTTCGCCTTTGGAGTGTTGTGATGCTGTTGCGTCCGACTGTTCTGCTTCTATTCACTCATCCTGCACCACCTGACTCCAGTTGCTACGGTTGGGTACTGCTATGGTAACCAGTGAGCTGAGATAAGGCGGGGCTTTACCGAGCAGAGACTTGTAGATGACCTGGAGCCAGTGGGTTTGGCGACGAGTATGAAGCGAGGGCCAGCCAACGAGAGCGTACAGGTCGCAGTGGTGGGTAGTATATGGGGCTTTGGTGACAAAATGTATGTCACTGTGATAGACTGCATCCAATTTGTTGAGGTAGAGTGTTGGGGGCTATTTTGTAAATGACATCGCTAAAGTCGAGGATCTGTAGGATGGTCAGTTTTACGAGGGTATGTTTGGCAGCATGAGTGAAGGAGGCTTTGTTGCGAAATAGGATGCCGATTCTAGATTTAATTTTGGATTGGAGATGCTTAATGTGAGTCTGGAAGGAGAGTTTACAGTCTAACCAGACACCTAGGTATTTGTAGTTGTCCACATATTACAAGTCAGAACCGTCTAGAGTTGTGATGCTGGACGGGCGAGCAGGTGCGGGCAGCGATCAGTTGAGGAGCATGCATTTAGTTTTACTTGCATTTAAGAGCAGTTGGAGGCCACGGAAGGAGTGTTGTATGGCATTGAACCTCTTCAGGAGGTTAGTTAACACAGTGTCCAAAGAAGGGCCAGAGATATACAGAATGTAACTCTCCCTCTCAACTGGTAACACCCAAACACAGCTCTCCCTCTCAACTGGTAACACCCAAACACAGCTCTCCCTCTAGGACAGATCATTGTTCTCTTTCTCTCTGTGTCTGTGTGTGTGTGTGTGTGTGTGTGTGTGTGTGTGTGTGTGTGTGTGTGTGTGTGTGTGTGTGTGTGTGTGTGTGTGTGTGTGTGTGTGTGTGTGTGTGTGAGAGAGAGAGAGAGACAGGTATCAATTTTCCCTCTGTATTCATCAACTTTGCGTTTCCTATTTCTCACACACAGCCTCTCTCCCCTTCTGCTCTCTATCCCTCCCCTCGCTCTCTCCCTCTCCCTCCCCTCCCTCTCTCTATTTCTCCCCTCCCTCTCTCTATCCCTCCTCCCTCTCTCTATGCCTCCCCTCTCTCTCTGTGTCTCTCTAGGTGGTAATTCGTAGTCATCTAGATCAGAGTATGGAGGAGACTCAGGAGCTGAAGGTAAATACTGTTTTTCAGACTAACCGTTTTCCAGAACATTATCAAGTGAATTAAGAAGTTATGTTGCCATACAGTGACTCATTTTGTCTCTGTAGTCCAACACTTTGCATTTGAAATGGTAACCATGAGGTTAGTGTCAGCTTTAAAAATGATGGTATTTTCATCCATATCGGGTGAACCGTTTAGCATTTGTTTTAGGGGACCAAAAGTATTGGGACAAATTCACTTCTGTGTATTAAAGTAGTGAAAAGTGTAGTATTTGGTCCTATATTGCTAAGCACACAATGATTACATCAAGCGTGTTGCGACAAACTTGTTGGATGCATTTACTGTTTGCTTTGTTTGGGCCAGTATACAAACTGAAGTGGGTCTAGGGTGGTCGGTAAGGTGGAGGTGATATGATCCTTGACTAGCCTCTCAAAGCACTTCATGATGACAGAAGTGAGTGCTACGGGGCGGTAGTCATTTAGTTCAGTTATCTTTGCCTTCTTGGGTACAGGAACAATGGTAGCCATCTTGAAGCATGTGGGGACAGCAGACTGGGAGAGATTGAATATGTCTGGAAACACACCAGCCAACTGGTCTGCTCTGAGGACGCGGATGGAGATGCCGTCTGGGCCAGCAGCCTTGCGAGGGTTAACACGTTTAAATGTTTTACCCACGTCAGCCACGGAGAAGGAGAGGGGGGCGCAGTCTTTGTTAGCGAGCCGTGATGGTGGCTCTGTATTATACTCAGAGGGAAAAGACGGTGTCTGTAACATGGCTGTTTTTGTAGTCTGTGATTTCCTGTAAAACCACATACGTCTCGTGTCTGAGCCGTTAAACTGCGACTCCACCTGGTCCCTGTACCGGCATTTTGCTTGTTTGATTGCCTTGCGGAGGGAATCGCTACACTGTTTATGTTCAGCCATATCGTCTGACCTCTTTCCATGGTTAAATGTGGTGGCGCTTTCAGTTTTGTGCGAATGCCGCCATCCATCCACAGTTTCTGGTTAGGGTAGGTTTCTGGTTAGGGTAGGTTTCTGGTTAGGGTAGGTTTCTGGTTAGGGTAGGTTTCTGGTTGGGGTAGGTTTCTGGTTAGGGTAGGTTTCTGGTTAGGGTAGGTTTCTGGTTAGGGTAGGTTTCTGGTTAGGGTAGGTTTCTGGTTAGGGTAGGTTTCTGGTTAGGTTAGGTTTCTGGTTAGGGTAGGTTTCTGGTTAGGGTAGGTTTCTGGTTAGGGTAGGTTTCTGGTTGGGGTAGGTTTCTGGTTGGGGTAGGTTTCTGGTTAGGGTAGGTTTCTGGTTAGGGTAGGTTTCTGGTTAGGGTAGGTTTCTGGTTAGGGTAGGTTTTTGGTTAGGGTAGGTTTCTGGTTAGGGTAGGGTAGGTTTCTGGTTAGGGTAGGTTTCTGGTTAGGTAGGTTTCTGGTTAGGGTAGGTTTCTGGTTAGGGTAGGTTTCTGGTTAGGGTAGGGTAGGTTTCTGGTTAGGGTAGATTTCTGGTTAGGTAGGTTTCTGGTTAGGGTAGGTTTCTGGTTAGGGTAGGTTTCTGGTTAGGGTAGGTTTCTGGTTAGGGTAGGTTTCTGGTTAGGGTAGATTTTAATAGTCACAGTGGGTACAACATCTCCAATTCATTATGTAACTGTCATTTGCCTAATAACAAACTTGTATGCCGTCTATAAATACAAATAAAATTGTTAAATTATGAGCCTTGTTGGTTAAGCTACAGAAAAAGGGCTTTATATAACAAGCCATACTGTGGGGTGATGGACCCAGTCAGGTCTTTATATAACAAGTCATACTGTGGGGTGTTGGACCCAGTCAGGTCTTTATATAACAAGTCATACTGTGGGGTGATGGACCCAGTCAGGTCTTTATATAACAAGTCATACTGTGGGGTGCTGGACCCAGTCAGGTCTTTATATAACAAGTCATACTGTGGGGTGTTGGACCCAGTCAGGTCTTTATATAACAAGTCATACTGTGGGGTGCTGGACCCAGTCAGGTCTTTATATAACAAGTCATACTGTGGGGTGTTGGACCCAGTCAGGTCTTTATATAACAAGTCATACTGTGGGGTGTTGGACCCAGTCAGGTCTTTATATAACAAGTCATACTGTGGGGTGTTGGACCCAGTCAGGTCTTTATATAACAAGTCATACTGTGGGGTGTTGAACCCAGTCAGGTCTTTATATAACAAGTCATACTGTGGGGTGTTGGACCCAGTCAGGTCTTTATATAACAAGTCATACTGTGGGGTGCTGGACCCAGTCAGGTCTTTATATAACAAGTCATACTGTGGGGTGTTGGACCCAGTCAGGTCTTTATATAACAATATAACAAGTCATACTGTGGGGTGCTGGACCCAGTCAGGTCTTTATATAACAATATAACAAGTCATACTGTGGGGTGTTGGACCCAGTCAGGTCTTTATATAACAATATAACAAGTCATACTGTGGGGTGCTGGACCCAGTCAGGTCTTTATATAACAAGTCATACTGTGGGGTGATGGACCCAGTCAGGTCTTTATATAACAATATAACAAGTCATACTGTGGGGTGCTGGACCCAGTCAGGTCTTTATATAACAAGTCATACTGTGGGGTGTTGGACCCAGTCAGGTCTTTATATAACAAGTCATACTGTGGTGTGCTGGACCCAGTCAGGTCTTTATATAACAAGTCATACTGTGGGGTGCTGGACCCAGTCAGGTCTTTATATAACAATATAACAAGTCATACTGTGGGGTGTTGGACCCAGTCAGGTCTTTATATAACAATATAACAAGTCATACTGTGGGGTGTTGGACCCAGTCAGGTCTTTATATAACAAGTCATACTGTGGGGTGCTGGACCCAGTCAGGTCTTTATATAACAAGTCATACTGTGGAGTGTTGGACCCAGTCAGGTCTTTATATAACAATATAACAAGCCATACTGTGGGGTGCTGGACCCAGTCAGGTCTTTATATAACAAGTCATACTGTGGGGTGTTGGACCCAGTCAGGTCTTTATATAACAATATAACAAGTCATACTGTGGGGTGTTGGACCCAGTCAGGTCTTTATATAACAAGTCATACTGTGGGGTGTTGGACCCAGTCAGGTCTTTATATAACAATATAACAAGCCATACTGTGGTGTGTTGGACCCAGTCAGGTCTTTATATAACAAGTCATACTGTGGGGTGTTGAACCCAGTCAGGTCTTTATATAACAAGTCATACTGTGGGGTGTTGAACCCAGTCAGGTCTTTATATAACAAGTCATACTGTGGGGTGATGGACCCAGTCAGGTCTTTATATAACAAGTCATACTGTGGGGTGCTGGACCCAGTCAGGTCTTTATATAACAATATAACAAGTCATACTGTGGGGTGTTGGACCCAGTCAGGTCTTTATATAACAAGTCATACTGTGGGGTGATGGACCCAGTCAGGTCTTTATATAACAAGTCATACTGTGGGGTGTTGAACCCAGTCAGGTCTTTATATAACAAGTCATACTGTGGGGTGTTGGACCCAGTCAGGTCTTTATATAACAAGTCATACTGTGGTGTGTTGGACCCAGTCAGGTCTTTAAATAACAATATAACAAGTCATACTGTGGGGTGTTGGACCCAGTCAGGTCTTTATATAACAAGTCATACTGTGGGGTGTTGGACCCAGTCAGGTCTTTATATAACAAGTCATACTGTGGGGTGCTGGACCCAGTCAGGTCTTTATATAACAATATAACAAGTCATACTGTGGGGTGTTGGACCCAGTCAGGTCTTTATATAACAAGTCATACTGTGGGGTGTTGGACCCAGTCAGGTCTTTATATAACAAGTCATACTGTGGGGTGTTGGACCCAGTCAGGTCTTTATATAACAAGTCATACTGTGGGGTGTTGGACCCAGTCAGGTCTTTATATAACAAGTCATACTGTGGGGTGTTGAACCCAGTCAGGTCTTTAACAGAACAATATATGTTATTACCTCGTACCCATGTATATAGCCATGTTATTACCTAGTACTCCCTGTATATAGCCATGTTATTACCTGGTACTCCCTGGATATAGCCATGTTATTACCTGGTACTCCCTGGATATAGCCATGTTATTACCTGGTACTCCCTGTATATGGCCATGTTATTACCTGGTACTCCCTGTATATAACCATGTTATTACCTGGTACTTCCTGTATATAACCATGTTATTACCTGGTACTTCCTGTATATAACCATGTTATTACCTGGTACTTCCTGTATATAACCATGTTATTACCTGGTACTTCCTGTATATAACCATGTTATTACCTGGTACTTCCTGTATATAACCATGGTATTACCTGGTACTTCCTGTATATAACCATGTTATTACCTGGTACTTCCTGTATATAGCCATGTTACTACCTGGTACTCCCTGTATATAACCATGTTATTACCTGGTACTTCCTGTATATAGCCATGTTATTACCTGGTACTTCCTGTATATAACCATGTTATTACCTGGTACTTCCTGTATATAGCCATGTTATTATCCCTGTTATCGTTACTCAGTGTGTATTATGTTACTATTTTTCTGTTATTATTTCCCTGTTAGTCTACACCTGTTGTTGTTAGTCTACACCTGTTGTTGTTAGTCTACACCTGTTGTTTATCTACACCTGTTGTTTATCAAGCATTTCACTGTTAGTCTACACCTGTTGTTGTTAGTCTACACCTGTTGTTTATCAAGCATTTCACTGTTAGTCTACACCTGTTGTTGTTAGTCTACACCTGTTGTTGTTAGTCTACACCTGTTGTTGTTAGTCTACACCTGTTGTTGTTAGTCTACACCTGTTGTTTACCAAGCATATCACTGTTAGTCTACAACTGTTGTTGTTAGTCTACACCTGTTGTTGTTAGTCTACACCTGTTGTTGTTAGTCTACACCTGTTGTTTATCAAGCATTTCACTGTTAGTCTACACCTGTTGTTGTTGTTGTTAGTCTACACCTGTTGTTGATAGTCTACACCTGTTGTTGTTAGTCTACACCTGTTGTTGTTAGTCTACACCTGTTGTTTACCAAGCATTTCACTGTTAGTCTACACCTGTTGTTTACCAAGCATTTCACTGTTAGTCTACACCTGTTGTTGTTAGTCTACACCTGTTGTTGTTAGTCTACACCTGTTGTTGTTAGTCTACACCTGTTGTTGTTAGTCTACACCTGTTGTTTACCAAGCATATCACTGTTAGTCTACACCTGTTGTTGTTAGTCTACACCTGTTGTTGTTAGTCTACACCTGGTGTTTACCAAGCATTTCCCTGTTAGTCTACACCTGTTGTTGTTAGTCTACACCTGTTGTTGTTAGTTGTTAGTCTACACCTGTTGTTGTTAGTCTACACCTGGTTGTTGTTAGTCTACACCTGTTGTTTACCAAGCATTTCACTGTTAGTCTACACCTGTTGTTTACCAAGCATTTCACTGTTGTTTACCAAACATTTCACTGTTAGTCTACACCTGTTGTTGTTAGTCTACACCTGTTGTTGTTAGTCTACACCTGTTGTTGTTAGTCTACACCTGTTGTTTACCAAGCACTTCACTGTTAGTCTACACCTGTTTACCAAGCATTTCCCTGTTAGTCTACACCTGTTGTTGTTAGTCTACACCTGTTGTTTACCAAGCATTTCCCTGTTAGTCTACACCTGTTGTTGTTAGTCTACACCTGTTGTTTACCAAGCATTTCACTGTTAGTCTACACCTGTAGTTGTTAGTCTACACCTGTTGTTGATAGTCTACACCTGTTGTTTACCAAGCATTTCACTGTTAGTCTACACCTGTAGTTGTTAATCTACACCTGTTGTTGATAGTCTACACCTGTTGTTGTTAGTCTACACCTGTTGTTTACCAAGCATTTCACTGTTAGTCTACACCTGTAGTTGTTAGTCTACACCTGTTGTTGATAGTCTACACCTGTTGTTGTTAGTCTACACCTGTTGTTTACCAAGCATTTCACTCTTAGTCTACACCTGTAGTTGTTAGTCTACACCTGTTGTTGATAGTCTACACCTGTTGTTTACCAAGCATTTCACTGTTAGTCTACACCTGTAGTTGTTAATCTACACCTGTTGTTGATAGTCTACACCTGTTGTTGTTAGTCTACACCTGTTGTTTACCAAGCATTTCACTGTTAGTCTACACCTGTAGTTGTTAGTCTACACCTGTTGTTGATAGTCTACACCTGTTGTTGTTAGTCTACACCTGTTGTTTACCAAGCATTTCACTGTTAGTCTACACCTGTAGTTGTTAGTCTACACCTGTTGTTGATAGTCTACACCTGTTGTTGATAGTCTACACCTGTTGTTGTTAGTCTACACCTGTTGTTGTTAGTCTACACCTGTTGTTGTTAGTCTACACCTGTTGTTTACCAAGCATTTCACCTGTTTGTTAGTCTAAACCTGTTGTTTACCAAACATTTCAGTGTTAGTCTACACCTGTTGTTGTTAGTCTACACCTGTTGTTGTTAGTCTACACCTGTTGTTGTTAGTCTACACCTGTTGTTGATAGTCTACACCTGTTGTTTACCAAGCATTTCACTGTTAGTCTACACCTGTTGTTTACCAAGCATTTCACTGTTAGTCTACACCTGTTGTTGTTAGTCTACACCTGTTGTTGTTAGTCTACACCTGTTGTTGTTAGTCAACTAGTCTACACCTGTTGTTGTTAGTCTACACCTGTTGTTGTTAGTCTACACCTGTTGTTTACCAAGCATTTCACTGTTAGTCTACACCTGTTGTTGTTAGTCTACACCTGTTGTTTACCAAGCATTTCACTGTTAGTCTACACCTGTTGTTGTTAGTCTACACCTGTTGTTTACCAAGCATATCACTGTTAGTCTACACCTGTTGTTGTTAGTCTACACCTGGTGTTTACCAAGCATTTCCCTGTTAGTCTACACCTGTTGTTGTTAGTCTACACCTGTTGTTGTTAGTCTACACCTGTTGTTTACCAAGCATTTCACTGTTAGTCTACACCTGTTGTTTACCAAGCATTTCACTGTTGTTTACCAAACATTTCACTGTTAGTCTACACCTGTTGTTGTTAGTCTACACCTGTTGTTGTTAGTCTACACCTGTTGTTGTTAGTCTACACCTGTTGTTTACCAAGCACTTCACTGTTAGTCTACACCTGTTTACCAAGCATTTCCCTGTTAGTCTACACCTGTTGTTGTTAGTCTACACCTGTTGTTTACCAAGCATTTCCCTGTTAGTCTACACCTGTTGTTGTTAGTCTACACCTGTTGTTTACCAAGCATTTCACTGTTAGTCTACACCTGTAGTTGTTAGTCTACACCTGTTGTTGATAGTCTACACCTGTTGTTTACCAAGCATTTCACTGTTAGTCTACACCTGTAGTTGTTAATCTACACCTGTTGTTGATAGTCTACACCTGTTGTTGTTAGTCTACACCTGTTGTTTACCAAGCATTTCACTGTTAGTCTACACCTGTAGTTGTTAGTCTACACCTGTTGTTGATAGTCTACACCTGTTGTTGTTAGTCTACACCTGTTGTTTACCAAGCATTTCACTCTTAGTCTACACCTGTAGTTGTTAGTCTACACCTGTTGTTGATAGTCTACACCTGTTGTTTACCAAGCATTTCACTGTTAGTCTACACCTGTAGTTGTTAATCTACACCTGTTGTTGATAGTCTACACCTGTTGTTGTTAGTCTACACCTGTTGTTTACCAAGCATTTCACTGTTAGTCTACACCTGTAGTTGTTAGTCTACACCTGTTGTTGATAGTCTACACCTGTTGTTGTTAGTCTACACCTGTTGTTTACCAAGCATTTCACTGTTAGTCTACACCTGTAGTTGTTAGTCTACACCTGTTGTTGATAGTCTACACCTGTTGTTGATAGTCTACACCTGTTGTTGTTAGTCTACACCTGTTGTTGTTAGTCTACACCTGTTGTTGTTAGTCTACACCTGTTGTTTACCAAGCATTTCACTGTTAGTCTAAACCTGTTGTTTACCAAACATTTCAGTGTTAGTCTACACCTGTTGTTGTTAGTCTACACCTGTTGTTGTTAGTCTACACCTGTTGTTGTTAGTCTACACCTGTTGTTGATAGTCTACACCTGTTGTTTACCAAGCATTTCACTGTTAGTCTACACCTGTTGTTTACCAAGCATTTCACTGTTAGTCTACACCTGTTGTTGTTAGTCTACACCTGTTGTTGTTAGTCTACACCTGTTGTTGTTAGTCAACTAGTCTACACCTGTTGTTGTTAGTCTACACCTGTTGTTGTTAGTCTACACCTGTTGTTTACCAAGCATTTCACTGTTAGTCTACACCTGTTGTTGTTAGTCTACACCTGTTGTTTACCAAGCATTTCACTGTTAGTCTACACCTGTTGTTGTTAGTCTACACCTGTTGTTTACCAAGCATATCACTGTTAGTCTACACCTGTTGTTGTTAGTCTACACCTGTTGTTTACCAATCATTTCCCTGTTAGTCTACACCTGTTGTTGATAGTCTACACCTGTTGTATACCAAGCATTTCACTGTTAGTCTACACCTGTAGTTGTTAGTCTACACCTGTTGTTGATAGTCTACACCTGTTGTATACCAAGCATTTCACTTTTAGTCTACACCTGTTGTTTACCAAGCATCTCACTGTTAGTCTACACCTGTTGTTGTTAGTCTTCACCTGTTGTTTACCAAGCATTTCACTGTTAGTCTACACCTGTTGTTGTTAGTCTACACCTGTTGTTTACCAAGCGTGTGACAAACACATTTAATTTGATTTATTAGTGTGGGATTGGCATGCGGGGTGAGGGGTCCGTGGGTGGCTTCTAACCATTGTTTTGGATTCCTTATGTCTTACTTATTGGTAGGAATAAGTTTGGTCCAAACCGGATGTTGGGTTCTATGTTTATTGAAAATGATTTGAATCCTATAAATTAAATTTGCCAATTTGGGTGAAATCAGTGTCCCTAATTTATCTGAGATGAAGTTACATTTGAACAATATAATGATTGAGGAATGTAACTCCAGAACCAATCTGAGATAGTGGGTGTCACGGAACGACTCCATTGTGTTTTTTTATTGTCACCTTTATTTCACCAGGTAGGCTAGTTGAGAACAAACTCTCATTTACAACTGCGACCTAGATATAGGTCTGTAGCAGTTTGTGTCTAGAGTGTCTCCCCCTTTGAAGAGGGGGATGACCACGGCAGCTTTCCAATCTTAGGGGATCTCAGACAATACAAATGAGAGGTTGAACAGGCTAGTAATAAGGACTGCAACAATGTTTTGAGTATGATTTTAGAAAGAGAGTGTCCAGATTGTCTAGCCCGGCTGATTTGTAGGGGTCCAGATTTTGCAGCTCTTTCAGAACATCAGTTATCTGGATTTGGGTGAAGTAGAAATGATGGGGGCTTGGGCAGGTTGCTGTGGGGGGTGCAGGGCAGTTGACCGGGGTAGAGGTAGCCAGGTGGAAAGCAGGGCAGTTGACCAGGGTAGGGGTAGCCAGGTGGAAAGCAGGGCAGTTGACCGGGGTAGGGGTAGCCAGGTGGAAAGCAGGGCAGTTGACCGGGGTAGCCAGGTGGAAAGCAGGGCAGTTGACCGGGGTAGGGGTAGCCAGGTGGAAAGCAGGGCAGTTGACCGGGGCAGGGGTAGCCAGGTGGAAAGCAGGGCAGTTGACCAGGGTAGGGTAGCCAGGTGGAAAACACATTTAGGGCAGTTGGCACCGGGGAGGGGTCAGGGGTAGCCAGGTGGAAAGCAGGGCAGTTGGTCCAAACCGGGTTGTTCTAGGGGAATCCTAGCCAGGTGAAATCAGCAGGGAAGTTACATTGAACAATATAGGGGTAGCCAGGTGGAAAGCAGGGCAGTTGACCGGGGTAGGGGTAGCCAGGTGGAAAGCAGGGCAGTTGACCAGGGTAGCCAGGGGGAAAGCAGGGCAGTTGACCAGGGTAGGGGTAGCCAGGTGGAAAGCAGGGCAGTTGACCAGGGTAGGGGTAGCCAGGTGGAAAGCAGGGCAGTTGACCGGGGTAGGGGTAGCCAGGTGGAAAGCAGGGCAGTTGACCGGGGTAGGGGTAGCCAGGTGGAAAGCAGGGCAGTTGACCGGGGCAGGGGTAGCCAGGTGGAAAGCAGGGCAGTTGACCGGGGTAGGGGTAGCCAGGTGGAAAGCAGGGCAGTTGACCGGGGCAGGGGGTAGCCAGGTGGAAAGCAGGGCAGTTGACCGGGGCAGGGGTAGCCAGGTGGAAAGCAGGGCAGTTGACCAGGGTAGGGGTAGCCAGGTGGAAAGCAGGGCAGTTGACCGGGGCAGGGGTAGCCAGGTGGAAAGCAGGGCAGTTGACCGGGGTAGGGGTAGCCAGGTGAAAAGCAGGGCAGTTGACCGGGGTAGGGGTAGCCAGGTGGAAAGCAGGGCAGTTGACCAGGGTAGCCAGGGGGAAAGCAGGGCAGTTGACCAGGGTAGGGGTAGCCAGGTGGAAAGCAGGGCAGTTGACCAGGGTAGGGGTAGCCAGGTGGAAAGCAGGGCAGTTGACCGGGGTAGGGGTAGCCAGGTGGAAAGCAGGGCAGTTGACCGGGGTAGGGGTAGCCAGGTGGAAAGCAGGGCAGTTGACCGGGGCAGGGGTAGCCAGGTGGAAAGCAGGGCAGTTGACCGGGGTAGGGGTAGCCAGGTGGAAAGCAGGGCAGTTGACCGGGGCAGGGGTAGCCAGGTGGAAAGCAGGGCAGTTGACCGGGGCAGGGGGTAGCCAGGTGGAAAGCAGGGCAGTTGATCGGGGTAGGGGTAGCCAGGTGGAAAGCAGGGCAGTTGACCAGGGTAGGTTGTGATATGTGGTTGTCCCACCTAGCTACCTGATGAATGTACTGACTAGGACTGTGATATGTGGTTGTCACACCTGGCTATATGGGGATGAATGTACTGACTAGGACTGTGATATGTGGTTGTCACACCTGGCTATATGGGGATGAATGTACTGACTAGGACTGTGATATGTGGTTGTCACACCTGGCTATATGGGGATGAATGTACTGACTAGGACTGTGATATGTGGTTGTCACACCTGGCTATATGGGGATGAATGTACTGACTAGGACTGTGATATGTGGTTGTCACACCTAGCTACCTTAAGATGAATGTACTGACTAGGACTGTGATATGTGGTTGTCACACCTGGCTATATGGGGATGAATGTACTGACTAGGACTGTGATATGTGGTTGTCACACCTGGCTATATGGGGATGAATGTACTGACTAGGACATATGGTAATCTCAACTAGCTACCTTAAGATGAATGCACTAACTGGAAGTTAAATGACTAAAATGTGTGTGTGTGATGGTTGTGTTGTTACAGAGAGAGCTGTTACGTTGTAAACAGGAGGTACGAAACCTGCGTGGAGTCAAGGTGAGTCTAACACACAATATTCAAACCTTGACTGGAGGTTACCATGAAATTCTGGGCAAAAAAGGCAAACTCATTTATTGAGTAAAATGGCTCATTCATCACAAAACCTACTGATATTGCCAATTACTTTAATTATTTTTTCATTGGCAAGATGAGCATATTTAGGCATGACATGCCAGCAACAAGCGCTGACACTACACATCCAAGTATAGCTGATCAAATTACGAAAGACAAGAATTGTAATTTTTGAATTCCGTAAAGTGGAAATAATGAACAAATGATTGTCTATCAACAATGACAAGCCACCGGAGTCTTACAACTTGGGAAATTACTGAGGATTACAGCAGATGATATTGCCACTCCTATTCTCCGTATCTTCAATCTAAGCCTACTAGAAAGTGTGATCCCTCAGGCCTGGAGGGAAGCTAAAGTCATTCTGCTACCCAACAATAGTAAAGCCCCTACAGGCCTGGAGGGAAGCTAAAGTCATTCTGCTACCCAACAATAGTAAAGCCTCCTTTACTGGCTCAAATAGCCAACCAATCAGCCTGTTACCAACCCTTAGTAAACTTCTGGAACAAATGGTGTTTGACCAGATACAATGCTATTTCACAGTAAACAAATTGACAACAGACTTTCAGCTTATAGGGAAGGACATTCAACAAGCACAGCACTTACACACAGGACTGATGATTGGCTGAGAGAAATTGATGATAAAATAATTGTTGGTGCTGTCTTGTTAGACTTCAGTGCAGCTTTTGACATTATTGATCATAGTCTGCTGCTGGAAAAACATATGTGTTATGGCTTTACACCCCCTGCTATAATGTGGATAAAGAGTTACCTGTCTAACAGAACACAGAGGGTGTTATGGCTTTACACCCCCTGCTATAATGTGGATAAAGAGTTACCTGTCTAACAGAACACAGAGGGTGTTATGGCTTTACACCCCCTGCTATAATGTGGATAAAGAGTTACCTGTCTAACAGAACACAGAGGGTGTTATGGCTTTACACCCCCTGCTATACTGTAGATAAAGAGTTACCTGTCTAACAGAACACAGAGGGTGTTATGGCTTTACACCCCCTGCTATAATGTGGATAAAGAGTTACCTGTCTAACAGAACACAGAGGGTGTTCTGGCTTTACACCCCCTGCTGTGTTGTGGATAAACAGTTACCTGTCTAACAGAACACAGAGGGTGTTATGGCTTTACACCCCCTGCTATAATGTGGAAAAAGAGTTACATGTCTAACAGAACACAGAGGGTGTTATGGCTTTACACCCCCTGTTATTATGTGGATAAAGAGTTACCTGTCTAACAGAACACAGAGGGTGTTATGGCTTTACACCCCCTGCTATAATGTGGATAAAGAGTTACCTGTCTAACAGAACACAGAGGGTGTTATGGCTTTACACCCCCTGCTATAATGTGGATAAAGAGTTACCTGTCTAACAGAACACAGAGGGTGTTATGGCTTTACACCCCCTGCTATAATGTGGATAAATAGTTACACAGAGGGTGTTCTTTAAATTACAAGTTGTAATGCAACAAAATAGGAAAAATGGGGTGAATACTTTTGCAAGGCTCTGTATATGATATGGTCATTATTTGAACTGGCTAGCCAGCTAACTTAACGCTAGCCAGCTAACTTAACGCTAGCCTGCTAGCTTAACGCTAGCCAGCTAACGTAACGCTAGCCAGCTAACGTAACGCTAGCCAGCTAACAAGCTAGAAATGAACCAGAACATTGTTTTTTATAAAGTTTTGATGTCTACACTATTATTCTACAATGTAGAAAATAGTAAAAAATAAATAAGTGCTCTCTCTGTGTGCTCTCTCTCTCTCTCTCTCTCTCTCTGTGTGTGTGTGCTCTCTCTGTGTGTGTGTGTGTGCGTTTGTGTGTGTGTGTGTGTATATATATGTATGTATGTATATATAGGAGGCACAGCAGCAAAGATTGTTTGCCCAGGAGGAGTGTATGTTGCAGCTAAAACAGGAGCAGCTCAGAGCCAGCATGACCCAGGACCAACTCACCAGCCTCAACGTATGACACACACATACCACTCACTCATGCTCAAAAACTTTATTTGAATCAACAAATCACATTACAGGTGAGAATAATTCAAGCATTTCATAGGTCATGGATATATGGACTCTCATGGATATAGAAAGCACCTTCTCCATACAGCTAGGCTGCCCATGACGGCTAACATGGAGCAGTACCTCGCTCGTTGCTTTGCCTTGGTTTTAGACCTGCAATCTGAAGGCCACATACTGTCAGCCTATGTACATGGCAGAGACTTCCAAATACCAGCGCTACAAGTTTGCAGTGATAAACAGGGCTGCCCGACATGACACGAGGGGCTGGTATTTTGCTAAATTGTCAGCACAGGTCTGCTCCATGTAGAAGTCAAAAGAGCAACAGACTTGTGTCCTTAACCAAACTCAGTAAGGTCATCTGATAACATCAGTTACTTTTGGATTAATTTCCTTTTGTAGAAGAAGACAAAAAGGATTCATCCAAATGCATTTGGTGTGTCATCATAGTGGTTGAACAAACTTAAACTTACACCTTTTTTCAATTCTGAATATCATATCATAGAGAAACACCCTTTATGAATTAAAAAGTAATCAAAGAGGTAACTGTAATCTCATATTTTCACTAAATGTATTCGCAATAATTTCTTACGATCGACAAAAACTTTTGAACATTAGATCGGCAGTTACTAACCTCAATTTCGGCTTTGGCTTTGACTCATCCGCCCTGGGCTCTTTATGTACCTCCGAGCCAATCTACGGGCTACCCAAGAGGGAACCCCCAAGAGGGAACCCCCAAGAGGGAACGCCCAAGAGGGAACCCCCGAGAGGGAACCCCCGAGAGGGAACCCCCAAGATGGAACGCCCAAGAGGGAACCCCCAAGAAGGAACCCCCAAGAGGGAACGCCCAAGAGGGAACCCCCAAGGGGGAACCCCCAAGAGGGAACGCCCAAGAGGGAACACCTGCAAAAAAGAGGCAAGAGATCAGGCGTCCTGTTGAGACTAAAGCAAATGGAAAACTGGCCACCACTTCCCTCCATTCTATTGGCCAATCATTTGAAAATAAGATGGATGACCTCCTATCAACGGGACTCTCGTAACTGCAATATGATTTGTTTTTCTGAAACATGGCTTTCGGACAAGATACCCCCCATGGCTATCCAACTCGATGGATTCTCTATTCACCTGAGCAGACGGGTCATTGGATTCAGGGATTCCAGAGGGGGAAGAGTATGTCTCTCTTCATCAACAGCAGATTTCTCAACCTATTGTTCACCCATCTTGGAATACCTAATGGTCAAATGCCAACCCTTCTACCTCCCGAGAGAGTTTTCATCTGTTGCCATGACTGCTGTATATATTCCACCTCAGGACAACCACAACAAGCTGGCACTAACCAACTGTATGAGGGTATAAACAAGCAGGAAGCCATGCATCCATAGGCTGCTTTTCTTGTTGCCTGTGATTTTTTTCTTTCTGTGATGCCTAACTTTTATCATCATGTGTCCTTCGCCACTAGGGGGTGATAAAGACCTAAACCACTGTTACTGCTACAACCCACAAGCAAGCATACAAGGCCAGGGCCGGCAGCCTTGCGAGGGTTAGCACGTTTAAATGCTTTACTCACGTTGGCTGCGGTGAAGGAGAGCTCTCAGGTTTTGGTAGCGGGTCGTGTCGTTGGCACTGTATTGACCTCAAAGCTAGCAAAGAAGTTGTTTAGTTTGTCTGGGAGCAGGACATCGTGGTCAGCGACGGGGCAAGTTTTCTTTTTGTAGTCTGTGTTTTGTAGTCTGTGATTGACTGTAGACCCTGCCACATATCTCGTGTCTGAGCCGTTGAATTTTGATTCTACTTTGTCTCTATACTGACGCTTAGCTTGTTTGATTGCCTAGCGGAGGGAATAGCTACACTGTTTATATTTGGTCATGTTTCCGGTCGCCTTGCCCTGATTTAAAGCAGTGGTTCGCACTTTCAGTTTTGCACGAATGCTGCCATCAATCCACGGTTTCTGGTTTTTTGAATGTTTTAATAGTTGTAGTGGTTACAACATCACCATTGCACTTGCTAATAAACTTTCTCACCGAATTCATCAATGTTATTGTTTGCCACTATGCGGAACATATCCCAATCCACGTGATTGAAGCGTGGAATCAGATTGGTCGGACCAGCGTTGAGCAGATCTGAGCATGGGCGTTTCCTGTTTTAGTTTCTGTCTATAGGCTGGGAGCAACAAAATGGAGTCATGGTCAGATTTTCCGAAAGGAGGGCGGGGCAGGGCTTTGTATGCGTCACGGAACAATGATCCAGGGTTTTACCAGCACAATCGATACATTTAGGGAGTCTTGTTTTCAGATTAGTTAAAATCCCCAGCTACAAATCAAATCAAATCAAAATGTATTTGTCAAATACACATGGTTAGCAGATGTTAATGCGAGTGTAGCGAAATGCTTGTGCTTCTAGTTCCGACAATGCAGTGATAACCAACAAGTAATCTAACTAACAATTCCAAAACTACTGTCTTATACACAGTGTAAGGGGATAAAGAATATGTACATAAGGATATATGAATGAGTGATGGTACAGAGCAGCATACAGTAGATGGTATCGAGTACAGTATATACATATGAGATGAGTATGTAGACAAAGTAAACAAAGTGGCATAGTTAAGGTGGCTAGTGATACATGTATTACATAAGGATGCAGTCGATGATGTAGAGTACAGGATATACGTATGCATATGAGATTAATAATGTAGGGTAAGTAACATTATATAAGGTAGCATTGTTTAAAGTGGCTAGTGATATATTTACATCATTTCCCATCAATTCCCATTATTAAAGTGGCTGGAGTTGGGTCAGTGTCAATGACAGTGTGTTGGCAACAGCCACTCAATGTTAGTGGTGGCTGTTTAACAGTCTGATGGCCTTGAGATAGAAGCTGTTTTTCAGTCTCTCGGTCCCAGCTTTGATGCACCTGTGCTGACCTCGCCTTCTGGATGATAGCGGGGTGAACAGGCAGTGGTTCAGGTGGTTGATGTCCTTGATGATCTTTATGGCCTTCCTGTAACATCGGGTGGTGTAGGTGTCCTGGAGGGCAGGTAGTTTGCCCCCTGTGATGCGTTGTGCAGACCTCACTACCCTCTGGAGAGCCTTACGGTTGAGGGTGGAGCAGTTGCCGTACCAGGCGGTGATACAGCCCGCCAGGATGCTCTCGATTGTGCATCTGTAGAAGTTTGTGAGTGCTTTTGGTGACAAGCCGAATTTCTTCAGCCTCCTGAGGTTGAAGAGGCGCTGCTGCGCCTTCTTCACGACGCTGTCAGTGTGAGTGGACCAATTCAGTTTGTCTGTGATGTGTATGCCGAGGAACTTAAAACTTGCTACCCTCTCCACTACTGTTCCATCGATGTGGATAGGGGGGTGTTCCCTCTGCTGTTTCCTGAAGTCCACAATCATCTCCTTAGTTTTGTTGACGTTGAGTGTGAGGTTATTTTCCTGACACCACACTCCGAGGGCCCTCACCTCCTCCCTGTAGGCCGTCTCGTCGTTGTTGGTAATCAAGCCTACCACTGTTGTGTCGTCCGCAAACTTGATGATTGAGTTGGAGGCGTGCGTGGCCACGCAGTCGTGGGTGAACAGGGAGTACATGAATGCAGCCTCAGGATATGTGGTTTCCAGTTTACATAGAGTCAAATAAAGTTTGTTCAGGGCCATCGATGTGTCTGCTTGGGGGGGATATATACAGCTGTGATTATAATCGAAGGCGGTCAACATTTGATTGTAAGGAATTGTAGGTCAGGTGAACAGAAGGACTTGAGTTCCTGTATGTTATGATCACACCATGACTCATTAATCATAAGGCATCCCCCCCGCCGCCCTTCTTCTTACCAGAAATATGTTTGTTTCTGTCTGCACGATACGTGAAGAAACCAGGTGGCTGTACCGACTGTACCAGGTGGCTGTACCGACTGTACCAGGTGGCTGTACCGACTGTACCAGGTGGCTGTACCGACTGTACCAGGTGGCTGTACCGACTCCGACAACGTGTCTCGAGTGAGCCACGCTTCCGTGAAACGAAGAACGTTACCATCTCCGATGTCTCTCTGGAAGGCAACCCTTTCTCGGATTTAGTCTTCCTTGTTGTCAAGAGAGGCAAGGAAGCCCGAGAGGCATCCTCAAACATTTTTTGGGTGTGCACACGAGGAGTGTGGCAGAGTCAGGTTGGAGACCTGAGCCCACTCCCCGTGCTTACCGTGGCGAACATGTGACTGGTCAGGCCCCGTGCTATAGGGTGATGCTCACGGTGTCGAGGCGGAGCCAGCGTCCCGGTGCCAGAACGGGTGGTGCCAGCTCTGTGCTCCAGACCGCCAGTGCGCCTCCACGGCCCAGTGTATCCGGTGCCTCGGCCAAGGAAGAGGCCTCCTGTATGTCTCCCCAGCCTGGTGAGTCCTGTGCCTGTTCCCAGAACCAGGTATCCTGTGTATCACCCCAGCCCGGTTCAACCTGTGCCTGCACTCTGGAGCCGGGCTAAAGTGGTCATCCAGCCTGGATGAGTGGTGGCCAAGGCTGCGCCCCAGAGCTCCAGTGCTCCACCACAGCCCGGTTCGTCCGGTGCCTCCTCTACGCACCAGACCTCCTGTAGGTCTCCCCAGCCTGGTGGGCCCTGTAGCAGCCCCACGCATCAGGCTGTCTCTGCGTCTCCTCCCTCCAGAGTCGCCCTCCAGTCCAGAGCTTCCAGAGGCGCCCTCCAGTCCGCACCCTCCAGAGGAGCCCTCCAGTCCGCACCCTCCAGAGGTGCCCTCCAGACGCGCCCTCCAGTCCGCACCCTCCAGAGGCGCCCTCCAGTCCACACCCTCCAGAGGCGCCCTTCAGTCCGGAGCTTCCAGAGGCGCCCTTCAGTCTGGAGCTTCCAGAGGCGCCCTTCAGTCCAGAGCTTCCAGAGGCGCCCTCCAGTCCAGAGCTTCCAGAGGCGCCCTTCAGTCCAGAGCTTCCAGAGGCGCCCTTCAGTCCAGAGCTTCCAGAGGCGCCCTCCAGTCCAGAGCTTCCAGAGGCGCCCTCCAGTCCGCACCCTCCAGAGGCGCCCTTCAGTCCGGAGCTTCCAGAGGCGCCCTTCAGTCCGGAGCTTCCAGAGGCGCCCTCCAGTCCGGAGCTTCCAGAGGCGCCCTCCAGTCCGCACCCTCCAGAGGCGCCCTTCAGTCCGGAGCTTCCAGAGGCGCCCTTCAGTCCGGAGCTTCCAGAGGCGCCCTTCAGTCCGGAGCTTCCTACGAGGGTCCCCAGTCTGGGGTCGGAGGCGAGGGTTCTCGCTCTAGAGGCGCCACCTAAGTGGGCCAAGCCAGAGGTGGAGTGGGGTCTACGTCCCTCAACAGAGCCGCCACCGCGGAGAAATGCCCACCCAGAGCATCCCCTATAGGTTCAGGTTTTGGAGTCCGCACCTTTGGGGGGGGGGGTGTACTGTCACACCCTGACCTTAGAGTTTTTTATGTCTCTATTTTGGTTTGGTCAGGGTGTTGTATTTCTTTGTTTTGGCCGGGTATGGTTCTCAATCAGGGACAGCTGTCTATCATTGTCTCTGATTGGGAATCATACTTAGGTAGCTTTTCCCCACATGGTTTTGTGTGGGTAGTTAAATTCTCATTAGTGTTTTGCACCTTTCAGGACTGTTTCGGTTATTCCCTTTGTTATTTTGTTATCGTGTTGAGTTTTAATAAAGAAAGAATGAACACTTACCACGCTGCATTTGGTCCGATGATTCCTCTTCTTCAGACGACAAATACCTTGACCTATATATATATATACTTGCATTCCTATGTTTCTAATTGGCGTTGTGGTTCTTGTTTTTATTTTAATGAAATGTTTCCTTCTGTGTTTATTACCACTGCATTGTGGGAAAGAGGTCTCAAGGTAACGATGTCACTACTGTTTTACACCTGCTGTATCCTGTGAACGTGGCGAATAAACGTTAACTTGATTACAATATTTTAGCTGTTAATGTAACTGGTTACCGTTTTTTGGTAATCAGATGACATGTATTCCGTTACTTCCCAACCATCATCAACATCAAACCAACATTCCTCTTTACACAAGAATGTTAATGGATGTGTTCTGGCTATCAGGTCAACGAGGAGGTCTGACAATACACTGATAGTGGGACTACCTGTCTCACCGCAGTAGCTATTAAGTTTCTTCTACACACACACATACACACACACACACACACACTCCCATCCATATTGACCCAGTCGGTTGTGTCATAGGCGGAGCTACAGAGGAAGTTGGATGAGAGGAGCAGGTTGCTGAGTGAGTGCAAGGTAAGACACACATCCTCTCTCTCTCTCTCTCTCTCTCTGAGGTCTACAGCCTAGAACTGTACAGGGGAGTAGGTTCTCTCTCAGTCTACAGTCTGGAACTGTACAGGGGAGTAGGTTCTCTCTCTCTCTCTCTCTGAGGTCTACAGTCTGGAACTGTACAGGGGAGTAGGTTCTCTCTCTCTCTCTGAGGTCTACAGTCTGGAACTGTACAGGGGAGTAGGTTCTCTCTCAGTCTACAGTCTGGAACTGTACAGGGGAGTAGGTTCTCTCTCTCTCTGAGGTCTACAGTCTGGAACTGTACAGGGGAGTAGGTTCTCTCTCTCTCTGAGGTCTAAAGTCTAGAACTGTACAGGGGAGTAGGTTCTCTCTCTCTCTGAGGTCTACAGTCTGGAACTGTACAGGGGAGTAGGTTCTCTCTCTCTCTGAGGTCTACAGTCTGGGACTGTACAGGGGAGTAGGTTCTCTCTCTGAGGTCTACAGTCTGGAACTCTACAGGGGAGTAGGTTCTCTCTCTCTGAGGTCTACAGTCTGGAACTGTACAGGGGAGTAGGTTCTCTCTCTCTCTCTCTGAGGTCTACAGCCTGGAACTGTACAGGGGAGTAGGTTCTCTCTCTCTCTCTGAGGTCTACAGTCTGGAACTGTACAGGGGAGTAGGTTCTCTCTCTGAGGTCTACAGCCTGGAACTGTACAGGGGAGTAGGTTCTCTCTGAGGTCTACAGTCTAGAACTGTACAGGGGAGTAGGTGCTCTCTCTCTCTCTGAGGTCTACAGCCTAGAACTGTACAGGGGAGTAGGTTATCTCTCTCTCTCTGAGGTCTACAGCCTAGAACTGTACAGGGGAGTAGGTTCTCTCTCTCTCTGAGGTCTACAGTCTGGAACTGTACAGGGGAGTAGGTTCTCTCTGAGGTCTACAGTCTGGGACTGTACAGGGGAGTAGGTTCTCTCTCTCTCTCTGAGGTCTACAGTCTGGAACTGTACAGGGGAGTAGGTTCTCTCTCTGAGGTCTACAGCCTGGAACTGTACAGGGGAGTAGGTTCTCTCTGAGGTCTACAGCCTGGAACTGTACAGGGGAGTAGGTTCTCTCTGAGGTCTACAGTCTGGAACTGTACAGGGGAGTAGGATCTCTCTCTCTCTGAGGTCTAGAGTCTGGAACTGTACAGGGGAGTAGGTTCTCTCTGAGGTCTACAGCCTGGAACTGTACAGGGGAGTAGGTTCTCTCTGAGGTCTACAGTCTGGAACTGTACAGGGGAGTAGGATCTCTCTCTCTCTGAGGTCTACAGTCTGGAACTGTACAGGGGAGTAGGTTCTCTCTCTCTCTCTGAGGTCTACAGTCTGGAACTGTACAGGGGAGTAGGTTCTCTCTGAGGTCTACAGCCTGGAACTGTACAGGGGAGTAGGTTCTCTCTGAGGTCTACAGTCTGGAACTGTACAGGGGAGTAGGATCTCTCTCTCTCTGAGGTCTACAGTCTGGAACTGTACAGGGGAGCAGGATGTTCCATTTATGTGTGTGTGTGTGTGTGTGTGTGTGTGTGTGTGTGTGTGTGTGTGTGTGTGTGTGTGTGTGTGTGTGTGTGTGTGTGTGTGTGTGTGTGTGTGTGTAGAAGGAACTTGGACAGAAGGACCGACTGCTGCAGCAGCACAAACACAAACTGGAGGAGAGCCAGCTGCAGAAGGTAGTACCACAGACAGACAGACACTACACCACAGATCTTTGTTCTTTTATTCAGTTTTACATATACATCATGTGTGTGTACAGGCTGGCTTGCAGAGAGAGCTGGAGTGTAAAGACAACATGTTGCAGGAGATGATGAGTTGTCATGGTGACCAGGCCCCGCCCCACCTCACGGCCACACCCCTTCCCTCTGGGGTAAGTCTACTGGCTTTTATTTAGAAAAGAGCCTAGCAACAAATACAGCTACTTTTGAGGCTACCTTGGAGAGTTTAGCCACTGAGGGTTTTTTGAATCTGCCTTGGAGAGTTTAGCCACTGAGGGTTTTTTGAAGCTGCCTTGGAGAGTTTAGCCACTGAGGGTTTTTTGAAGCTGCCTTGGAGAGTTTAGCCACTAAGGGTTTTTTGAGGCTACCTTGGAGAGTTTAGCCACTGAGGGTTTTTTGAATCTGCCTTGGAGAGTTTAGCCACTGAGGGTTTTTTGAAGCTGCCTTGGAGAGTTTAGCCACTGAGGGTTTTTTGAAGCTGCCTTGGAGAGTTTAGCCACTAAGGGTTTTTTGAAGCTGCCTTAGAGAGTTTAGCCACTGAGGGTTTTTTGAAGCTGCCTTGGAGAGTTTAGCCACTGAGGGTTTTTTGAAGCTGCCTTGGAGAGTTTAGCCACTGAGGGTTTTTTGAAGCTGCCTTGGAGAGTTTAGCCACTGAGGGTTTTTTGAAGCTGCCTTGGAGAGTTTAGCCACTGAGGGTTTTTTGAGGCTGCCTTGGAGAGTTTAGCCACTGAGGGTTTTTTGAAGCTGCCTTGGAGAGTTTAGCCACTGAGGGTTTTTTGAAACTGCCTTCAATGGCAAAGAAAAAAGAGGCCAATAATAGATTTGATTGATCTGGGGGCCTACAAAAGGGGCCGCCAGTTGCCGATCCCCGATCTAGTGCCTTCTAGCGAAAAGCCAATAGTGATTCTCACAGAAAAAACACTGGGAACACTGCTGGCAGTTTTATGGAACTACAGAACCTTGGACATAATTCTTCTTCTTCAGCACTGAACTCCTATTACACTTTTAAGCTGGAAACGCAGCTCAGACTTTTATATTTGTGTAAACTGGTCTGGATCGACATTTTCACATCTTTTCTACTTTTTTAAAGTATTGCGTCCTCCGTCCATTTCCTCGACATTCTAAAGGTCCCATTGTGATGTCATCACTTCCCACATTCCATTGACTGTAAATGCAACAAATGCAACTTTTGACACAAATCAGAAACTTCCACCACTTTTCCAACCATTTAGACAAGTTAGATGATATGATAACTTGGTCTACTTCCTTGCAATTCAAATTATTATCTGGTACCGATCCAACGTTATATAGCTGTTTTAGTAACCGCATCAACAACATAATCTGACATTTTTTACCACTTTCCCAAAAAGTTAGATGGTATGACATTTCCGCCTACTTCTCTACTACTGAAATCTGTTGTCGGAACAAAAATATATGTTAGCAATTTAATGACGCAGCAGTTGTAGTAACCACATTAACATATTTTCCCGCAACTTTTTCAAAACAACTGCCGTTTTGACCACTCCCCCAACAAGTCAGAGAAAAACTTATAGCGTATGAAATGTTCCTTTACTTCTCTGCTTTTCAAATGTGAGGTAGAGCTGTTTTAGTAACCCATCAACTGCTTTCATTAAATATGCAGTAAGTCATGTCAGACGTCAGAAGATTCATTACTTACCAACAACAGCTGCAAATTGCAATGAAACTACTGTACATCACATTTTAAAGTTCACTTTCCTTGCTTTGTCTAACAACACTATCATGAATCTAGAAAATACGTTTTGTGGATCATAGTGCAGTATTTATATAGCACAAATGGAGGAGGGCTGGCTGTATGTGGATCTTGCTGCTCTGATTGGGTAGAGCGAAGCTGTCTCCATTCACCCGCTTCATATTTCACCCGATCACTTCTCATCTTTCCGTTTTCACACGCAACAACTTTAGTTTAGACAATGACCACAACTACTGACCACAACTACTGACCACAGCGACACAACTACTGAACCACAACTACTGACCACCACAAAACTACTGACCACAACTAGCTACTGACCACAGCAACACAACTACTGACCACAACTACTGATCACAACCACAAAACTACTGACCACAACTAGCTACTGACCACAACTACTGACCACAACTACTGACCACAACCACACAACTACTGACCACAGCGACACAACTACTGAACCACAACTACTGATCACAACCACAAAACTACTGACCACAAATAGCTACTGACCACAACTACTGACCACAGCGACACAACTACTGACCCACAACTACTGACCACAACTACTGACCACAGTGACACAACTACTGAACCACAACTACTGATCACAACCACAAAACTACTGACCACAACTAGCTACTGACCACAACTACTGACCACAGCGACACAACTACTGAACCACAACTACTGACCACAACCACACAACTACTGACCACAGCGACACAACTACTGAACCACAACTACTGATCACAACCACAAAACTACTGACCACAACTAGCTACTGACCACATCTAGCGACAACACCTACTGACCACAACCACACAACTACTGACCACAGCGACACAACTACTGAACCACAAATACTGACCACAACCACACAACTACTGACCACAGCGACACAACTACTGAACCACAACTACTGATCACAACCACTGACCATAACTAGCTAATGACCACAACCACTGACCATAACTAGCTAATGACCACAACCACTGACCATAACTAGCTAATGACCACAACCACTGACCATAACTAGCTTCTGACCACAACCACTGACCATAACTAGCTAATGACCACAACCACTGACCATAACTAGCTAATGACCACAACCACTGACCATAACTAGCTAATGACCACAACCACTGACCATAACTAGCTAATGACCACAACCACTGACCATAACTAGCGACTGACCATAACTACTGACCATAACTAGCTACTGACCACAACCACTGACCATAACTAGCGACTGACCACAACTACTGACCATAAATAGCTACTGACCACAACTACTGATCACAACCACAAAACTGCTGACCATAGCTAGCTACTGACCACAATGACACAAATACTGACCACAACTAGCTACTGACCACAACTACTGACCACAACGACACAAATATTGACCACAACTACTGAACCTCAACCACCCAACTACTGACCACATCTACTGACCACAACTACTGACCATAACTAGCTACTGACCACAACTGCCCACAACTACTGAACCACACAACTAATTATCACAACCACAAAACTACTGACCACAACTAATGACCACAACCACAAAACTACTGACTACAACTACAATTACTTACCACAATTAATAAACCACACAACTAATGACCACAACCATAAAACTACTGACCACAACTACTGACCACAACCACACCACTACTGAACCACACACATTACCAACACTACTGACCACAAATACTGAACCACACAACTAATGACCACAACCATAAAACTACTGACCACAACTACTGACCACAACTACTGACCACAACTACTGACCACAACTACTGAACCACACAACTAATGACCACAACCATAAAACTACTGACCACAACTACTGACCACAACTACTGACCACAACTACTGACCACAACTACTGAACCACACAACTAATGACCACAACCATAAAACTACTGACCACAAATACTGACCACAACTACTGACCACAACTACTGACCACAACTACTGACCACAACCATAAAACTACTGACCACAACTACTGACCACAAATACTGACCACAACTACTGACCACAACTACTGACCACAACTACTGACCACAACCATAAAACTACTGACCACAACTACTGACCACAACTAAAATTATAACTACTGACCACAACTACTGACCACAACTACTGACCACAACTAAAATGATAACTACTTAAATGTGCATACATTTGCATATAATACTCACCAACAATAATTGTAACTCTTGAACCGTTCAAGCTATACACCAAGGCCACTTTCACATATTCAAGCTACCCTATCCTAAACGATACATTTAATTATTTCATCTACACACTGAAACAACTAGTCACCACCATTACTACTGCAGACACTACCACTACTATAACTTAATTTAAAACCATAAATACTTTAAAACAAGCCAGCAAGCACACATACCTTTCTACTTAGGTGCACTTGCTGAAGGCAAAGCACCACTCTAGATTTCTTCCATAGTCTTATTATTATTCCATTATTCCCACTCTCGAAAATAAACTATTTAATAAGCTATTTATTAAAATGAAACCAACTTCCAAATGTCCAGACTGCCCCAACTTACATTGCTAGAGAAAATATGTTTTGATAGCATTTCTACTGTTTGAACTATAACAATATTTCAATGAGGAGAAAAGGGCATCGTCTTGAATGGTAAAAAAAAAATCTACAATTGTAGACCTAGAAGCGTGCCTTTACGCATTAATCATTCTAGTCTTCTCTTTATGCTTTGGGTCCACGGTCAGCACACATCTTCGGAGCTTTGTGTGATCAACCCCCACAAACAAAATCGGTTGCACTGCACATAGTTTTCATGGGCCTTGTTTCGTGTGCATAATCTCTATGAAGCAATTGCGCGGCATGGTCTCTCGGAAAAGTCCTCCCCAAAATGACTCCACATCCATGCTCTTTCCATCGTACGCCCCACGGACATACAAGAGTGCAATAAATGCTTAGAGATCATCCATAGACATGTCTCACATACTGTTTCCTTTTCTGTGTGCATGAGCAACAGTACAATCTCTGATGTGCTGGAATATCTGCATGTCACATAAACTCGTCTCTACCCAAACCGTCCCTCCCAGACTCCTGTCTCTACCCAAACCGTCCCTCCCAGACTCCTGTCTCTACCAAAACCGTCCCTCTCAGACTCCTGTCTCTACCCACACCGTCCCTCCCAGACTCCTGTCTCTACCCACACCGTCCCTCCCAGACTCCTGTCTCTACCCACACCGTCGCTCCCAGACTCCTGTCTCTACCCAAACCGTCCCTCCCAGACTCCTGTCTCTACCCACACCGTCCCTCCCAGACTCCTGTCTCTACCCACACCGTCCCTCCCAGACTCCTGTCTCTACCCACACCGTCCCTCCCAGACTCCTGTCTCTACCCACACCGTCGCTCCCAGACTCCTGTCTCTACCCAAACCGTCCCTCCCAGACTCCTGTCTCTACCCACACCGTCTCTCCCAGACTCCTGTCTCTACCCAAACCGTCCCTCCCAGACTCCTGTCTCACCATGCCATCCCTCCCAGACTCCTGTCTCACCATGCCATCCCACCCAGACTCCTGTCTCACCATGCCATCCCTCTCAGACTCCTGTCTCTACCCAAACCGTCCCACCCAGACTCCTGTCTCACCATGCCATCCCTCTCAGACTCCTGTCTCTACCCAAACCGTCCCTCCCAGACTCCTGTCTCACCATGCCATCCCTCTCAGACTCCTGACTCTACCCAAACCGTCCCTCCCAGACTCCTGTCTCACCATGCCATCCCTCTCAGACTCCTGACTCTACCCAAACCGTCCCTCCCAGACTCCTGTCTCACCATGTCATCCCTCTCAGACTCCTGTCTCTACCCAAACCGTCCCACCCAGACTCCTGTCTCACCGTGCCATCCCTCTCAGACTCCTGTCTCACCGTGCCATCCCTCTCAGACTCCTGTCTCACCATGCCATCCCTCTCAGACTCCTGTCTCACCGTGCCATCCCTCTCAGACTCCTGTCTCACCATGCCATCCCTCTCAGACTCCTGTCTCACCATGCCATCCCTCTCAGACTCCTGTCTCTACCCAAACTGTCCCACCCAGACTCCTGTCTCACCATGCCATCCCTCTCAGACTCCTGTCTCACCGTGCCATCCCTCTCAGACTCCTGTCTCACCATGCCATCCCTCTCAGACTCCTGTCTCACCATGCCATCCCTCCCAGACTACTGTCTCACCATGCCATCCCTCCCAGACTCCTGTCTCACCGTGCCATCCCTGCCAGACTCCTGTCTCTCCCATACTCCTGTCTCACCGCGCCATCCCTCCCAGACTCCTGTCTCACCATGCCATCCCTCTCAGACTCCTGTCTCACCATGCCATCCCACCCAGACTCCTGTCTCACCATGCCATCCCTCTCAGACTCCTGTCTCTACCCAAACCGTCCCTCCCAGACTCCTGTCTCACCATGCCATCCCTCTCAGACTCCTGTCTCTACCCACACCGTCGCTCCCAGACTCCTGTCTCTACCCAAACCGTCCCTCCCAGACTCCTGTCTCTACCACACCGTCCCTCCCAGACTCCTGTCTCTACCCACACCGTCCCTCCCAGACTCCTGTCTCTACCCACACCGTCCCTCCCAGACTCCTGTCTCTACCCACACCGTCCCTCCCAGACTCCTGTCTCTACCCAAACCGTCCCTCCCAGACTCCTGTCTCTACCCACACCGTCCCTTCCAGACTCCTGTCTCTACCCAAACCGTCCCTCCCAGACTCCTGTCTCTACCCAAACCGTCCCTCCCAGACTCCTGTCTCACCATGTCATCCCTCCCAGACTCCTGTCTCACCATGCCATCCCACCCAGACTCCTGTCTCACCATGCCATCCCACCCAGACTCCTGTCTCACCATGCCATCCCTCTCAGACTCCTGTCTCTACCCAAACCGTCCCACCCAGACTCCTGTCTCACCATGCCATCCTCTCAGACTCCTGTCTCTACCCAAACCGTCCCTCCCAGACTCCTGTCTCACCATGCCATCCCTCTCAGACTCCTGTCTCTACCCAAACCGTCCCTCCCAGACTCCTGTCTCACCATGTCATCCCTCTCAGACTCCTGTCTCTACCCAAACCGTCCCACCCAGACTCCTGTCTCACCGTGCCATCCCTCTCAGACTCCTGTCTCACCGTGCCATCCCTCTCAGACTCCTGTCTCACCATGCCATCCCTCTCAGACTCCTGTCTCACCGTGCCATCCCTCTCAGACTCCTGTCTCACCATGCCATCCCTCTCAGACTCCTGTCTCACCATGCCATCCCTCTCAGACTCCTGTCTCTACCCAAACCGTCCCACCCAGACTCCTGTCTCACCATGCCATCCCTCTCAGACTCCTGTCTCTACCCACACCGTCCCTCCCAGACTCCTGTCTCTACCCAAACCGTCCCTCCCAGACTCCTGTCTCTACCCACACCGTCCCTCCCAGACTCCTGTCTCTACCCAAACCGTCCCTCCCAGACTCCTGTCTCTACCCACACCGTCCCTCCCAGACTCCTGTCTCTAGCCAAACCGTCCCTCCCAGACTCCTGTCTCACCATGCCATCCCTCCCAGACTCCTGTCTCACCATGCCATCCCACCCAGACTCCTGTCTCACCATGCCATCCCACCCAGACTCCTGTCTCACCATGCCATCCCTCTCAGACTCCTGTCTCTACCCAAACCGTCCCACCCAGACTCCTGTCTCACCATGCCATCCCTCTCAGACTCCTGTCTCTACCCAAACCGTCCCTCCCAGACTCCTGTCTCACCATGCCATCCCTCTCAGACTCCTGTCTCTACCCAAACCGTCCCTCCCAGACTCCTGTCTCACCATGCCATCCCTCTCAGACTCCTGTCTCTACCCAAACCGTCCCTCCCAGACTCCTGTCTCACCATGTCATCCCACTCAGACTCCTGTCTCTACCCAAACCGTCCCACCCAGACTCCTGTCTCACCGTGCCATCCCTCTCAGACTCCTGTCTCACCGTGCCATCCCTCTCAGACTCCTGTCTCACCATGCCATCCCTCTCAGACTCCTGTCTCACCGTGCCATCCCTCTCAGACTCCTGTCTCACCATGCCATCCCTCTCAGACTCCTGTCTCACCATGCCATCCCTCTCAGACTCCTGTCTCTACCCAAACTGTCCCACCCAGACTCCTGTCTCACCATGCCATCCCTCTCAGACTCCTGTCTCACCGTGCCATCCCTCTCAGACTCCTGTCTCACCGTGCCATCCCTCTCAGACTCCTGTCTCACCATGCCATCCCTCCCAGACTCCTGTCTCACCATGCCATCCCTCCCAGACTCCTGTCTCACCGTGCCATCCCTGCCAGACTCCTGTCTCTCCCATACTCCTGTCTCACCGCGCCATCCCTCCCAGACTCCTGTCTCACCATGCCATCCCTCTCAGACTCCTGTCTCACCATGCCATCCCACCCAGACTCCTGTCTCACCATGCCATCCCTCTCAGACTCCTGTCTCTACCCAAACCGTCCCTCCCAGACTCCTGTCTCACCATGCCATCCCTCTCAGACTCCTGTCTCTACCCACACCGTCGCTCCCAGACTCCTGTCTCTACCCAAACCGTCCCTCCCAGACTCCTGTCTCTACCCACACCGTCCCTCCCAGACTCCTGTCTCTACCCACACCGTCCCTCCCAGACTCCTGTCTCTACCCACACCGTCCCTCCCAGACTCCTGTCTCTACCCACACCGTCCTCCCAGACTCCTGTCTCTACCCAAACCGTCCCTCCCAGACTCCTGTCTCTACCCACACCGTCCCTCCCAGACTCCTGTCTCTCACCCAAACCGTCCCTCCCAGACTCCTGTCTCTACCCAAACCGTCCCTCCCAGACTCCTGTCTCACCATGCCATCCCTCCCAGACTCCTGTCTCTCCCATACTCCTGTCTCACCGCGCCATCCCTCCCAGACTCCTGTCTCACCATGCCATCCCACCCAGACTCCTGTCTCACCATGCCATCCCTCTCAGACTCCTGTCTCTACCCAAACCGTCCCTCCCAGACTCCTGTCTCACCATGCCATCCCTCTCAGACTCCTGTCTCTACCCAAACCGTCCCTCCCAGACTCCTGTCTCACCATGCCATCCCTCTCAGACTCCTGTCTCTACCCAAACCGTCCCTCCCAGACTCGTGTCTCACCATGCCATCCCTCTCAGACTCCTGTCTCTACCCAAACTGTCCCTCCCAGACTCCTGTCTCACCATGCCATCCCTCTCAGACTCCTGTCTCTACCCAAACCGTCCCTCCCAGACTCCTGTCTCACCATGTCATCCCTCTCAGACTCCTGTCTCTCCCATACTCCTGTCTCACCGCGCCATCCCTCCCAGACTCCTGTCTCACCATGCCATCCCTCTCAGACTCCTGTCTCACCATGCCATCCCACCCAGACTCCTGTCTCACCATGCCATCCCTCTCAGACTCCTGTCTCTACCCAAACCGTCCCTCCCAGACTCCTGTCTCACCATGCCATCCCTCTCAGACTCCTGTCTCTACCCACACCGTCGCTCCCAGACTCCTGTCTCTACCCAAACCGTCCCTCCCAGACTCCTGTCTCTACCCACACCGTCCCTCCCAGACTCCTGTCTCTACCCACACCGTCCCTCCCAGACTCCTGTCTCTACCCACACCGTCCCTCCCAGACTCCTGTCTCTACCCACACCGTCCCTCCCAGACTCCTGTCTCTACCCAAACCGTCCCTCCCAGACTTCTGTCTCTACCCACACCGTCCCTCCCAGACTCCTGTCTCTACCCAAACCGTCCCTCCCAGACTCCTGTCTCTACCCAAACCGTCCCTCCCAGACTCCTGTCTCACCATGCCATCCCTCCCAGACTCCTGTCTCTCCCATACTCCTGTCTCACCGCGCCATCCCTCCCAGACTCCTGTCTCACCATGCCATCCCTCTCAGACTCCTGTCTCACCATGCCATCCCACCCAGACTCCTGTCTCACCATGCCATCCCTCTCAGACTCCTGTCTCTACCCAAACCATCCCTCCCAGACTCCTGTCTCACCATGCCATCCCTCTCAGACTCCTGTCTCTACCCAAACCGTCCCTCCCAGACTCCTGTCTCACCATGCCATCCCTCTCAGACTCCTGTCTCTACCCAAACCGTCCCTCCCAGACTCGTGTCTCACCATGCCATCCCTCTCAGACTCCTGTCTCTACCCAAACTGTCCCTCCCAGACTCCTGTCTCACCATGCCATCCCTCTCAGACTCCTGTCTCTACCCAAACCGTCCCTCCCAGACTCCTGTCTCACCATGTCATCCCTCTCAGACTCCTGTCTCTACCCAAACCGTCCCACCCAGACTCCTGTCTCACCGTGCCATCCCTCTCAGACTCCTGTCTCACCGTGCCATCCCTCTCAGACTCCTGTCTCACCATGCCATCCCTCTCAGACTCCTGTCTCACCGTGCCATCCCTCTCAGACTCCTGTCTCACCATGCCATCCCTCTCAGACTCCTGTCTCACCATGCCATCCCTCTCAGACTCCTGTCTCTACCCAAACTGTCCCACCCAGACTCCTGTCTCACCATGCCATCCCTCTCAGACTCCTGTCTCACCGTGCCATCCCTCTCAGACTCCTGTCTCACCGTGCCATCCCTCTCAGACTCCTGTCTCACCATGCCATCCCTCCCAGACTCCTGTCTCACCATGCCATCCCTCCCAGACTCCTGTCTCACCGTGCCATCCCTGCCAGACTCCTGTCTCTCCCATACTCCTGTCTCACCGCGCCATCCCTCTCAGACTCCTGTCTCACCATGCCATCCCACCCAGACTCCTGTCTCACCATGCCATCCCTCTCAGACTCCTGTCTCTACCCAAACCGTCCCTCCCAGACTCCTGTCTCACCATGCCATCCCTCTCAGACTCCTGTCTCGTCTTGAATGGTAAAAAAAAAATCTACAATTGTAGACCTAGAAGCGTGCCTTTACGCATTAATCATTCTAGTCTTCTCTTTATGCTTTGGGTCCACGGTCAGCACACATCTTCGGAGCTTTGTGTGATCAACCCCCACAAACAAAATCGGTTGCACTGCACATAGTTTTCATGGGCCTTGTTTCGTGTGCATAATCTCTATGAAGCAATTGCGCGGCATGGTCTCTCGGAAAAGTCCTCCCAAAATGACTCCACATCCATGCTCTTTCCATCGTACCCCCACTCATACAAGAGTGCAATAAATGCTTAGAGATCATCCATAGACATGTCTCACATACTGTTTCCTTTTCTGTGTGCATGAGCAACAGTACAATCTCTGATGTGCTGGAATATCTGCATGTCACATAAACTGTCTCTACCCAAACCGTCCCTCCCAGACTCCTGTCTCTACCCAAACCGTCCCTCCCAGACTCCTGTCTCTACCAAAACCGTCCCTCTCAGACTCCTGTCTCTACCCACACCGTCCCTCCCAGACTCCTGTCTCTACCCGCACCGTCCCTCCCAGACTCCTGTCTCTACCCACACCGTCGCTCCCAGACTCCTGTCTCTACCCAAACCGTCCCTCCCAGACTCCTGTCTCTACCCACACCGTCCCTCCCAGACTCCTGTCTCTACCCACACCGTCCCTCCCAGACTCCTGTCTCTACCCACACCGTCCCTCCCAGACTCCTGTCTCTACCCACACCGTCGCTCCCAGACTCCTGTCTCTACCCAAACCGTCCCTCCCAGACTCCTGTCTCTACCCACACCGTCTCTCCCAGACTCCTGTCTCTACCCAAACCGTCCCTCCCAGACTCCTGTCTCTACCCAAACCGTCCCTCCCAGACTCCTGTCTCACCATGCCATCCCTCCCAGACTCCTGTCTCACCATGCCATCCCACCCAGACTCCTGTCTCACCATGCCATCCCACCCAGACTCCTGTCTCACCATGCCATCCCTCTCAGACTCCTGTCTCTACCCAAACCGTCCCACCCAGACTCCTGTCTCACCATGCCATCCCTCTCAGACTCCTGTCTCTACCCAAACCGTCCCTCCCAGACTCCTGTCTCACCATGCCATCCCTCTCAGACTCCTGACTCTACCCAAACCGTCCCTCCCAGACTCCTGTCTCATTTACATTTACATTTAAGTCATTTAGCAGACGCTCTTATCCAGAGCGACTTACAAATTGGTGCATTCACCTTATGACCTCCAGTGGAACAGTAGTGCATCTAAATCTTTTCAGGGGAGGGGGTGAGAGGGATTACTTTATCCTATCCTAGGTATTCCTTAAAGAGGTGGGGTTTCAGGTGTCTCCGGAAGGTGGTGATTGACTCCGCTGTCCTGGCGTCGTGAGGGAGTTTGTTCCACCATTGGGGGGCCAGAGCAGCGAACAGTTTTGACTGGGCTGAGCGGGAACTGTACTTCCTCAGTGGTAGGGAGGCGAGCAGGCCAGAGGTGGATGAACGCAGTGCCCTTGTTTGGGTGTAGGGCCTGATCAGAGCCTGGAGGTACTGAGGTGCGTTCCCCTCACAGCTCCGTAGGCAAGCACCATGGTCTTGTAGCGGATGCGAGCTTCAACTGGAAGCCAGTGGAGGGAGCGGAGGAGCGGGGTGACGTGAGAGAACTTGGGAAGGTTGAACACCAGACGGGCTGCGGCGTTCTGGATGAGTTGTAGGGGGTTTAATGGCACAGGCAGGGAGCCCAGCCAACAGCGAGTTGCAGTAATCCAGACGGGAGATGACAAGTGCCTGGATTAGGACCTGCGCCGCTTCCTGTGTGAGGCAGGGTCGTACTCTGCGGATGTTGTAGAGCATGAACCTACAGGAACGGGCCACCGCCTTTGATGTTAGTTGAGAACGACAGGGTGTTGTCCAGGATCACGCCAAGGTTCTTAGCGCTCTGGGAGGAGGACACAATGGAGTTGTCAACCGTGATGGCGAGATCATGGAACGGGCAGTCCTTCCCGGGAGGAAGAGCAGCTCCGTCTTGCCGAGGTTCAGCTTGAGGTGGTGATCCGTCATCCACACGGATATGTCTGCCAGACATGCAGAGATGCGATTCGCCACCTGGTCATCAGAAGGGGGAAAGGAGAAGATTAATTGTGTGTCGTCTGCATAGCAATGATAGGAGAGACCATGTGAGGTTATGACAGAGCCAAGTGACTTGGTGTATAGCGAGAATAGGAGAGGGCCTAGAACAGAGCCCTGGGGGACACCAGTGGTGAGAGCACGTGGTGTGGAGACGGATTCTCGCCACGCCACCTGGTAGGAGCGACCTGTCAGGTAGGACGCAATCCAAGCGTGGGCCGCGCCGGAGATGCCCAACTCGGAGAGGGTGGAGAGGAGGATCTGATGGTTCACAGTATCGAAGGCAGCCGATAGGTCTAGAAGGATGAGAGCAGAGGAGAGAGAGTTAGCTTTAGCAGTGCGGAGCGCCTCCGTGATACAGAGAAGAGCAGTCTCAGTTGAATGACTAGTCTTGAAACCTGACTGATTTGGATCAAGAAGGTCATTCTGAGAGAGATAGCGGGAGAGCTGGCCAAGGACGGCACGTTCAAGAGTTTTGGAGAGAAAAGAAAGAAGGGATACTGGTCTGTAGTTGTTGACATCGGAGGGATCGAGTGTAGGTTTTTTCAGAAGGGTGCAACTCTCGCTCTCTTGAAGACGGAAGGGACGTAGCCAGCGGTCAGGGATGAGTTGATGGCAGTGAGGTAAGGGAGGAGGTCTCCGGAAATGGTCTGGAGAAGAGAGGAGGGGATAGGGTCAAGCGGGCAGGTTGTAGGGCGGCCGGCCGTCACAAGACGCGAGATTTCATCTGGAGAGAGAGGGGAGAAAGAGGTCAGAGCACAGGGTAGGGCAGTGTGAGCAGAACCAGCGGTGTCGTTTGACTTAGCAAACGAGGATCGGATGTCGTCGACCTTCTTTTTCAAAATGGTTGACGAAGTCATCTGCAGAGAGGGAGGAGGGGGGAGGAGGATTCAGGAGGGAGGAGAAGGTTGCAAAGAGCTTCCTAGGGTTAGAGGCAGATGCTTGGAATTTAGAGTGGTAGAAAGTGGCTTTAGCAGCAGAGAGAGAAGAGGAAAATGTAGAGAGGAGGGAGTGAAAGGGATGTCAGGTCCGCAGGGAGGCGAGTTTTCCTCCATTTCCGCTCGGCTGCCCGGAGCCCTGTTCTGTGAGCTCGCAATGAGTCGTCGAGCCACGGAGCGGGAGGGGAGGACCGAGCCGGCCTGGAGGATAGGGGACATAGAGAGTCAAAGGATGCAGAAAGGGAGGAGAGGAGGGTTGAGGAGGCAGAATCAGGAGATAGGTTGGAGAAGGTTTGAGCAGAGGGAAGAGATGATAGGATGGAAGAGGAGAGAGTAGCGGGGAGAGAGAGCGAAGGTTGGGACGGCGCGATACCATCCGAGTAGGGGCAGTGTGGGAAGTGTTGGATGAGAGCGAGAGGGAAAAGGATACAAGGTAGTGGTCGGAGACTTGGAGGGGAGTTGCAACGAGGTTAGTGGAAGAACAGCATCTAGTAAAGATGAGGTCGAGCGTATTTCCTGCCTTGTGAGTAGGGGGGAAGGTGAGAGGGTGAGGTCAAAAGAGGAGAGGAGGGAAAGAAGGAGGCAGAGAGGAATGAGTCAAAGGTAGGCGTGGGGAGGTTAAAGTCGCCCAGAACTGTGAGAGGTGAGCCGTCCTCAGGAAAGGAGCTTATCAAGGCATCAAGCTCATTGATGAACTCTCCGAGGGAACCTGGAGGGCGATAAATGATAAGGATGTTAAGCTTGAAAGGGCTGGTAACTGTGACAGCATGGAATTCAAAGGAGGCGATAGACAGATGGGTAAGGGGAAAGAGAGAATGACCACTTGGGAGAGATGAGGATCCCGGTGCCACCACCCCGCTGACCAGAAGCTCTCGGGGTGTGCGAGAACACGTGGGCAGACGAAGAGAGAGCAGTAGGAGTAGCAGTGTTGTCTGTGGTGATCCATGTTTCCGTCAGTGCCAAGAAGTCGAGGGACTGGAGGGAGACATAGGCGGAGATGAACTCTGCCTTGTTGGCCACAGATCGGCAGTTCCAGAGGCTACCGGAGACCTGGAACTCCACGTGGGTCGTGCGCGCTGGGACCACCAGATTAGGTGGCCGCGGCCACGCGGTGTGGAGCGTTTGTATGGTCTGTGCAGAGAGGAGAGAACAGGGATAGACAGACACATAGTTGACAGGCTACACAAGAGGCTACGCTAATGCAAAGGAGATTGGAATGACAAGTGGACTACACGTCACGAGTGTTCAGAGAGTTAAGCTTACGTAGCAAG
Organism: Oncorhynchus nerka; assembly: GCF_034236695.1. Taxonomy (NCBI): domain Eukaryota; kingdom Metazoa; phylum Chordata; class Actinopteri; order Salmoniformes; family Salmonidae; genus Oncorhynchus; species Oncorhynchus nerka. Next base: position 50,746,743 of record NC_088414.1, read on the forward strand.
AATCTTATTGACTAAAATGATTAAAATGATACAGTACTGCTGAAGTAGGCTAGCTGGCAGAGGCTGCGTTGTTGACTAAGTAGGCTAGTTGGCATTGGCTGCGTTGTTGACACTACACTAATCAAGTCGTTCCGTTGAGTGTAATAGTTTCTACTGTGCTGCTATTCGGGGCTAGCTGGCTAGCTAGCAGTGTTGATTACGTTACGTTACGACATGGTGAGACTCCTGTCTCACCATGTCATCCCTCCCAGACTCCTGTCTCACCATGCCATCCCTCTCAGACTCCTGACTCTACCCAAACCGTCCCTCCCAGACTCCTGTCTCACCATGTCATCCCTCTCAGACTCCTGTCTCTACCCAAACCGTCCCACCCAGACTCCTGTCTCACCGTGCCATCCCTCTCAGACTCCTGTCTCACCGTGCCATCCCTCTCAGACTCCTGTCTCACCATGCCATCCCTCTCAGACTCCTGTCTCACCGTGCCATCCCTCTCAGACTCCTGTCTCACCATGCCATCCCTCTCAGACTCCTGTCTCACCATGCCATCCCTCTCAGACTCCTGTCTCTACCCAAACTGTCCCACCCAGACTCCTGTCTCACCATGCCATCCCTCTCAGACTCCTGTCTCACCGTGCCATCCCTCTCAGACTCCTGTCTCACCGTGCCATCCCTCTCAGACTCCTGTCTCACCATGCCATCCCTCCCAGACTCCTGTCTCACCATGCCATCCCTCCCAGACTCCTGTCTCACCGTGCCATCCCTGCCAGACTCCTGTCTCTCCCATACTCCTGTCTCACCGCGCCATCCCTCCCAGACTCCTGTCTCACCATGCCATCCCTCTCAGACTCCTGTCTCACCATGCCATCCCACCCAGACTCCTGTCTCACCATGCCATCCCTCTCAGACTCCTGTCTCTACCCAAACCGTCCCTCCCAGACTCCTGTCTCACCATGCCATCCCTCTCAGACTCCTGTCTCTACCCAAACCGTCCCTCCCAGACTCCTGTCTCACCATGCCATCCCTCTCAGACTCCTGTCTCTACCCAAACCGTCCCTCCCAGACTCGTGTCTCACCATGCCATCCCTCTCAGACTCCTGTCTCTACCCAAACTGTCCCTCCCAGACTCCTGTCTCACCATGCCATCCCTCTCAGACTCCTGTCTCTACCCAAACCGTCCCTCCCAGACTCCTGTCTCACCATGTCATCCCTCTCAGACTCCTGTCTCTACCCAAACCGTCCCACCCAGACTCCTGTCTCACCGTGCCATCCCTCTCAGACTCCTGTCTCACCGTGCCATCCCTCTCAGACTCCTGTCTCACCATGCCATCCCTCTCAGACTCCTGTCTCACCATGCCATCCCTCTCAGACTCCTGTCTCACCATGCCATCCCTCTCAGACTCCTGTCTCACCATGCCATCCCTCTCAGACTCCTGTCTCTACCCAAACTGTCCCACCCAGACTCCTGTCTCACCATGCCATCCCTCTCAGACTCCTGTCTCACCGTGCCATCCCTCTCAGACTCCTGTCTCACCGTGCCATCCCTCTCAGACTCCTGTCTCACCATGCCATCCCTCCCAGACTCCTGTCTCACCATGCCATCCCTCCCAGACTCCTGTCTCACCGTGCCATCCCTGCCAGACTCCTGTCTCTCCCATACTCCCTGTCTCACCGCGCCATCCCTCCCAGACTCCTGTCTCACCATGCCATCCCTCTCAGACTCCTGTCTCACCATGCCATCCCACCCAGACTCCTGTCTCACCATGCCATCCCTCTCAGACTCCTGTCTCTACCCAAACCGTCCCTCCCAGACTCCTGTCTCACCATGCCATCCCTCTCAGACTCCTGTCTCTACCCACACCGTCGCTCCCAGACTCCTGTCTCTACCCAAACCGTCCCTCCCAGACTCCTGTCTCTACCCACACCGTCCCTCCCAGACTCCTGTCTCTACCCACACCGTCCCTCCCAGACTCCTGTCTCTACCCACACCGTCCCTCCCAGACTCCTGTCTCTACCCACACCGTCCCTCCCAGACTCCTGTCTCTACCCAAACCGTCCCTCCCAGACTCCTGTCTCTACCCACACCGTCCCTCCCAGACTCCTGTCTCTACCCAAACCGTCCCTCCCAGACTCCTGTCTCTACCCAAACCGTCCCTCCCAGACTCCTGTCTCACCATGCCATCCCTCCCAGACTCCTGTCTCACCATGCCATCCCACCCAGACTCCTGTCTCACCATGCCATCCCACCCAGACTCCTGTCTCACCATGCCATCCCTCTCAGACTCCTGTCTCTACCCAAACCGTCCCACCCAGACTCCTGTCTCACCATGCCATCCCTCTCAGACTCCTGTCTCTACCCAAACCGTCCCTCCCAGACTCCTGTCTCACCATGCCATCCCTCTCAGACTCCTGTCTCTACCCAAACCGTCCCTCCCAGACTCCTGTCTCACCATGCCATCCCTCTCAGACTCCTGTCTCTACCCAAACCGTCCCTCCCAGACTCCTGTCTCACCATGTCATCCCACTCAGACTCCTGTCTCTACCCAAACCGTCCCACCCAGACTCCTGTCTCACCGTGCCATCCCTCTCAGACTCCTGTCTCACCGTGCCATCCCTCTCAGACTCCTGTCTCACCATGCCATCCCTCTCAGACTCCTGTCTCACCGTGCCATCCCTCTCAGACTCCTGTCTCACCATGCCATCCCTCTCAGACTCCTGTCTCACCATGCCATCCCTCTCAGACTCCTGTCTCTACCCAAACTGTCCCACCCAGACTCCTGTCTCACCATGCCATCCCTCTCAGACTCCTGTCTCACCGTGCCATCCCTCTCAGACTCCTGTCTCACCGTGCCATCCCTCTCAGACTCCTGTCTCACCATGCCATCCCTCCCAGACTCCTGTCTCACCATGCCATCCCTCCCAGACTCCTGTCTCACCGTGCCATCCCTGCCAGACTCCTGTCTCTCCCATACTCCTGTCTCACCGCGCCATCCCTCCCAGACTCCTGTCTCACCATGCCATCCCTCTCAGACTCCTGTCTCTACCCAAACCGTCCCTCCCAGACTCCTGTCTCACCATGCCATCCCTCTCAGACTCCTGTCTCTACCCAAACCGTCCCTCCCAGACTCCTGTCTCACCATGCCATCCCTCTCAGACTCCTGTCTCTACCCAAACCGTCCCTCCCAGACTCGTGTCTCACCATGCCATCCCTCTCAGACTCCTGTCTCTACCCAAACTGTCCCTCCCAGACTCCTGTCTCACCATGCCATCCCTCTCAGACTCCTGTCTCTACCCAAACCGTCCCTCTCAGACTCCTGTCTCACCATGCCATCCCTCTCAGACTCCTGTCTCACCGTGCCATCCCTCCCAGACTCCTGTCTCACCGTGCCGTCCCTCTCAGACTCCTGTCTCTCGCAGACTCCTGTCTCACCGTGCCGTCCCTCCCAGACTCCTGTCTCACCGTGCCATCCCTCTCAGACTCCTGTCTCACCATGCCATCCCTGCCAGACTCCTGTCTCTCCCAGACTCCTGTCTCACCGCGCCATCCCTGCCAGACTTTTGTCTCACTGTGCCATCCCTCCCAGAATCCTGTCTCACCGGCTCAGGCATCGGAGGCTTGAAGTCAACACCAGAATCAGAAAACTCTTCATCAGCAACGTTGATTTCAAGTTCACTATCTGAACCTCCATCCGACTCCAACTCATCTAAATTCTGCAGCATTTGCAATTTTGTCAGTGCCTCCATTCGTTTGGTTTGCCATTGTGAACTACACATATGTTGTACTCAGTGTCTGATTTGACACTCTGAGGAGAAATTATCTACCATTTCCAACCATTCATAATAACATAATTATACCGCCCACAACACCCACAATTCTTCAATCATCATTACACTATTGTTCTAAATTCAATCACTCTTCACCCTCCTCATCATTTAGTTCATTGAAGTCACAATTATCCGTTTCTATCGCCCATTCAGAACAGAATATTTTCATTTTATTATGTTACTAGTTGTTGCTGAGTGAGTGGTCATGTACTGAATGCATGGACAGCACCGATATTCTTGGAAAAATGTGAAAATAAATGCGCTTGAATTATGATAGTTATTTGACTAAGTGTCATGGAAACTGCAGAATATGCTCTTTCTGATACTATATAGAAATCACAATGATTCACCTGCATGTGACTCTGAAGGAGGATTTGATAAAGTGATGCCCCTTTCCCTGCATCTACCAACTTTCCCAGAAATACTCCTCAGTTTCGTCAGCTGTCTCAGTGGCTGGTCTCAGACGATCCCGCAGGTGAAGAAGCCGGATGTGGAGGTCCTGGGCTGGCGTGGTTACACGAGGTCTGTGGTTGTGAGGCCGGTTGGACGTACTGCCAAATTCTCTAAAATGACGTTGGAGGCAGCTTATGGTAGAGAAATGAACTTCTCTGGCAACAGCTCTGGGGGAAATTCCTGCTGTCAGCATGCCAATTGCACGCTCCCTCAAAACTTGAGAAATCTTTGGCGTTGTGTGACAAAAATGCACATTTTAGAGTGGCCTTTTATTGTCCACAGCACAAGGTGCACCTGTGTAATGATCATCCTGTTTAATCAGCTTCTTGATATGCCACACCTGTCAGGGGGATGGATTATCTTGGCAAAGCAGAAATGCTCACTAACAGGGATTTAAACATATTTGTGCACAGAATTTGAGAGGAATAAGCTTTTTGTTCATGTAGAAAAAATCTGGGATCTTTTATTTCAGCTCATTATGACCCCTCTGTGGAAAGATGACTCTCACGAACACGATGGTGTTTTCCGTTTTGCTCTGCAACCGATGTGTCACAATCGTCGTAATAATGATCGGACCAAGGTGCAGCGCGATATGGTTTCCACATATTTATTTTGTGAAAACAAAGAAAAGAACGAAACAAACAACGAACCGTGACTACAGAGGTGCTACGTGCACTCACTCTAAACAATATCCCACAAACACCAGTGGGAAAAATAACTACTTAAATATGATCCCCAATTAGAGACAATGATTAACAGCTGCCTCTAATTGGGAATCATACAAAATAAACAACATAGAAAAAACTAAACTAGAACCCTACATAGAAATAATAAACTAGACTGACACCCCAGTCACACCCTGACCTACTCCACCATAGAAAAAACTAAACTAGAACCCTACATAGAAATAATAAACTGCCTCTAATTGGGAATCATACTAAAACACCAACATAGAAAAAAACAACTAGAACCCCACATAGAACATATAAACTAGACTAAACCCCTAGTCACGCCCTGACCAACTCTACCGTAGAAAATAAAGGCTTGTGCAAACTTCTGTCTGTCTGTAGTGTCCAAAATGTTTGGGCTACACACTATGGAAATCCCTCTATGGAAAGGTGAGACTCTCACGAATATGTACATGTGACATAGACTGATGGGTTTTAAACAGCACAGACAATAAAGGCCACTAAAATGTGCAGTTTTGTTATTAAACATCACAATGTTTTGAGGGAGCGTGCAATTGGCATGCGTGTTGGAAATGCAGTACTGAGAGAGACTTGGTCTTGGTCATTTCTTCAAAACAATCATCTTTATTTAATATTGATTAATTATTGCAATCATGAGACCGTCAGTCTTGACTGACTGAGAGTCTAGCCTTTACAGACAATATACATACAGCTGATACCAAGATTGCTTAGTCAGTCACTTCTAACCTTCCCATAAGCCGACTTGGTCATCTACACAGGATGGTCTTTTACTTCGTTTCCCAGATGCCAGGAAGATGAGACAATGAGGCATTGTTCTTAACTCTTCCAGGCTCTCTCCGTCTCGAGTCACACACACCACATCTTGTCTATAGAATGTTCGCTTTTATGTTTTTATCACCAACACAAGTCAATTGTCAGCTTCTCTAGTAGAACCCATGTCCTCAACATCCAGACTGGCTGCAGGGTGCCATAGTGGAAACCATAAAACACAGCATTAGCAGGACAGAAATATCTTACTGTTCGTTCAGTAAATAATTGTTACGTAGCCAACAAATAAGGTGAATACATTATTTTTCCCTCACACATGCTGACTGCAGGAATGTCCACCATAATAGCGGCTCCCAGATCATTTAATTTGAACTTCTCTACCATAAGCCACCTCCTAAGTCGTTTTATAGAATTTGGCAATACGTCTAACCGGCCTCACAACCGCAGACCATGTGTACCAACACCAGCCCAGGACCTCCTCAACCGCAGACCATGTGTACCAACACCAGCCCAGGACCTCCTCAACCGCAGACCATGTGTACCAACACCAGCCCAGGACCTCCTCAACCGCAGACCATGTGTACCAACACCAGCCCAGGACCTCCTCAACCGCAGACCATGTGTACCAACACCAGCCCAGGACCTCCTCAACCGCAGACCATGTGTACCAACACCAGCCCAGGACCTCCTCAACCGCAGACCATGTGTACCAACACCAGCCCAGGACCTCCTCAACCGCAGACCATGTGTACCAACACCAGCCCAGGACCTCCTCAACCGCAGACCATGTGTACCAACACCAGCCCAGGACCTCCTCAACCGCAGACCATGTGTACCAACGCCAGCCCAGGACCTCCTCAACCGCAGACCATGTGTACCAACACCAGCCCAGGACCTCCTCAACCGCAGACCATGTGTACCAACACCAGCCCAGGACCTCCTCAACCGCAGACCATGTGTACCAACACCAGCCCAGGACCTCCTCAACCGCAGACCATGTGTACCAACACCAGCCCAGGACCTCCTCAACCTCCTCAACCGCAGACCATGCAGACCATGTGTACCAACACCAGCCCAGGACCTCCTCAACCGCAGACCATGTGTACCAACACCAGCCCAGGACCTCCTCAACCGCAGACCATGTGTACCAACACCAGCCCAGGACCTCCTCAACCGCAGACCATGTGTACCAACACCAGCCCAGGACCTCCTCAACCGCAGACCATGTGTACCAACACCAGCCCAGGACCTCCTCAACCGCAGACCATGTGTACCAACACCAGCCCAGGACCTCCTCAACCGCAGACCATGTGTACCAACGCCACGCCAGCCCAGGACCTCCTCAACCGCAGACCATGTGTACCAACACCAGCCCAGGACCTCCTCAACCGCAGACCATGTGTACCAACACCAGCCCAGGACCTCCTCAACCGCAGACCATGTGTACCAACACCAGCCCAGGACCTCCTCAACCGCAGACCATGTGTACCAACACCAGCCCAGGACCTCCTCAACCGCAGACCATGTGTACCAACGCCAGCCCAGGACCTCCACATCCGACTTCTTCACCTGCGGGATCACCTGAGGCCACCCGGACATCTGATGAAACTATGGGTTTGCACGAACAAAGAATTTCTCCACAAACTGTGAGATACGGTCTCAGGGAAGCTCCTCTGCGTGCTCGTCGTCCTCACCAGGGACTTGACCTGACTGCAGTTCGGGATCGTAACCAACTTCAGTGGGCAAACGCTCACCTTCGATGGCGACTGGCACGCTGGAAAAGCGTGCTCTTCACGGATTCATCTCGGTTTTAACTGTACTGGACAGATGGTAGACAGTGTGTGTGGCATAGTGGTTTGCTGATGTCAACGTTGTAAACAGAGTGCCCCATGGTGGCTCATGTGCAGGCATAAGTTACGGACAATGAACACGATTGCATTTTATCTATGGCAATTTGAATGCACAGAGATGCCGTGACAAGATCCTGAGGCCCATTGTCGTGCCATTCATCTACCGCCATCACCTCATGTTTCAGCATGATTAATGCACGGCCCCAGGCCGGAAGGATCTGTACACAATTCCTGGAAGCGGAAAATGTCCCAGTTCTTACATGGCCTTTATACTCACCAGACATGTCACCCATTGAGCATGTTTGGGATGCTCTGGATTGACTTGTATGACAGAGTGTTCCAGTTCCCACCAATATCCAGCAACTTCACATAGTCATTGAAGAGGAGTGGGAACATTCCACAGACCACAATCAACAGCCTGATCAACTCTATGTGAAGGAGATGTGTTGCGCTGCTTGAGGCAAATGGTGGTCACACCAGATACTGACTGGTTTTCTGATCCACGCCCTTACTTTTTTTTTTTAAAGGTATCTGTGACCAACAGATGCAGATCTGTATTCCTAGTCATGTAAAATCCATAGATTAGGGCCTAATCAATTTATTTCAATCCTCTGGTTTCCTTATATGAACTGTAACTCAGTAAAATCTTTGAAAATGTTGCATGTTGTATATATTTTTTTGTTCAGTGTGTATATACATATACTGTGTGTGTGTGTGTGTGTGTGTGTGTGTGTGTGTGTGTGTGTGTGTGTGTGTAGGCTGAGGAGCTGCAGCTGGTGCGATCAGCGTTGAGGAGTCTGAGAGGAGTGTTCAGAGAGCAGGATCCTCAACACCACACTCTGGATACACTGGAGCAGGGCATCACATCACTGACCGACAGACTGACATACACACACCAGGTACACAGACGCACCAGGTACACAGACCCACCAGGTACACAGACCCACTAGGTACACAGACCCACCAGGTACACAGACCCACCAGGTACACAGACCCACCAGGTACCCACTAGGTGCACAGACCCACCAGGTACACACACACACCAGGTACACACCAGGTACACAGACCCACCAGGTACACACCAGGTACACAGAGACACCAGGTACACAGAGACACCAGGTACACAGACCCACCAGGTACACATACCCACCAGGTACACAGACCCACCAGGTACACACCAGGTACACAGACACACCAGGTACACAGACACGCCAGGTACACAGATCCACCAGGTACCCACCAGGTACACAGACCCACCAGGTACACATACCCACCAGGTACACAGACCCACCAGGTACACATACCCACCAGGTACACAGACCCACCAGGTACACAGACCCACCAGGTACACACACACACCAGGTACACACCAGGTACACAGACCCACCAGGTACACACCAGGTACACAGACCCACCAGGTACACACACACACCAGGTACACACACACACCAGGTACACACCAGGTACACAGACACACCAGGTACACAGACACACCAGGTACACACCAGGTACACAGACCCACCAGGTACACACACACACCAGGTACACAGACCCACCAGGTACACACCAGGTACACAGACCCACCAGGTACACACCAGGTACACAGACCCACCAGGTACACACCAGGTACACAGACACACCAGGTACACACCAGGTACACACACACACCAGGTACACAGACACACTAGGTACACAGACCCACCAGGTACACAGAGACACCAGGTACACAGAGACACCAGGTACCCACCAGGTACACAGACCCACCAGGTACACACCAGGTACACAGAGACACCAGGTACACAGAGACACCAGGTACACAGACCCACCAGGTACACATACCCACCAGGTACACAGACCCACCAGGTACACACCAGGTACACAGACACACCAGGTACACAGACACGCCAGGTACACAGATCCACCAGGTACACAGACCCACCAGGTACACATACCCACCAGGTACACATACCCACCAGGTACACAGACCCACCAGGTACACATACCCACCAGGTACACAGACCCACCAGGTACACAGACCCACCAGGTACACACACACACCAGGTACACACCAGGTACACAGACCCACCAGGTACACACCAGGTACACAGACCCACCAGGTACACACACACACCAGGTACACACACACACCAGGTACACAGACACACCAGGTACACAGACCCACCAGGTACACAGACCCACCAGGTACACACACACACCAGGTACACAGACCCACCAGGTACACACCAGGTACACAGACACACCAGGTACACACCAGGTACACAGACCCACCAGGTACACACCAGGTACACAGACACACCAGGTACACACCAGGTACACACACACACCAGGTACACAGACACACTAGGTACACAGACCCACCAGGTACACAGACCCACCAGGTACACAGACCCACCAGGTACACACCAGGTACACAGACACACCAGGTACACAGACACACCAGGTACACAGACCCACCAGGTACCCACTAGGTACACAGACACACCATGTACACATACCCACCGGGTACACACCAGGTACACAGACCCACCAGGTACCCACTAGGTGCACAGACCCACCAGGTACACAGACCCACCAGGTACACACCAGGTACACAGACCCACTAGGTACACAGACACACCAGGTACACAGACACACCAGGTACACAGACACACCAGGTACACAGACCCACTAGGTACACAGACCCACTAGGTACACACACACATCAGGTACACACACACACCAGGTACACAGACCCACCAGGTACACAGACCCACCAGGTACCTACTAGGTGCACAGACCCACCAGGTACACAGACCCACCAGGTACACAGACACACCAGGTGCACAGACCCACCAGGTACACAGACCCACCAGGTACACAGACACACCAGGTACACAGACCCACCAGGTACACAGACCCACCAGGTGCACACCAGGTACACAGAGACACCAGGTACACAGAGACACCAGGTACCCACCAGGTACACAGACCCACCAGGTACACAGACCCACCAGGTACACAGACCCACCAGGTACACACCAGGTACACAGAGACACCAGGTACACAGACCCACCAGGTACACATACCCACCAGGTACACAGACCCACCAGGTACACACCAGGTACACAGACACACCAGGTACACAGACACGCCAGGTACACAGATCCACCAGGTACCCACCAGGTACACAGACCCACCAGGTACACATACCCACCAGGTACACATACCCACCAGGTACACAGACCCACCAGGTACACATACCCACCAGGTACACAGACCCACCAGGTACACAGACCCACCAGGTACACATACCCACCAGGTACACATACCCACCAGGTACACAGACACACCAGGTACACAGACACACCAGGTACACAGACACACCAGGTACACAGACACACCAGGTACACACCAGACTCTCTCTTTCAACTTGTGCTATTAGAAATCCCTTGACTGTCGTGTGTTGTGTTCCTTAGGGGAAGTCTTCAGGATGCAACAGAGCCACACACAACCAGCACGACTCCTGGCCTCCAAGCAGTAAGATCACACACCGATGCCACAGCGCATTATATTTTACAGCGAATGCTGCAGCAGAGGCGAACTCTTTCGTCCATGCGTGAGCGACACATTGGTGGTGGCTCAGTGGGAAACTTAATAAAAATAATTAAGTAGGTCATCTTAATATTATTTCACACCTTGATAGCTCTTCTTTGTCTATAAAAAAATTACGGGAACATTTGAAAAAGTCCCAGGACACATGAGAATATATTCGACAGTAAATGAAAATATTCGGATGGTTAAAGGCCGACATTTCAATGAAAAAACACCTTGTAACATGACTGTAGAAAGGGATTGGAGACCTCGTTTAAACCCGCCTATAGGGCTTATTTTCTTTCTGAAGAACACCCAACCATTCACTGTTTATAATATCAAAAAATAGTCTACCATGTAACTTACAGTATATCAAGGCCATGTCTACTTAATAAAAATAAACAATTGGATGAAGCCTCTTTTCCTCAAAAATAGTTAGAACAATATCTATATTATTCCTTATGTATACAGTTGGAGTCAGAAGTTCACATACCCTGAGGTTGGACTCAGTAAAACTCGTTTTTCAACCATTCCACAAACTTCTTGTTAACAAACTATAGTTTTGGCAAGTCTGTTAGGACATCTACTTTGTCCGTGACACAAATTATTTTTCCAATAATTGTTTACAGACAGATTATTTCACTTATAATTCACTGTATCACAATTCCAGTGGGTCAGAAGTTTACATACACTAAGTTGACTGTGCCTTTAAACAGCTTGGAAAATTCCAGAAAATTATGTCAAGGCTTTAGAAGCTTCTGATAGGCTGATTAAAAAATATATATATATATTTCACCTTTATTTAACCAGGTAGGCAAGTTGAGAACAAGTTCTCATTTACAATTGCGACCTGGCCAAGATAAAGCAAAGCAATTCGACAGATACAATGACACAGAGTTACACATGGAGTAAAACAAACATACAGTCAATAATACAGTAGAAACAAGTCTATATACCATGTGAGCAAATGAGGTGAGAAAGGAGGTAAAGGCAAAAAAAGGCCATGGTGGCAAAGTAAATACAATAAAGCAAGTAAAACACTGGAATGGTAGTTTTGCAATGGAGGAATGTGCAAAGTAGAAATAAAAATAATGGGGTGCAAAGGAGCAAAATAAATTAAATACAGTTGGGAAAGAGGTAGTTGTTTGGGATAAATTATAGGTGGGCTATGTACAGGTGCAGTAATCTGTGAGCTGCTCTGACAGTTGGTGCTTAAAGCTAGTGAGGGAGATAAGTGTTTCCAGTTTCAGAGATTGAGTCAATTGGAGGTGTACCTGTGGATGTATTTCAAGGCCGACCTTCAAATTCAGTGCCTCTTTGCTTGGCATCATGGGAAAATCAAAAGAAATCAGACAAGACCTCAGAAAAGAAATTGTAGGCCCCCACAAGTCTGGGTTCCCAGAACAACAGCAAACGACCATGTGTACATGCTTGATGAAACAGGTACAAAAGTATCTATATCCATAGTAAAACGAGTCCTATATTGACATGACCTGAAAGGCCACTCAGCAAGTGTAACAGTATAACTTTAGACCGTCCCCTCGCCCATACCCTGGCGCGAACCAGGGACCCTCTGCACACATCAACAACAGTCACCCACGAAGCATCGTTACCCGTCGCTCCACAAAAGCCGCGGCCCTTGCAGAGCAAGGGGAACTACTACTTCAAGGTCTCAGAACAAGTGACGTCACCGATTGAAACGCTATTTAGCGCGCACCGCTAACTAAGCTAGCCGTTTCACATCCGTTACACTCACCCCCCTTTTGACCTTCCTCCTTTTCCGCAGCAACCAGTGATCCGGCTCACGGCACCAATGTAACAGTATAACTTTAGACCGTCCCCTCGCCCATACCCGGGCGCGAACCAGGGACCCTCTGCACACATCAACAACAGACACCCATGAAGCATCGTTACCCATCGCTCCACAAATGCCGCGGCTCTTGCAGAGCAAGGGGAACTAATTACTTCAAGGTCTCAGAGCAAGTGACGTCACCGATTGAAACTCTATTTAGCGCGCACCGCTAACTAAGATAGCCGTTTCACATCCGTTACACAAGGAAGAAGCCACTGCTCCAAAACCACCATAAAAAAAGCAGACTACGGTTTGCAACTGCACATGGGGACAAAGATCATACTTTTGGAGAAATTTCCTCTGGTCTGATCAGTCGGGAAGTTAAAGTTTGGTCGCAAATGGGTCTTCCAAATGGACAATGACCCCAAGCAAAGTTGTTGCAAAATGCCTTAAGGGCAACAAAGTCAAGGTATTGGAGTGGCCACAAAGCCCTGAACTCGATCCCATAGAAAATTTGTGGGCAGAACTGAAAAAGCGTGTGCGAACAAGGAGGCCTACAAACCTGACTCAGTTACAGCAGCTCTGTCAGGAGGAATGTGCCAAAATTCACCCAAGTTATTGTGGGAAGTTTGTGGAAGGCTTCCCGAAATGTTTGATCCAAGTTAAACCATTTAAAGGCAATGCTACCAAATACTAATTGAGTGTATGTAAACTTCTGATCCACTGGGAATGTAATGAAAATTAAAGCTGAAATCAATTATTCTCTCTACTATTATTCTGACATTTCACATTCTTAAAATAAAGTGGTGATTCATCAGAGAAAATGACTTTACCCCAGTCCTCAGCAGTCCAATCCCTGTACCTTTTACAGAATATCAGTCTGTCTCTGATGTTTTTCCTGGAGAAAAAAGTTTGGTCGCTTCTTTGCTGCCCTTCTTGACACCAGGCCATCCTCCAAAAGGCTTTGCCTCACTGTGCGTGTAGATGCACTCACACCTGCCTGCTGCCATCCCTGAGCAGCTCTACTGGTGGTGCCCCGATCCTGCAGCTGAATCAACTTTAGGAGACAGTCCTGGCGCTTGCTGGACTTTCTTGGGCACCCTGAAGCCTTCTTCACAACAATTGAACCGCTCTCCTTGAAATTCTTGATGATCCGATAAATGGTTGATTTAGGTGCAATATTACTGGCAGCAATATCCTTGCCTGTGAAGCCCTTTTTGTGCAAAGCAATGATGATGGCACATGTTTCCTTGCAGTTAACCATGGTTGACAGAGGAAGAAAAATTAAAATTCCAGTCTGTTATTCGAACTCAATCAGCATGACAGAGTGATCTCCAGCCATGTCCTCGTCAACACCGACACCTGTGTTAACGAGAGAATCACTGACATGATGTCAGCTGGTCCTTTTGTGGCAGGTCTGAAATGCAGTAGAAATGTTTTATTGGGATTCAGTTCATTTGCATGGCAAATGGGACTTTACAATGAATTGCAATTCATCTGATCACTCTTCCATGTAGTCATGGCTCTATGTAGTACTGTGTGCCTCCCATAGTCTGTTCTGGACTTGGGGATTGTGAAGAGACCTCTTGTGGCATGTCTTGTGGGGTATGCATGGGTGTCCGAGCTGTGTGCCAGTAGTTTAGACAGACAGCTTGGTGCATTCAACATTCAACACCTCTCACAAATAAAAGTAGTGATGAAGTCAATCTCTCCTCCACTTTCAGCCAGGAGAGATTGACATGCATATTATTAATGTTAGCTCTCTGTGTACATCCAAGGGCCAGCCATGCTGCCCTTTTCTGAGCCAATTGCATTTTTCCCAAGTCCTTTTTTGTGGCACCTGACCACACGACTGAACAGTAGTCGAGGTGCAACAAAACTAGGGCCTGTAAGACCTGCCTTGTTGATAGTGCTGTTAAGAAGGTAGAGCAGTGCTTTATTATGGACAGACTTCTCCCCATCTTAGCTACTACTGCATCAATATATTTTGACCAGGACAATCTAGGATCTCAACTTGCCCAATTTCCCCATTTTTTATTACAAGATTTAGTTGAGGTTTTGCGTTTAGTGAGTGTTTTGTTCCATATACAATGCTTTTAGTTTTAGAAATATTTAGGGATAACTTTATCCTTGCCACCCACTGTAGTAGCTGACGTGTATAGTGTTGAATCATCCACATACATAGACACACTGGCTTTACTCAAAGTCAGAGGCATGTCGTTAGTAAAGATTGAAAAAAGCAAGGGGCCTAAACAGCTACCCTAGGGAATTCCTGATTCTAACTGGATTATATTTGATAGGATTCCATTAAAGAACACCATCTGTGTTCTGTTAGACAAGTAACTCTTTATCCACATTATAGCAGGGGGTGTAAAGCCATAACACCCTCTGTGTTCTGTTAGACAGGTAACTCTTTATCCATATTATAGCAGGCGGTGTAAAGCCATAACACCCTCTGTGTTCTGTTAGACAGGTAACTCTTTATCCACATTATAGAAGGGGGTGTAAAGCCATAACACCTACGTTTTTCCAGCAGCAGACTATGATCAATAATGTCAAAAGCCACACTGAAGTCTAACAAGACATCCCCCCCCCCCACAATTATTTAATCAACAATTCTCTCAGCCAATCATCAGTCATTTGTGTAAGTGCTGTGCTTGTTGAGTGTTCTTCTCCTATAAGCTGAAAGTCTGTTGTCAATTTGTTTACTGTAAAATAGTATTGTATCTGGTCAAACACAATTTTTTCCAGAAGTTTACTAAGAGTTGGTAACAGGCTGATTGGTTGGCTATTTGAGCCAGTAAAGGAGCTTTACTATTCTTGGGTAGCAGAATGACTTTAGCTTCCCTCCAGGCCTGAGGGCCACACACTCTATTAGGCTTAAATTGAAGATGTGGCAAATAGGAGTGTCAATTTCGTCTGCTATTATCCTTAGTAATTTTCCATCCAGATTGTCAGACCCTGGTGGCTTGTCATTGTTGATAGACAACAATAATGTTTTCACCTCTTCCACACGGACTTTGCAGAATTCAAAAGTACATTCTTGTCTTTCATGATTTGGTCTGAAAAACTTGGATGTGTAAGCGTTTGTTTGTCAGCATTTGTTGCTGGCATGTCATCCCTACGTTTCCTTATCTTGCCAATGAAAACGTCATTAAAGTAGTTTGCAATATCAGTGGGCTTTGTGATGAATGAGCCATCTGATTCAATTAATTCAATAAATGAAGGAGCCGAGTTGGCTTTTTCCCCCAAAAATTTAAGTTGCCCTTTTTACAATCATTCTTTATATAATTGATTTGTTTCATAGTGTAGTTTGTTTCTTTTTATTTTGTTTAGTCACATGATTTCGCAATTTACATTTGCGTTTGCCAATCAGTTGTGCAGCAATATGTATTTGCCATTCCTTTTACCTCATCCCTCTCAACCATACAATTTTTCAATTCCTCGTCAATCCAAGGGGATTTAACAGTTTTTGCAGTCATTTTCTTAATGGGGGTGTGCTTATTAGTAACTGAAATAGTAGTTTCATAAATGTGTCAAGTGCAGCGTCTGGTTTCTCCTCCACAGACCAGCAAATATTCTTTACATCATCAACATATGAATCACTACAAAACATATTGTATGACCTCTTATTCACTATAATAGGCCCAGCGTTTGGAACTTAGGTTTTCCTAGATATGGATATTATATTGTGATCACTACATCCAATGGATCTGGATACTGCTTTAAAGCAAATATCTGAAGCATTAATTAAGATGTGACCAATACATGTTGATGATTTCATTCCTGTGCTGGTCTCCGCAGACCAAAAAGTCAGCCACACACATGAAATGTCCCCTTTTTCTGATGGTGTGTGTGTTTCAGAGATGGCCCACTCCTACAGTAGTCCATTGCTGAGCTCGTGTGGTTCCACTAAGGTCCTCTACTTTACAGACCACTCACACACACCCTGCATGATCCACATCAACAAGAGGTACGTGTGTGTTTACCTAACTTCTAATCATAACCAATGTATCTGGGACCTTGAAATGTTTCAGAATCATCTGTATTCAAAATACATTTGCATGAACAGTAATTTAATTTGGTGAAATGGTGCTGCCACAATAAACAAGATATAATATATACAATATACAGGATATAATATATACAACAGGATATAATATATACAATAAACAGGATATAATATATACAACAGGATATAATATATACAACAGGATATAATATATACAACAGGATATAATATATACAATAAACAGGATATAATATATACAGGATATAATATATACAACAGGATATAATATATACAATAAACAGGATATAATATATACAATAAACAGGATATAATATATACAATAAACAGGATATAATATATACAACAGGATATAATATATACAACAGGATATAATATATACAATATACAGGATATAATATATACAATATACAGGATATAATATATACAACAGGATATAATATATACAATATACAGGATATAATATATACAATATACAGGATATAATATATACAACAGGATATAATATATACAATAAACAGGATATAATATATACAGGATATAATATATACAATATACAGGATATAATATATACAATATACAGGATATAATATATACAGGATATAATATATACAACAGGATATAATATATACAATATACAGGATATAATATATACAATATACAGGATATAATATATACAACAGGATATAATATATACAATAAACAGGATATAATATATACAATAAACAGGATATAATATATACAATATACAGGATATAATATATACAACAGGATATAATATATACAACAGGATATAATATATACAACAGGATATAATATATACAACAGGATATAATATATACAACAGGATATAATATATACAGGATATAATATATACAATAAACAGGATATAATATATACAATAAACAGGATATAATATATACAACAGGATATAATATATACAATAAACAGGATATAATATATACAACAGGATATAATATATACAATATACAGGATATAATATATACAATAAACAGGATATAATATATACAGGATATAATATATACAACAGGATATAATATATACAACAGGATATAATATATACAATATACAGGATATAATATATACAATATACAGGATATAATATATACAATAAACAGGATATAATATATACAGGATATAATATATACAACAGGATATAATATATACAATATACAGGATATAATATATACAATATACAGGATATAATATATACAATAAACAGGATATAATATATACAATATACAGGATATAATATATACAACAGGATATAATATATACAATAAACAGGATATAATATATACAGGATATAATATATACAATAAACAGGATATAATATATACAATAAACAGGATATAATATATACAATAAACAGGATATAATATATACAATAAACAGGATATAATATATACAATAAACAGGATATAATATATACAATAAACAGGATATAATATATACAACAAACAGGATATAATATATACAACAGGATATAATATATACAATAAACAGGATATAATATATACAACAGGATATAATATATACAGGATATAATATATACAATAAACAGGATATAATATATACAATAAACAGGATATAATATATACAGGATATAATATATACAATAAACAGGATATAATATATACAACAGGATATAATATATACAACAGGATATAATATATACAATAAACAGGATATAATATATACAGGATATAATATATACAACAGGATATAATATATACAATAAACAGGATATAATATATACAGGATATAATATATACAGGATATAATATATACAATAAACAGGATATAATATATACAACAGGATATAATATATACAACAGGATATAATATATACAACAGGATATAATATATACAGGATATAATATATACAGGATATAATATATACAATAAACAGGATATAATATATACAGGATATAATATATACAATAAACAGGATATAATATATACAACAGGATATAATATATACAGGATATAATATATACAATAAACAGGATATAATATATACAATAAACAGGATATAATATATACAACAAACAGGATATAATATATACAACAGGATATAATATATACAATAAACAGGATATAATATATACAATATACAGGATATAATATATACAATATACAGGATATAATATATACAACAGGATATAATATATACAGGATATAATATATACAGGATATAATATATACAATAAACAGGATATAATATATACAGGATATAATATATACAATATACAGGATATAATATATACAACAGGATATAATATATACAATATACAGGATATAATATATACAATATACAGGATATAATATATACAATAAACAGGATATAATATATACAATAAACAGGATATAATATATACAATAAACAGGATATAATATATACAATAAACAGGATATAATATATACAATAAACAGGATATAATATATACAATATACAGGATATAATATATACAATATACAGGATATAATATATACAACAGGATATAATATATACAATAAACAGGATATAATATATACAATAAACAGGATATAATAAATACAATAAACAGGATATAATATATACAATAAACAGGATATAATATATACAATAAACAGGATATAATATATACAATAAACAGGATATAATATATACAATATACAGGATATAATATATACAGGATATAACATATACAGGATATAATATATACAACAGGATATAATATATACAGGATATAATATATACAGGATATAATATATACAGGATATAATATATACAACAGGATATAATATATACAACAGGATATAATATATACAGGATATAATATATACAGGATATAATATATACAGGATATAATATATACAACAGGATATAATATATACAGGATATAATATATACAACAGGATATAATATATACAGGATATAATATATACAATAAACAGGATATAATATATACAGGATATAATATATACAATAAACAGGATATAATATATACAGGATATAATATATACAGGATATAATATATACAGGATATAATATATACAATATAATATATACAGGATATAATATATACAACAGGATATAATATATACAATAAACAGGATATAATATATACAATAAACAGGATATAATATACAGGATATAATATATACAATATACAGGATATAATATATACAATAAACAGGATATAATATATACAATAAACAGGATATAATATATACAGGATATAATATATACAACAGGATATAATATATACAGGATATAATATATACAACAGGATATAATATATACAATAAACAGGATATAATATATACAGGATATAATATATACAATAAACAGGATATAATATATACAATAAACAGGATATAATATATACAATATAATATATACAGGATATAATATATACAATAAACAGGATATAATATATACAGGATATAATATATACAGGATATAATATATACAATAAACAGGATATAATATATACAACAGGATATAATATATACAACAGGATATAATATATACAGGATATAATATATACAGGATATAATATATACAATAAACAGGATATAATATATACAATAAACAGGATATAATATATACAGGATATAATATATACAATAAACAGGATATAATATATACAACAGGATATAATATATATACAGGATATAATATATACAATAAACAGGATATAATATATACAATATAATATATACAAACAGGATATAATATATACAACAAACAGGATATAATATATACAACAGGATATAATATATACAATAAATAGGATATAATATATACAATATACAGGATATAATATATACAATATACAGGATATAACATATACAACAGGATATAATATATACAGGATATAATATATACAGGATATAATATATACAATAAACAGGATATAATATATACAGGATATAATATATACAATAAACAGGATATAATATATACAACAGGATATAATATATACAATATACAGGATATAATATATACAATATACAGGATATAATATATACAATAAACAGGATATAATATATACAATAAACAGGATATAATATATACAATATACAGGATATAATATATACAACAGGATATAATATATACAATAAACAGGATATAATATATACAATATACAGGATATAATATATACAGGATATAATATATACAGGATATAATATATACAACAGGATATAATATATACAGGATATAATATATACAGGATATAATATATACAACAGGATATAATATATACAGGATATAATATATACAACAAACAGGATATAATATATACAATAAACAGGATATAATATATACAGGATATAATATATACAATAAACAGGATATAATATATACAGGATATAATATATACAATAAACAGGATATAATATATACAGGATATAATATATACAATAAACAGGATATAATATATACAACAGGATATAATATATACAATAAACAGGATATAATATATACAGGATATAATATATACAATAAACAGGATATAATATATACAACAGGATATAATATATACAGGATATAATATATACAATAAACAGGATATAATATATACAGGATATAATATATAGAATAAACAGGATATAATATATACAATAAACAGGATATAATATATACAGGATATAATATATACAATATAATATATACAGGATATAATATATACAATAAACAGGATATAATATATACAATAAACAGGATATAATATATACAATAAACAGGATATAATATATACAATAAACAGGATATAATATATACAATATACAGGATATAATATATACAATAAACAGGATATAATATATACAATAAACAGGATATAATATATACAACAGGATATAATATATACAGGATATAATATATACAACAGGATATAATATATACAATAAACAGGATATAATATATACAGGATATAATATATACAGGATATAATATATACAATAAACAGGATATAATATATACAACAGGATATAATATATACAATAAACAGGATATAATATATACAATAAACAGGATATAATATATACAATAAACAGGATATAATATATACAATATACAGGATATAATATATACAACAGGATATAATATATACAATATAATATATACAGGATATAATATATACAATAAACAGGATATAATATATACAGGATATAATATATACAATAAACAGGATATAATATATACAGGATATAATATATACAATAAACAGGATATAATATATACAATAAACAGGATATAATATATACAATAAACAGGATATAATATATATAATATATACAATAAACAGGATATAATATATACAATATACAGGATATAATATATATAATATATACAATAAACAGGATATAATATATATAGGATATAATATATACAATAAACAGGATATAATATACAATAAACAGGATATAATATATACAACAGGATATAATATATACAACAGGATATAATATATACAACAGGATATAATATATACAATAAACAGGATATAATATATACAATATACAGGATATAATATATACAGGATATAATATAAACAGGATATAATATATACAATATACAGGATATAATATATACAGGATATAATATATACAACAGGATATAATATATACAGGATATAATATATACAGGGATATAATATATACAATAAACAGGATATAATATATACAATATAACAGGATATAATATATACAATAAACAGGATATAATATATACAGGATATAATATATACAACAGGATATAATATATACAATAGGATATAATATATACAATAAACAGGATATAATATATACAATATAATATATACAGGATATAATATATACAATAAACAGGATATAATATATACAGGATATAATATATACAATAAACAGGATATAATATATACAACAGGATATAATATATACAGGATATAATATAAACAGGATATAATATATACAGGATATAATATATACAGGATATAATATATACAACAGGATATAATATATACAATAAACAGGATATAATATATACAATATACAGGATATAATATATACATATATAATATATACAATAAACAGGATATAATATATACAATAAATAATATATACAGGATATAATATATACAATATAATATATACAGGATATAATATATACAATAAACAGGATATAATATATACAATAAACAGGATATAATATATACAATATAATATATACAATAAACAGGATATAATATATACAATAAACAGGATATAATATATACAACAAACAGGATATAATATATACAGGATATAATATATACAATAAATACAGGATATAATACAGGATATAATATATACAACAGGATATAATATATACAGGATATAATATATACAATAAACAGGATATATATATATATACAATAAACAGGATATAATATATACAATATAATATATACAATATACAGGATATAATATATATACAATAAACAGGATATAATATATACAATAAACAGGATATAATATATACAACAGGATATAATATATACAATAAACAGGATATAATATATACAATAAACAGGATATAATATATACAATATACAGGATATAATATATACAATAATACAGGATATAATATATACAATAAACAGGATATAATATATACAATAAACAGGATATAATATATACAACAGGATATAATATATACAGGATATAATATATACAACAGGATATAATATATACAGGATATAATATATACAATATACAGGATATAATATATACAATAAACAGGATATAATATATACAACAGGATATAATATATACAATAAACAGGATATAATATATACAATAAACAGGATATAATATATACAATAAACAGGATATAATATATACAATAAACAGGATATAATATATACAATAAACAGGATATAATATATACAATAAACAGGATATAATATATACAACAGGATATAATATATACAATAAACAGGATATAATATATACAATAAACAGGATATAATATATACAACAGGATATAATATATACAATAAACAGGATATAATATATACAACAGGATATAATATATACAACAGGATATAATATATACAATATACAGGATATAATATATACAATAAACAGGATATAATATATACAATAAACAGGATATAATATAATATATAATATATACAACAGGATATAATATATACAACAGGATATAATATATACAATAAACAGGATATAATATATACAAACAGGATATAATATATACAATATAATATATAAGGATATAATATATACAATATATAATATACAATAAACAGGATATAATATATACAGGATATAATATAACAGGATATAATATATACAATATAATATATACAGGATATAATATATACAACAGGATATAATATATACAATAAACAGGATATAATATATACAGGATATAATATATACAGGATATAATATATACAACAGGATATAATATATACAATAAACAGGATATAATATATACAGGATATAATATATACAGGATATAATATATACAGGATATAATATATACAGGATATAATAATATATATATAATATATACAATATACAGGATATAATATATACAATAAACAGGATATAATATATACAATAAACAGGATATAATATATACAACAGGATATAATATATACAGGATATAATATATACAGGATATAATATATACAGGATATAATATATAAACAGGATATAATATATACAATAAACAGGATATAATATATACAATAAACAGGATATAATATATACAATATACAGGATATAATATATACAATATAACAGGATATAATATATACAATAAACAGGATATAATATATACAATAAACAGGATATAATATATACAATATACAGGATATAATATATACAATATACAGGATATAATATATACAGGATATAATATATACAATAAACAGGATATAATATATACAACAGGATATAATATATACAACAGGATATAATATATACAACAGGATATAATATATACAATAAACAGGATATAATATATACAACAGGATATAATATATACAATATACAGGATATAATATATACAATATACAGGATATAATATATATAATATATACAGGATATAATATATACAATAAACAGGATATAATATATACAATAAACAGGATATAATATATACAATATACAGGATATAATATATACAATATACAGGATATAATATATACAATATACAGGATATAATATATACAACAGGATATAATATATACAATAAACAGGATATAATATATACAACAGGATATAATATATACAACAGGATATAATATATACAATATACAGGATATAATATATACAACAAACAGGATATAATATATACAACAGGATATAATATATACAGGATATAATATATACAATATACAGGATATAATATATATCAATATAATATATACAACAGGATATAATATATACAATAAACAGGATATAATATATACAGGATATAATATATACAATAAACAGGATATAATATATACAGGATATAATATATACAGGATATAATATATACAACAGGATATAATATATACAACAGGATATAATATATACAATATACAGGATATAATATATACAACAGGATATAATATATACAACAGGATATAATATATACAATAAACAGGATATAATATATACAGGATATAATATATACAATAAACAGGATATAATATATACAGGATATAATATATACAATAAACAGGATATAATATATACAGGATATAATATATACAGGATATAATATATACAATAAACAGGATATAATATATACAGGATATAATATATACAATAAACAGGATATAATA
Source organism: Oncorhynchus nerka (assembly GCF_034236695.1). Lineage (NCBI taxonomy): Eukaryota > Metazoa > Chordata > Actinopteri > Salmoniformes > Salmonidae > Oncorhynchus > Oncorhynchus nerka. Next base: position 50,772,596 of record NC_088414.1, read on the forward strand.
TATACAGGATATAATATATACAATAAACAGGATATAATATATACAGGATATAATATATACAATAAACAGGATATAATATATACAACAGGATATAATATATACAATAAATATAATATATACAATAAACAGGATATAATATATACAGGATATAATATATACAACAGGATATAATATATACAACAGGATATAATATATACAATAAACAGGATATAATATATACAATAGGATATAATATATACAATAAACAGGATATAATATATACAACAGGATATAATATATACAATAAACAGGATATAATATATACAATATAATATATACAATAAACAGGATATAATATATACAATAAACAGGATATAATATATACAGGATATAATATATACAATAAACAGGATATAATATATACAATAAACAGGATATAATATATACAATAAACAGGATATAATATATACAATATACAGGATATAATATATACAATATACTGGATATAATATATACAGGATATAATATATACAACAGGATATAATATATACAATAAACAGGATATAATATATACAACATACAGGATATAATATATACAATATACAGGATATAATATATACAATATACAGGATATAATATATACAGGATATAATATATACAATATACAGGATATAATATATACAGGATATAATATATACAATATACAGGATATAATATATACAATAAACAGGATATAATATATACAATAAACAGGATATAATATATACAATATACAGGATATAATATATACAACATACAGGATATAATATATACAATATACAGGATATAATATATACAACAGGATATAATATATACAATAAACAGGATATAATATATACAGGATATAATATATACAATAAACAGGATATAATATATACAACAGGATATAATATATACAACAGGATATAATATATACAACAGGATATAATATATACAACAGGATATAATATATACAATATACAGGATATAATATATACAATATACAGGATATAATATATACAATATAATATATACAGGATATAATATATACAATAAACAGGATATAATATATACAATAAACAGGATATAATATATTCAATATAATATATACAGGATATAATGTATACAGGATATAATATAAACAGGATATAATATATACAGGATATAATATATACAATAAACAGGATATAATATATACAGGATATAATATATACAATAAACAGGATATAATATATACAACAGGATATAATATATACAATATACAGGATATAATATATACAATAAACAGGATATAATATATACAATAAACAGGATATAATATATACAATAAACAGGATATAATATATACAACAGGATATAATATATACAATAAACAGGATATAATATATACAACAGGATATAATATATACAATAAACAGGATATAATATATACAATAAACAGGATATAATATATACAGGATATAATATATACAACAGGATATAATATATACAATAAACAGGATATAATATATACAATATACAGGATATAATATATACAGGATATAATATATACAACAGGATATAATATATACAACAGGATATAATATATACAGGATATAATATATACAATAAACAGGATATAATATATACAATATACAGGATATAATATATACAGGATATAATATATACAACAGGATATAATATATACAACAGGATATAATATATACAGGATATAATATATACAATATACAGGATATAATATATACAGGATATAATATATACAATATACAGGATATAATATATACAACAGGATATAATATATACAATAAACAGGATAGAATATATACAATAAACAGGATATAATATATACAATATACAGGATATAATATATACAATAAACAGGATATAATATATACATATCTAGACGCAGAATCCACATGTAATGAATGTCCCAGGAGACTAAGGCCTTCCTCCAGAGCCTTCAGAATCCACATGTAATGAATGTCCCAGGAGACTAAGTCCTTCCTCCAGAGCCTTCAGAATCCACATGTAATGAATGTCCCAGGAGACTAAGGCCTTCCTCCAGAGCCTTCAGAATCCACATGTAATGAATGTCCCAGGAGACTAAGGCCTTCCTCCAGAGCCTTCAGAAAGTATGTTCACCTTTTCCATATTGTTGTATTACATCTGAATTTAAAACGGTTTAAATTGAGATTTTGTGTCACTGGCCTACACACAATATCCCATAATGTTAAAGTGGATTTTAAAAAATTAAAAAAACATTTTTTACAAATGATGTAAAAATGAAAAGCTGAAATCTCTTGGGTCAATAAGTATTCAACTCCTTTATTATCTCAAGCCTGAATATGTTCAGGAGTAAGCATTTACTTAACACGTCACATAATAAGTTGCATGAAACTGAAAATGGATCGACAACATTGTAGTTACTCCACAATACTAACCTAAATGACAGATTGAAAAAGGAAGTCTATACAGATTAAAAATATTCCAAAACATGCATCCTGTTTGCAACAAGGCACTAAAGTAAAACTGCAAAAAGTGTGGCAAAGGAATTAACTTTATGTCCTGAATACAAAGCGTTATCTTTGGGGCAAATCCAACACGTCACTGAGTACCACTTCATATTTTCGCCACTGAGTATCACTTCATATGGTGGTGGCTGTATCATGTTATGGGTATGCTTGTCATTTGCAATGACTAGGGAGTTTTGTAATAATACAAATAAATGGTATAGAACTAAGCACGTGCCAAATCCTAGAAGAAAACCTGATTCAGTCTACCTTCCAACAGACACTGGGAAATGAATTCACCTTTCAGCGGGACAATAACCTAAAACAAGGCCACATCTACACTGGCGGACATTGAATGTCCCAGAGTGGCCGAGTTACAGTTTTTACATAAATCGTCTTAAAAATCTATGGCAAGACTTGAAAATGGCTGTCTAGCAATGATCAACAACCAACTTGAAAGAACTTGAACAATTTAAAAATGATACATGTGCAGATATTGTACAATCCAGGTTTGCAAAGCTCTTAGAGACTTACCCAGAAAGACTCACAGCTGTAATCGCTGCCAAAGGTGATCCTATCACTCAGGGGTGTGAATACTTACGTAAATAAGATGTATGTATTTCATTTTACAATACATTTGCAAACATTTCTAAAAACATATTTTCACTTTGTGTGAGAGATGTTTTATTTATTTAATCCATTTTGAATTGAGACTAACAACAAAATGTGAAGTAAGTCAAGGGGTATGAATACTCTCTGAAGGCACTGGAGACTATTCACATACAGCCATACAGTATGTAGAGATTAATATTAAACGAAACAAAAACAATGACAGGATCATGTGCAACGGAGGAACTATAAAACAATGACAGGATCATGTGCAACGGAGGAACTATAAAATAATGACAGGATCATGTGCAACGGAGGAACTATAAAACAATGACAGGATCATGTGCAACGGAGGAACTATAAAATGTCAAGAGTCAGGATGATCATGTAGGTGAGAAGATTATTGGAAACATTTGATGTGTGTTAGGTTGGGGAAAGTCACTCTGAGAGATGTGAAGACTGCAGTAGACAGAGATGACAACTACAGATTCCACTTCAAAGCCCTCGACCCCGAGTTTGGTACCGTCAAAGAAGAGGTGAGGAGGGAAGGAGAAACGAGAGATGAGGGAGAGTAAAGCAAGGGGAGTGAAGAGGGGAGAGGAAAGGAGAAGAGGGGGTTGACAAGTGGAGAGGGGAGGAGAGGAGGGGCAGAGGACAGGAGGGGGGGTGGAAGGAGGGGTAGAGGACAGGAGGGGAAGGAGAGGAGGGGGCAGAGAGGAGAGAAGGGGCAGAGGACAGGAGGGGGGGCGGAGAGGAGGGAAGGGGGAGGAGGGGTAGAGGACAGGAGGGGGCGGAGAGGAGGGGCGGGGAGGAGAGGAGGGGTAGAGGACAGGAGGGGGCGGAGAGGAGGGGAGGAGAGGAGGGGTAGAGGACAGAAGGGGGCGGAGAGGGGGGCAAAGGACAGAGGGGGCGGAGAGGAGGGGCGGGGCGGAGGAGGAGGGGTAGAGGACAGGAGGGGGGGGGAGGAGAGAAGGGGTGGGGGAGGAGAGAAGGGGCAGAGGACAGGAGGGGTGGGGGAGGAGAGGAGGGGTAGAGGACAGGAGGGGCGGGGGAGGAGAGGAGGGTTAGAGGACAGGAGCGGTGGGGGAGGAGAGGAGGGGTAGAGGACAGGAGGGGCGGGGGAGGAGAGGAGGGTTAGAGGACAGGAGGGGCGGGGAGGAGAGGAGGGGGCGGAGAGGAGGGGCGGGGGAGGAGAGGAGGGGGAGGAGAGGAGGGGCAGAGGACAGGAGGGGAGGAGAGGAGGGGTAGAGGACAGGAGGGGAGGGGGAGGAGAGAAGGGGCAGAGGACAGGAGGGGAGGAGAGAAGGGGGAGGAGAGGAGAGAAGGGTTAGAAGGAGGGAGGGGTCTGGTGATCTATACCTGAATACAGTCACACTTGATATTTTGTGTGTGTGTGTATATATAGGTATTTGAAGACGAGGCGTTGGTTCCAGGCTGGGAGGGGAAGATAGTGGCCTGGGTGGAGGAGGACAACGGAGAGGAGAGGTACGCATTCAAACACATACACACACACTTCTCCGTCATTGTTCAGTCTGTCATTGTTCTTTACTTTTCCACAGGATTAAAGGACCTAGCTGCTGAGGAACTAGAGGACCTAGCTGCTGAGGAACTGAAGGGAACTAGCTGCTGAGGAACTGAAGGGAACTAGCTGCTGAGGAACTAGAGGACCTAGCTGCTGAGGAACTGAAGGGACCTAGCTGCTGAGGAACTAAAGGACCTAGCTGCTGAGGAACTGAAGGGAACTAGCTGCTGAGGAACTAGAGGACCTAGCTGCTGAGGAACTGAAGGGAACTAGCTGCTGAGGAACTGAAGGGAACCTAGCTGCTGAGGAACTGAAGGGAACTAGCTGCTGAGGAACTGAAGGGAACTAGCTGCTGAGGAACTGAAGGGAACTAGCTGCTGAGGAACTGAAGGGAACTAGCTGCTGAGGAACTAGAGGACCTAGCTGCTGAGGAACTAAAGGACCTAGCTGCTGAGGAACTAGAGGACCTAGCTGCTGAGGAACTAAAGGACCTAGCTGCTGAGGAACTAGAGGACCTAGCTGCTGAGGAACTGAAGGTCCTAGCTGCTGAGGAACTAGAGGAACTAGCTGCTGAGGAACTAGAGGGCCTAGCTGCTGAGGAACTAGAGGACCTAGCTGCTGAGGAACTGAAGGGAACTAGCTGCTGAGGAACTGAAGGTCCTAACTGCTGAGGAACTGAAGGGAACTAGCTGCTGAGGAACTGAAGGGAACTAGCTGCTGAGGAACTAGAGGACCTAGCTGCTGAGGAACTGAAGGGAACTAGCTGCTGAGGAACTGAAGGGAACTAGCTGCTGAGGAACTGAAGGTCCTAGCTGCTGAGGAACTGAAGGGAACTAGCTGCTGAGGAACTGAAGGGAACTAGCTGCTGAGGAACTAAAGGACCTAGCTGCTGAGGAACTGAAGGGAACTAGCTGCTGAGGAACTGAAGGGAACTACCTGCTGAGGAACTGACGGGAACTAGCTGCTGAGGAACTAGAGGACCTAGCTGCTGAGGAACTGAAGGGAACTAGCTGCTGAGGAACTGAAGGGAACTAGCTGCTGAGGAACTGAAGGGAACTAGCTGCTGAGGAACTGACGGGAACTAGCTGCTGAGGAACTAGAGGACCTAGCTGCTGAGGAACTGAAGGGAACTAGCTGCTGAGGAACTGAAGGGAACTAGCTGCTGAGGAACTAGAGGACCTAGCTGCTGAGGAACTGAAGGGAACTAGCTGCTGAGGAACTGAAGGGAACTAGCTGCTGAGGAACTGAAGGTCCTAGCTGCTGAGGAACTAAAGGACCTAGCTGCTGAGGAACTAGAGGACCTAGCTGCTGAGGAACTGAAGGACCTAGCTGCTGAGGAACTGAAGGACCTAGCTGCTGAGGAACTAAAGGACCTAGCTGCTGAGGAACTGAAGGACCTACAGTTGAAGTTGGAAGTTTACATACACTTAGGTTGGAGTCATTAAAACTCGTTTTTCAACCACTCCACACATTTATTGTTAACAAACTATGGTTTTGGCAAATATACTTTGTGCATTGACACAAGTAATGTTTCCAGCAATTGTTTACAGACAGATTATTTCACTTATAATTCACTGTATCACAATTCCAGTGGGTCAGAAGTTTACATAAACTAAGTTCACTGTGCCTTTAAACAGCTTGGAAAATTCCAGAAAATGCACCTCCAATTGACTCAAATGATGTCAATTAGCCTATCAGAAGCTTCTAAAGCCATGACATCATTTGAGTCAATTGGAGGTGTACGTGTGGATGTATTTCAAGGCCTACCTTCAAACTCAGTGCCTCTTTGCTTGACATCATGGGAAAATCAAAAGAAATCAGCCAATACCTCAGAAAAAAATTGTAGTCCTCCACAAGTCTGGTTCATCCTTGGGAGCAATTTCCAGACGCCTGAAGGTACCATGTTCATCTGTACAAACAATAGTATGCAAGTATAAACACCATTGGACCACACAGCTGTCATACTGCTCAGGTAGGAGACGCGTTCTGTCTCCTAGAGATGAACATACTTTGGTGCGAAAAGTGCAAATCAATCCCAGAACAGCAGCAAAGCACCTTGTGAAGATGCTGGAGGAAACAGGTACCAAAGCATCTATATCCACAGTAAAACGAGTCCTATATCGCCGCTCAGCAAGGAAGAAGCCACTGCACAAAAACAGCCATAAAAAAGCCAGACTACGGTTTGCAACTGCACATGGGGACAAAGATCGTACTTTTTGGAGAAATGTCCATTGGTCTGATAAAACAACAATAGAACTGTTTGGCCATAATGACCATCGTTATGTTTGGAGGAAAAAGGGGGACGCTTGCAAGCCGAAGAACACCATCTCAACTACGAAGCACGGGGGTGGCAGCATCATCATGTTGTCGGTGTGCTTTGCTGCAGGAGGGACTGGTGCACTTCACAAAATAGATGACATCATGAGGCAGGAAAATTATGTGGATATATTGAAGCAACATCTCAAGACATCAGTCAGGAAGTTAAAGCTTGGTCACAAATGGGTCTTCCAAATGAACTATGACCCCAAGCATACTTCCAAAGTTGTGGCAAAATTGCTTAAGGACAACAAAGTCAAGGTATTGGAGTGGCCATCACAAAGCCCTGACCTCAATCCTATAGAACATTTGTGTGCAGAACTGAAAAAGTGTGTGCGAGCAAGGAGGCCTACAAACTTGACTCAGTTACACCAGCTCTGTCAGGAGGGATGGGCCAAAATTCCCCCAACTTATTGTGGGAAGCTTGCCGAAGGCTACCCGAAACGTTTGATCCAAGTTAAACAATTTAAAGGCAATGCTGCCAAACACTAATTGAGTGTATATAAACGTCTGACCCACTGGGAATGTGATGAAAGAAATAAAAGCTGAAATAAATCATTTTCTCTACTATTATTCTGACATTTCACATTCTTAAAATAAAGTGGTGATCCTAACGGACCTAAAACAGGGAATTTCTACTTGGATTAAATGTCAGGGTTTAAATGCATTTGGCTAATGTGTATGTAAACCTCCGACTTCAACTGCTGCTGCTGAGGAACTAAAGGACACGCAGTGCATTCGGAAAGTATTCAGACCCCTTGACTTTTTTCAAATTTTGTTACGTTACAGCCTTATTCTAAAAAAAAAAATGTTTTTTTAAACACACAATACCCCATAATGACATCACAATACCCCGTAATGACATCACAATACCCCGTAATGACATCACAATACCCCATAATGACATCACAATACCCCATAATGACATCACAATACCCCATAATGACAAAGCAAAAACTGGTTTTCAGACATTTTTGCAAATGTATTTAAAAAAAAGTGTAATATCACATTTATATAAGTATTCAGACCCTTTACTCAATACTTTGTTGAAGCACCTTTGACAGCGATTACAGCCTCAAGTCTTCTTGGGTATGATGCTACAAGCTTGTCACACCTGTATTTGGGGAGTTGTTCCCATTAAGCTCTGCAGATCCTCTCAAGCTCAGTCAGGTTGGATGGGGAGCGTTGATGCACACCTGTTTTCAGGTCTCTCAAGAGATGTTGGGTTCAAGTCTGGGCTCTGGCTGGGCCACTCAATGACATTCAAAGACTTGTCCCGAAGCCACTCCTGCGTTGTCTTGGATGTGTGCTTAGGGTCATTGTCCTGTTGGATGGTGAGCCTTCGCCCCAGTCTGAGTTCCTGAGCGCTCTGGAGCAGGTTTTCATCAAGGATCTCTGTACTTTGCTCCGTTCATCTTTGCCTTGATCCTGATTAGTCCTGAAAAACATCCCCACAGCATGATGCTCCCACCACCACGCTTCACCATAGGGATGGTGCCAGGTTTTCTCCAGACATGATGCTTTGCATTCAGGCCAAACAGTTCAATCTTGGTTTCATCAGACCTGAGAATCTTGTTTCTCATGGTCTGAGAGTCTTTAGGTGCCTTTTGGCAAACTCTAAGCGGAGTGGCCTCCGTCTGGCCAGTCTACCATAAAGGCCTGATTGGTGGAGTGCTGCAGAGATGTTTATCCTTCTGGAAGATTATTCCATTTCCACAGACGAGCTCTGTCAGTGACCATCGGGTTCTTGGTCACCTCGCTGACCAAGACCCTCCGCCCCCGATTGCTCAGTTTGGCTGGCCAGCCAGCTCTAGGAAGAGTGTTTGTTGTTCCAAATTTCTTCCATTTAAGAAAGGGCCTAGCGAGGTGTTGCTGAGGACCACACTGTTACTAAAGGACCTAGAGAGGTGTAAGGACCACACTGTTACTAAAGGACCTAGCGAGGTGCTGATGAGGACCACACTGTTACTAAAGGACCTAGAAAGGTGTGAGGACCACACTGTTACTAAAGGACCTAGCGAGGTGTTGCTGAGGAACACACTGTTACTAAAGGACCTAGCGAGGTGTTGCTGAGGAACACACTGTTACTAAAGGACCTAGCGAGGTGTTGCTGAGGACCACACTGTTACTAAAGGACCTAGCGAGGTGTTGCTGCTGTTAGGACCACACTGTTTACTAAAGGACCTAGCGAGGTGCTGAAGGAACTGTTACTAAAGGAACACACTGTTACTAAAGGACCTAGCGAGGTGTTGCTGAGGAACTGTTAGGACCTACAGTGTTGTTACTAAAGGACCTAGCGAGGTGTTGCTGAGGACCACACTGTTACTAAAGGACCTAGCGAGGTGTTGCTGAGGACACACTGTTACTAAAGGACCTAGCGAGGTGTTGCTGAGGAACACAGTGTTACTAAAGGACCTAGCGAGGTGTTGCTGAGGACCACACTGTTACTAAAGGACCTAGCGAGGTGTTGCACACTGTTACTAAAGGACCACACTGTGTTACTAAAGGACCTAGCGAGGTGTTGCACACTGTTACTAAAGGAACACAGTGTTACTAAAGGACCTAGCGAGGTGCTGAAGAGGAACACACTGTTACTAAAGGACCTAGCTGAGGGAACACACTGTTAGGTGTTGCTGAGGAACACACTGTTACTAAAGGACCTAGCGAGGTGCTGCTGAGGAACACACTGTTACTAAAGGACCTAGCGAGGTGTTGCTGAGGAACACAGTGTTACTAAAGGACCTAGCGAGGTGCTGCTGAGGAACACACTGTTACTAAAGGACCTAGCGAGGTGTTGCTGAGGAACACACTGTTACTAAAGGACCTAGCGAGGTGTTGCTGAGGAACACAGTGTTACTAAAGGACCTAGCGAGGTGCTGAAGAGGAACACACTGTTACTAAAGGACCTAGCGAGGTGCTGATGAGGACCACACTGTTACTAAAGGACCTAGAGAGGTGTGAGGACCACACTGTTACTAAAGGACCTAGCGAGGTGTTGCTGAGGAACACACTGTTACTAAAGGACCTAGCGAGGTGTTGCTGAGGAACACACTGTTACTAAAGGACCTAGCGAGGTGTTGCTGAGGAACACACTGTTACTAAAGGACCTAGCGAGGTGTTGCTGAGGACCACACTGTTACTAAAGGACCTAGCGAGGTGTTGCTGAGGACCACACTGTTACTAAAGGACCTAGCGAGGTGTTGCTGAGGAACACACTGTTACTAAAGGACCTAGCGAGGTGTTGCTGAGGACCACAGTGTTACTAAAGGACCTAGCGAGGTGCTGAAGAGGAACACACTGTTACTAAAGGACCTAGCGAGGTGTTGCTGAGGACCACACTGTTACTAAAGGACCTAGCGAGGTGCTGCTGAGGAACACAGTGTTACTAAAGGACCTAGCGAGGTGTTGCTGAGGAACACACTGTTACTAAAGGACCTAGCGAGGTGTTGCTGAGGAACACACTGTTACTAAAGGACCTAGCGAGGTGTTGCTGAGGAACACAGTGTTACTAAAGGACCTAGCGAGGTGCTGAGGAACACTTGCCTGAGGAACACACTGTTACTAAAGGACCTAGCGAGGTGTTGCTGAGGAACACAGTGTTACTAAAGGACCTAGCTGTTGCTGAGGAACACAGTGTTACTAAAGGACCTAGCGAGGTGTTGCTGAGGAACACACTGTTACTAAAGGACCTAGCGAGGTGTTGCTGAGGAACACACTGTTACTAAAGGACCTAGCGAGGTGTTGCTGAGGAACACACTGTTACTAAAGGACCTAGCGAGGTGTTGCTGAGGAACACACTGTTACTAAAGGACCTAGCGAGGTGCTGAAGAGGAACACACTGTTACTAAAGGACCTAGCGAGGTGCTGAAGAGGAACACACTGTTACTAAAGGACACTGTTACTAAAGGACGAGGTGTTGCTGAGGAACACACTGTTACTAAAGGACCTAGCGAGGTGTTGCTGAGGAACACACTGTTACTAAAGGACCTAGCGAGGTGCTGAAGAGGAACACACTGTTACTAAAGGACCTAGCGAGGTGTTGCTGAGGAACACACTGTTACTAAAGGACCTAGCGAGGTGCTGCTGAGGAACACACTGTTACTAAAGGACCTAGCGAGGTGTTGCTGAGGAACACACTGTTACTAAAGGACCTAGCGAGGTGTTGCTGAGGAACACAGTGTTACTAAAGGACCTAGCGAGGTGTTGCTGAGGAACACAGTGTTACTAAAGGACCTAGCGAGGTGCTGCTGGGGAACACACTGTTACTAAAGGACCTAGCGAGGTGTTGCTGAGGAACACACTGTTACTAAAGGACCTAGCGAGGTGTTGCTGAGGAACACACTGTTACTAAAGGACCTAGCGAGGTGTTGCTGAGGAACACAGTGTTACTAAAGGACCTAGCGAGGTGCTGAAGAGGAACACACTGTTACTAAAGGACCTAGCGAGGTGTTGCTGAGGAACACACTGTTACTAAAGGACCTAGCGAGGTGTTGCTGAGGAACACACTGCTGACCTAGAGGAACACACTGTTACTAAAGGACCTAGCGAGGTGCTGAAGAGGAACACACTGTTACTAAAGGACCTAGCGAGGTGTTGCTGAGGAACACACTGTTACTAAAGGACCTAGCGAGGTGCTGCTGAGGAACACACTGTTACTAAAGGACCTAGCGAGGTGTTGCTGAGGAACACAGTGTTACTAAAGGACCTAGCGAGGTGCTGCTGAGGAACACACTGTTACTAAAGGACCTAGCGAGGTGCTGCTGAGGAACACACTGTTACTAAAGGACCTAGCGAGGTGTTGCTGAGGACCACACTGTTACTAAAGGACCTAGCGAGGTGTTGCTGAGGACCACACTGTTACTAAAGGACCTAGCGAGGTGCTGCTGAGGAACACACTGTTACTAAAGGACCTAGCTGAGGTGTTGCTGAGGAACACAGTGTTACTAAAGGACCTAGCGAGGTGTTGCTGCTGAGGAACACACTGTTACTAAAGGACCTAGTGAGGTGTTGCTGAGGACCACACTGTTACTAAAGGACCTAGCGAGGTGTTGCTGAGGACCACACTGTTACTAAAGGACCTAGCGAGGTGCTGCTGAGGAACACACTGTTACTAAAGGACCTAGCGAGGTGTTGCTGAGGAACACACTGTTACTAAAGGACCTAGCGAGGTGTTGCTGAGGACCACAGTGTTACTAAAGGACCTAGCGAGGTGCTGAAGAGGAACACACTGTTACTAAAGGACCTAGCGAGGTGTTGCTGAGGACCACACTGTTACTAAAGGACCTAGCGAGGTGCTGCTGAGGAACACAGTGTTACTAAAGGACCTAGCGAGGTGTTGCTGAGGAACACACTGTTACTAAAGGACCTAGCGTTAGGTGTTGCTGAGGAACACACTGTTACTAAAGGACCTGTTACTAAAGCGAGGTGTTGCTGAGGAACACACTGTTACTAAAGGACCTAGCGAGGTGTTGCTGAGGAACACACTGTTACTAAAGGACCTAGCGAGTGTTGCTGAGGAACACAGTGTTACTAAAGGACCTAGCGTTAGGTGTTGCTGAGGAACACAGTGTTACTAAAGGACCTAGCGAGGTGCTGCTGAGGAACACACTGTTACTAAAGGACCTAGCGAGGTGTTGCTGAGGAACACACTGTTACTAAAGGACCTAGCGAGGTGTTGCTGAGGAACACACTGTTACTAAAGGACCTAGCGAGGTGTTGCTGAGGAACACAGTGTTACTAAAGGACCTAGCGAGGTGCTGAAGAGGAACACACTGTTACTAAAGGACCTAGCGAGGTGCTGAAGAGGAACACACTGTTACTAAAGGACCTAGCGAGGTGTTGCTGAGGAACACACTGTTACTAAAGGACCTAGCGAGGTGTTGCTGAGGAACACACTGTTACTAAAGGACCTAGCGAGGTGCTGAAGAGGAACACACTGTTACTAAAGGACCTAGCGAGGTGCTGAAGAGGAACACACTGTTACTAAAGGACCTAGCGAGGTGTTGCTGAGGAACACACTGTTACTAAAGGACCTAGTTACGGACCTAGGTGTTGCTGAGGAACACACTGTTACTAAAGGACCTAGCGAGGTGTTGCTGAGGAACACACTGTTACTAAAGGACCTAGCGAGGTGTTGCTGAGGAACACAGTGTTACTAAAGGACCTAGCGAGGTGTTGCTGAGGAACACAGTGTTACTAAAGGACCTAGCGAGGTGCTGCTGAGGAACACACTGTTACTAAAGGACCTAGCGAGGTGTTGCTGAGGAACACACTGTTACTAAAGGACCTAGCGAGGTGTTGCTGAGAACACAGTGTTACTAAAGGACCTAGCGAGGTGCTGAAGAGGACACACTGTTACTAAAGGACCTAGCGAGGTGTTGCTGAGGAACACACTGTTACTAAAGGACCTAGCGAGGTGCTGAAGAGGAACACACTGTTACTAAAGGACCTAGCGAGGTGTTGCTGAGGAACACACTGTTACTAAAGGACCTAGCGAGGTGCTGCTGAGGTGTTGCTGAGGAACACACTGTTACTAAAGGACCTAGCGAGGTGTTGCTGAGGAACACAGTGTTACTAAAGGACCTAACACGTTAGGTGCTGCTGAGGAACACACTGTTACTAAAGGACCTAGCGAGGTGCTGCTGAGGAACACACTGTTACTAAAGGACCTAGCGAGGTGTTGCTGAGGACCACACTGTTACTAAAGGACCTAGCGAGGTGTTGCTGAGGACCACACTGTTACTAAAGGACCTAGTGAGGTGCTGCTGAGGAACACACTGTTACTAAAGGACCTAGCGAGGTGTTGCTGAGGTTGCTGAACACAGTGTTACTAAAGGACCTAGCGAGGTGCTGCTGTTAGGAACACACTGTTACTAAAGGACCTAGCGAGGTGCTGGACTGAGGAACACACTGTTACTAAAGGACCTAGCGAGGTGTTGCTGAGGAACACACTGTTACTAAAGGACCTAGCGAGGTGCTGCTGAGGAACACAGTGTTACCAAAGGACCTAGCGAGGTGCTGCTGAGGAACACAGTGTTACCAAAGGACCTAGCGAGGTGCTGCTGAGGACCACACTGTTACTAAATCCTTTGAGAACTGTGCCTTATGAAGGACATGCTTGGTTTTAAAGGTTTTTATTTAGAATGAAGAATGAGTTATGTTTTGTATTGTTTACAGAGGAGAATGTTTTAGCAGTAGAGTTGAACATCAGAACACGGAGCTGTTACAAAAGCAGGATCAGTAAATTAAGCCAGTTAAGCCAGTTAAGCCAGATAAGACAGATAAGCCAGTTAAGCCAGTTAAGCCAGTTAAGCCAGATAAGCCAGTTAAGCCAGATAAGCCAGATAAGCCAGTTAAGCCAGATAAGACAGATAAACCAGATAAGCCAGATAAACCAGATAAGCCAGATAAACCAGATAAGCCAGATAAACCAGATAAGCCAGATAAACCAGATAAGCCAGATAAGCCAGATAAACCAGATAAGCCAGATAAGCCAGTTAAGCCAGTTAAGCCAGTTAAGCCAGATAAGCCAGATAAGCCAGTTAAGCCAGATAAGCCAGATAAGCCAGTTAAGCCAGATAAACCAGATAAGCCAGTTAAGCCAGATAAGCCAGTTAAGCCAGATAACTCTTATTAGGAGTAAAATATAGTTCTTGATTTACTGATATATTTATAAAGCTGAACTTGAATATGGTTGTCAAGTCAGTTATACCATGATGCCAATTATACATTGACGTTATTGCCATGATGCTAGGTTATCCTTGACGTTATTGCCATGATGCCTGTTATACCTTGACGTTATTGCCATGATGCCAGGTTATCCTTGACGTTATTGCCATGATGCCTGTTATACCTTGACGTTATTGCCATGATGCCTGTTATACCGCGTTATTGCCATGATGCCTGGTTATACCTTATTGCCATTATTGTTATACCATGATGCCATGATGCTAGTTATCCTTATTGCCATGATGCCAGGTTATCCATGATATTGCCATGATGCCAGTTATACCTTGACGTTATTGCCATGATGCCAGTTATACCTTGACGTTATTGCCATGATGCCTGTTATACCTTGACGTTATTGCCATGATGCCAGGTTATCCTTGACGTTATTGCCATGATGCCAGTTATACCCATGATGCCAGTTATTTGCCATGATGCCAGTTTCAAGTCTCTGACATTATTTAGAATGTTTGTTAGTCGGCTAACTGATTGATCCTGCAGTCTGGAACAGCCCCACGTCTCTGTTCAACCACCAGAACATGTGTTAATAAACACTCTGAACCACCAGACCTCTGTTCAAACCACCAGACCTCCATGTGTTTCTATTAAATCGACTTGTTGCGTGATGACTTAGTGCACATAAAAATACCTTTTGCGGGTAAAATCCCATGTACCGAATAAAAATGACATGTTAAATGGGTTTCCATTGCATTTTCAACTCTACTGATGTTGTGTTACAGTAAGTGTGCCCATTCTGGTATTGGCACATGCGTTCTAGCCAAGAGCTGTTGGCTAGAGTGCATGTATGGCCTACATAATGAGATTATTATGGACAAAATAGTACCATTTTGTAAAACGGCAGCCAAGCGTCGATGATCGTGTCACCATAATAAGACCCTCAATATTTATTGGAAATACGCATCACCTTGCACTTTCACCACCCTGTGAAGTTCATCACTTATTTAATCTGTAGCCTAATAAACTGCATGCTTTCCTGACAAGTTGTGGGAGGACTATGCGTCATCTCATGACTCCCAAGTTTACTTCGATATGTGGACATTTCTCGCATAATTAATTTTACTGACACAAAAACATCCCACCTTGAGGACCTGTCAGGACATTTTTTATCCGACATGTACTTTACGTCATCAAATGTTGTCATTGATCATGACTCCAAGTTTTATTTATTCAGAGTATTTATTTATTTAGATTTATTCAGAGCATTTATTTATTCAGATTTATTTATTCAGGTTATTATGTTAATATTTGATTTATAGGATCCTTCCCATAAATGCTGTCTGTGTGGGTGGACCAATTTTTGTCTGTGATGTGTGCATTTCTACCCTCTCCACTACTGTTCCATAATTAATTTCTCCTTAGTTTTGTTGACGTGACACAAAAACCCTCATCCCTCCCTGTACCTTGTCTTGTTGGTAATCCCCCACTGTGTTGAGGATCAGCGGGGTGGAGATGTTGTTGCCTACCCTCACCACCTGGGGGCAGCCCGTCAGGAAGTCCAGTACCCAGTTGCACAGGGCGGGGTCGAGACCCAGGGTCTCGAGCTTGATGATGAGCTTGGAGGGTACTATGGTGTTAAATGACGAGCTGTAGTCGATGAACAGCATTCTCACATAGGTATTCCTCTTGTCCAGGTGGGTCTGGAAAACAGATCTTGTGAATCAGCTGTACATGTGATGGAAGAATGCACTGTTCATGCAGAGGGTTGCAATTCCATTGAATTGGGGATAGTTTAACCAGAATATGCTACAAGACCTAGAATTGCCTTATGTGTATCCCACAAAAAAAGTTAACTGTTATAAGCCAACTTTTTTGATGAATTTAAGCAAAATTCCCAACATTCCTGGGCTTAACTTCCCATGGAAAATTTCCTGAGAAATTCCATCCCATTGCAACCCTA
This sequence comes from Oncorhynchus nerka, assembly GCF_034236695.1. Taxonomy (NCBI): domain Eukaryota; kingdom Metazoa; phylum Chordata; class Actinopteri; order Salmoniformes; family Salmonidae; genus Oncorhynchus; species Oncorhynchus nerka. Next base: position 50,789,193 of record NC_088414.1, read on the forward strand.
GTTATTGCTCTAATGTTCTATTATCATGACTCTATGTTATTATTCTACTATGAGATCCAATTCACTCCCTGGCACAAGTGCAACCCTAGTTATTGCTCTAATGTTCTATTATCATGACTCTATGTTATTATTCTACTATGAGATACACACTATGACAGCAATTCACTGTAATAGGTACACATGTTGTGTCTGGCACAAGTGCCGATTAAACCGATTTGGATTTCAAAGACTGCCATTATTGTAAATGTGTGATAACTTTTTTTTATCAAGGCACATGTTTTTTGCAAATGTATGCCTTTATTTCTATATGACTTATATTAACTGAATACTCAATTATGAGTAACACCACAGTTATGTGTTGCGCTAACAATGCAAACATTGATTTGGCATTTTAAGATTTTAAACATTGTACAACTTCATATAGAACAAATTGCACTTGAAAATAACATTTCTTTAAAGTTATTGTAAATAAATGCATATCTTCACTCTTTTCTGAGACAATCACTGAATTCGATTTCTTCACCTTTAAATGCAATATTTGAGATTTTATGTATTTCTATCAAATGAAAACTGGAATTTCTACTCAAAGCAAAGGTTGTAAAAGTATACTAGACATGTATAGAATAAATCCTACCTAATTTGATGATTCTGTCATAATCAGTGAAAACGTTATTGATTTATATAGCTTTAAATGGCATTTTATACATGTTATGTATTTCTATAAAACCCAAACTGGAATTTTTCCTCAAAACAAAGGTTGTAAAAGTATGCTAGACATTTATAGAATAAATCCTACATAGTTTGATGTTTCTGTGACAAACAGTGAAATAGTTATTGATTTTACATTTTTAAATGGCTTTTTGGTGAATGTCTGTTGAACGTCCGAATATGTGAATATTGTAATCAAACAGCAGGGAGTGGGTTTCGAACCCTCTACGTTCTAGGCTGAAGTCCAGCGCGCTAGCGACTGTACCACAAAAGCGCTTATAAACCCAGGTTCGTTACAATATAAAGCCAATTTTACCTCGGTAAAAAAGGCTCATATATCTACTAGGTTACTTGCTACTTGTCGGTGAGAGTTTGTATGGAGTGATGTGGAGGTTTCTCCCACCCTGCACCTTGAGTGATTATGTAAAAATTTGCGACAGGATGTGTAGTTCTGTATTATAACTACATTAAGCGGATTATTATGTGTTTACATTTTGGAGGTACAGGTGAATATATTGATAAAAGTGACCTTGTCTGAGAGAGAATTGCGTGGTTATCAGAACATTACGCCAGGGTAAGTCTACACAGACATTATATGAAGTAGTTCTAAAATCCCCTACCAAAAAAAATAAATGGCGTAAAAACAATTAGAATAATTTCCTGGTTTTATCTACTGTAGTACTCAATTGAATACATCAACCCAGCCCAAACCGGCCTGTCAGCGCCCTCAGGTGGCGCTACTACCAAACTGCAGGGCTCCCAGAGCAGCCGCTTTGCGATTTTTTTACGACATTAGAACGAGTCCTCAACGTTGCCAGACAGAGATAGTTTTCTTTTAGAATTATAGTTGTTACTCACTGTGACAACTAGACAAACACTAGTAGAGACTGGCCTTATGGTGTTATCTAAATAACTGGGTAAATAAACGTGGCTATATTCATCCTAATGTCATACTGATTAAGTAAATATAACACGGCTAAAAAAAAACAGAGTACACATGAAGTGACGTCGGAGAGTTTCATCTGCATTTCAACCTGGCAACCTAGTTTAGGACGGGGGAAGGAGAGCCGTAAAGCGTTGTGTTGTGATGAGAGAGGTCATTGGAAAGTGAGCACAGAGCTACCTGGGCTGGTTCGGGGGACATAAAGATACTTTATTGCTACCAGCTATTCCGGTACCGGAGTAGATCCAGCGGAATCTAAAAGGTCTTTAGCGACTAAACTAACCAAGACGAAATGCTTCGTCTCGTCCTGCGGCTGAGGAATTCTTCAGCGATTCCCCGGTGCCGTGGTGCCCTACCTGGGCCTGCCCTGAGCTCTCGCCCCTCTCCGGGACCTTGTCATCTGAGGCTTTACCACGGTTTTGTCCGGTCAAGGGCTGTTTGCAATGGAGGTAGTTTGAACACCGTGGTGTTCGCCAGCAGAACAGCCCAGCTGCCCGCCAGCGGCACCCAGCGCTTCTACAGCCTACCACCGCACCAGAAGGTAACTTTAGTGATGTAGCTTGCCAGCTAGCTAGTTAACTTTGTGCTTGTGTGGGCTATGACTAGAAGTCTTCTCGGATCCTAAAATGCAGTTCCTAACAGCATTGGATGCGTTAGATTCCTACCTGACCCCGACAGGATCCTGTAATTTAAAAAAAAAAAAAAATCAATATCCGATCCGAGGTGGACCAGATCCCAAAACATGTCTGAGGTGAGAGAGAATCGCAACCAAGTTGGTTCGCGTCTGTATCCGACCCAAATAGATCCGAAAGATAAAAATGCAGCTTTATTGCCATGCAAGCCATCGAAATGGTTTTGAATTGTGTATCAGTTGAACGTTAACTTTAATAAACCAGGACCAAGTTTTCATTGCACGAATATGAAGTAGTGGACCAACACTCTCTTGGCAATATTTATGCAATGTTACATATATGTATTTAAACCAGTGACGGTCAGTGCCATGAGGGAGGACAATTATTATTATTTTCATGAGCATGGCCTTATTTCTATTACAGCATATTTTGATGACTGTCATTCATATTCCATTCACCCAGTTCAGTGTAACAGCGATAAGTTTAGGCTACTACATGATACTCATTGTCCCTATGCCCATCATGCGATTGCTACAACCTAGCCTATGAATGAAAGTTTACAACGTAGGTGCACACAGGTCGAGATAAACATTTGAGGTGACAAACGCATGACAGTGACACATTCAACACCGCCTTTCACACTTTTGCCTGCATCTAGCTGAACTAGGGTGTAATCATTAGTCCAACAGTTGCAAACAAGAATTTCTGTTGGACATATTCAGGTATGTTTATCCCCGTTTCGTTCTGTTTGCAAGCTACAGTGGCTATAAATGAGTCAAAGCATAAGGTTATTTAGCCTTGGAAGAGTTCCACTATTGTGTTGGATAGTCATAGCCAGTTAGCTAACATAGCATCCCTCTGTTATAGCCAGTTAGCTAACATAGCATCCCTCTGTCATAGCCAGTTAGCTAACATAGCATCCCTCTGTCATAGCCAGTTAGCTAACATAGCATCCCTCTGTCATAGCCAGTTAGCTAACATAGCATCCCTCTGTCATAGCCAGTTAGCTAACATAGCATCCCTCTGTCATAGCCAGTTAGCTAACATAGCATCCCTATGTCATAGCCAGTTAGCTAACATAGCATCCCTCTGTCATAGCCAGTTAGCTAACATAGCATCCCTCTGTCATAGCCAGTTAGCTAACATAGCATCCCTCTGTCATAGCCAGTTAGCTAACATAGCATCCCTCTGTCATAGCCAGTTAGCTAACATAGCATCCCTCTGTCATAGCCAGTTAGCTAACATAGCATCCCTCTGTTATAGCCAGTTAGCTAACCAAGCATCCCTCTGTCATAGCCAGTTAGCTAACATAGCATCCCTCTGTCATAGCCAGTTAGCTAACCAAGCATCCCTCTGTCATAGCCAGTTAGCTAACATAGCATCCCTCTGTCATAGCCAGTTAGCTAACCAAGCATCCCTCTGTCATAGCCAGTTAGCTAACATAGCATCCCTCTGTTTGAGTAGACTAAACTAGCTAGCTGCATTTGCTAGCTAAGAAAGTGAAACTTTACATTTTAAACTCTCTCTCTAGCTCTCTCTTGCTTCTCCTTCATTTTGGAAGAAATTAATTTGTTCAACTATTGTCTTTCTCTCTCTTTGAGTCAACTACTTACCAATTTTTATGCACTGCAGTGCTAGTTAGCTGTAGCTTATGCTTTCAGTACTAGATGCATTCTCTGATCCTATGATTGGGTGGACAACATGTCAGTTCATGCTGCAAGAGCTCTGATAGGTTGGAGGATGTCCTCCAGAAGTTGTCATAATTAGTAAGTCTATGGAAGGGGGTGAGAACCATGAGCCTCCTAGGTTTTGTATGGTAGTCGATGTACCCAGAGGAGGACGGAAGCTAGCTGTCCTCCGGCTACACCATGGTGCTAACCTACATAATGCTGTTGAGGCTACTGAAGACCTTCATTGCAAAACAGCTTGTTTTAATCAATTATTTGGTGACGTGATTTATATTTAGTATAGTGTTATCAAAAAATGTACCCCCTCCCCTTTAACCCCAGAACAGCCTAAATTTGTCAGGGCATGGACTCTACAAGGTGTCGAAAGGGTTCCACAGGGATGCTGGCCCATGTTGACTCTACAAGGTGTCTAAAGGGTTCCACAGGGATGCTGGCCCATGTTGACTCTACAAGGTGTTGAAAGGGTTCCACAGGGATGCTGGCCCATGTTGACTCTACAAGGTGTTGAAAGGGTTCCACAGGGATGCTGGCCCATGTTGACTCTACAAGGTGTTGAAAGGGTTCCACAGGGATGCTGTCCCATGTTGACTCTACAAGGTGTTGAAAGGGTTCCACAGGGATGCTGTCCCATGTTGACTCTACAAGGTGTTGAAAGCGTTCCACAGGGATGCTGTCCCAGCGTTCCACAGGGATGCTGGCCCATGTTGACTCTACAAGGTGTTGAAAGCGTTCCACAGGGATGCTGTCCCATGTTGACTCTACAAGGTGTTGAAAGGGTTCCACAGGGATGCTGTCCCATGTTGACTCTACAAGGTGTTGAAAGGGTTCCACAGGGATGCTGTCCCATGTTGACTCTACAAGGTGTTGAAAGGGGTCCACAGGGATGCTGGCCCATGTTGACTCTACAAGGTGTTGAAAGGGGTCCACAGGGATGCTGTCCCATGTTGACTCCAGGGACGCTGGCCCATGTTGACTCCAGGGATGCTGGCCCATGTTGACTCCAATGCTTCCAACATTTGTGTCAAGTTGGCTGGATGTCCTTTGGGTGGTGGACCATTCATGATACACACGGGAAATTGTTGAGCGTGAAAAACCCAGCAGCGTTGCAGTTCTTGAGACAAACCAATGCGCCTGGCACCTACTAACAATATTTGTCTTGCCCATTCTCCCTCTGAATGGCACACACACAATGCATGTCTCAAGACTTAAAAATCCTCCTTTAACCATGTCTCCTCCCCTTCATCTACACTGATTGAAGTGGATTTAACAGGTGACATCAATAAGGCATCATAACGTTCACCTGGATTCACCAGTCAGTCTGTACTGTTCCTAATGTTTTGTACACACAGTGTATATTCAATCAATAACAAGGGAATGACAACAATGGCGCCACTGATTTAAAGGTGCTACATGTATATTGCACAAGTTGTTTATCTTCAGTGTGTCATTATTTCTGCATTGCCCAAATTCCATGCTTTCCATGTACAGCCAGCCAGAGTTTAGTCACAGTGCTCACTCCATGTAAATATTAATACACATGCTCACTCCATGTAAATATTAATACACATGCTCACTCCATGTAAATATTAATACACATGCTCACTCCATGTAAATATTAATACACATGCTCACTCCATGTAAATATTAATACACACATAATAACAAACAAACAATACTTTGGAGAAAGTGGTCGTTGTTCAACCAGTCTGAAAATGCATTGCATATCATGCAAACACTAGTTGCGGTATTCAAAACTCCTGACTGTCATTGATGTTTAATAGATATATTACTCTTCAGATGGGAGGTTTACTAGATATATTACTAGATATATTACTGTACAGATGGGAGGTTTACTAGATATATTACTGTTCAGATGGGAGGTTTACTAGATATATTACTGGATATATTACTGTTCAAATGGGAGGTTTACTAGATATATTACTGTACAGATGGGAGCTTTACTAGATATATTACTGTACAGATGGGAGGTTTACTAGATATATTACTGTTCAGATGGGAGGTTTACTAGATATATTACTGTACAGATGGGAGGTTTACTAGATATGTTACTGTACAGATGGGTGGTTTACTAGATATATTACTGGATATATTACTGTTCAAATGGGAGCTTTAATAGATATATTACTGTTCAGATGGGAGGTTTACTAGATATATTACTGTACAGATGGGAGGTTTACTAGATATATTACTGTTCAGATGGGAGGTTTACTAGATATATTACTGGATATATTACTGTTCAAATGGGAGGTTTACTAGATATGTTACTGTACAGATGGGTGGTTTACTAGATATATTATTGTTCAGGTGGGAGGTTTACTAGATATATTACTGTACAGATGGGAGCTTTACTAGATATATTACTGTACAGATGGGAGGTTTACTAGATATATTACTGTTCAGATGGGAGGTTTACTAGATGTATTACTGTACAGATGGGAGGTTTACTAGATATGTTACTGTACAGATGGGAGGTTTACTAGATATATTACTGGATATATTACTGTTCAAATGGGAGCTTTAATAGATATATTACTGTACAGATGGGAGGTTTACTAGATATATTACTGTTCAGATGGGAGGTTTACTAGATATATTACTGGATATATTACTGTTCAAATGGGAGCTTTAATAGATATATTACTGTTCAGATGGGAGGTTTACTAGATATATTACTGGATATATTACTGTTCAGATGGGAGGTTTACTAGATATATTACTGGATATATTACTGTTCAAATGGGAGCTTTAATAGATATATTACTGTTCAGATGGGAGGTTTACTAGATATATTACTGTACAGATGGGAGGTTTACTAGATATATTACTGGATATATTACTGTTCAAATGGGAGCTTTAATAGATATATTACTGTACAGATGGGAGGTTTACTAGATATATTACTGTACAGATGGGAGGTTTACTAGATATGTTACTGTACAGATGGGTGGTTTACTAGATATATTACTGTTCAGATGGGAGGTTTACTAGATATATTACTGGATATATTACTGTTCAAATGGGAGCTTTAATAGATATATTACTGTACAGATGGGTGGTTTACTAGATATATTACTGGATATATTACTGTTCAAATGGGAGCTTTAATAGATATATTACTGTACAGATGGGAGGTTTACTAGATATATTACTGGATATATTACTGTTCAAATGGGAGCTTTAATAGATATATTACTGTTCAGATGGGAGGTTTACTAGATATATTACTGTTCAGATGGGAGGTTTACTAGATATATTACTGTACAGATGGGAGGTTTACTAGATATATTACTGTACAGATGGGAGGTTTACTAGATATATTACTGTACAGATGGGAGGTTTACTAGATATATTACTGTACAGATGGGAGGTTTACTAGATATATTACTAGATATATTACTGTTCAGATGGGAGGTTTACTAGATATATTACTGTACAGATGGGAGGGTTTACTAGATATATTACTAGATATATTACTGTTCAGATGGGAGGTTTTCTCACTTTTTTGCACATACAAATTGCCATAGTTAGTTAACAATGTATGTATTTAATAAAGAGATTCAGACTCTGAATGTACGTTTGTATTATTTGTGTGTGACTGTGTGGCAGGTGGAGCTGCCTGCTCTGTCTCCCACCATGCAGACTGGAACCATCGCTCGCTGGGAGAAGAAGGAGGGAGACAAGATCAACGAGGGAGACCTTATCGCTGAGGTGAGTACACACACACACGCCAGGTTTTCTGTTAGGAAAATGTGGCGCCAGACAACGTGACCAGGAAGATATTAATTTACCGGCTATTTGAACAGTTTACCGGACCCAGAATGCATTGCGTGTGTAACCCATTAGGTGTCCACCCACGGTGGTCAGAATGCATTGCGTGTGTAACCCATTAGGTGTCCACCCACGGTGGTCAGAATGCATTGCGTGTGTAACCCATTAGGTGTCCACCCACGGTGGTCAGAATGCATTGCGTGTGTAACCCATTAAATGTCCACCCACGGTGGTCAGAATGACAGAAATCACGTTTAATACAGTTAGCAGGAAAACACCATTCTAAAGAATCTAAAATATGTGTGAAGATAATGTGTCTTGAGTATATTTTTTATATACAGTACCAGTCAAATGTTTGGACACCTGCTCAATTAAAGGTTTTTATTTTTACTATTTTCTACGTTGAAGAATAATAGTGAAGACATCAAAACTATGAAATAACACATATGGAATCATGTAGTAACCAACAAAGTGTTAACCTCTAGCGTCGAGCAATCCCGTATCCGGGAGCGTAATCATAGCCTCAAGCTCATTACCATAACGCAACGTTTCCCTTTCATGAATATCGCAAATGAAATGAAATAAATATATTGAAACACAAGCTTAGCCTTTTGTTAACAACACTGTCGTCTCAGATTTTCAAAATATGCTTTACACAAATGCTTGTGTAGCTTTGGTTAAGAGTATTGATAGCCTAGCATAGCATTAAGCCTAGCATTCAGCAGGCAACATTTTCACAAAAACAAGAAAGCATTCAAATAAAATCATTTACCTTTGAAGAACTTCGGATGTTTTCAATGACAAACTCTCAGTTAGATAGCAAATGTTCATTTTTTCCCAAAAGATTATTTGTGTAAGAGAAATAGCTCCGTTTTGTTCATCACGTTTGGCTAAGAAAAAAAAATGAAAATGCAGTCACTTAAAACGCCAAACTTTTTTCCAAATTAGCTCCATAATATCGACAGAAACATGGCAAACGTTGTTTACAATCCTCAAGGTGTTTTTCACATATCTATTCGATAATCTATCAGTGGTGGCAGTTGGCTTCTCATCAGAAGACAACGGAAAAATACTGCAGCTGGAGATTACGCAATAATTGCGACGGAGGACACCAAGCGACCACCTGGTAAATGTAGTCTCTTATGGTCAATCTTCCAATGATATGCCTACAAATACGTCACAATGCTGCAGACACCTTGGGGAAAACGTGGAAAAGGTAAGCTGACTCCTAGCTCCTCCACAGCCATATAAGGAGTCATTGCCATGAGGCGGTTTCAAAAAATGCGGCACTTCCTGATTGTATTTTTATCTGGGTTTTTTCTATAACATCAGTTCTCTGGCACTCACAGACAATATCTTTGCCGTTTTGGAAAAGTCAGAGTGTTTTCTTTCCAAAGCTGTCAATTATATGCATAGTTGAGTATCTTTTCGTGACAAAATATCTTGTTTAAAACGGGAACGTTTTTCATCCAAAAATTAAAAGGGCGCCCCCTATATCGAAGAAGTTTAACAAATCCAAATATATTTTAGATTTTAGGTTCTTCAAAGTAGCCACCTTTTGCCTTGATAGCTTTACACACTCTTGGCATTCTCTCCACCAACTTCACCTGGAATGCTTTTCCAACAGTCGTGAAGGAGTTCCCACATATACTGAGCACTTGTTGGCTGCATTTCCTTCACTCTGTGGTTCAACTCCCAGATATCCAAGATGGCATAGTAGTAGGATGTTTTGATGGTCTTGTCCCCGTCACTTGTTGGCTGCATTTCCTTCACTCTGTGGTTCAACTCCCAGATATCCAAGATGGCGTAGTAGTGGGATGTTTTGATGGTCTTGTCCCGTCCCTTGTATATATTGTTTCTTTCTTCGTATATATTTACTATATATTTACAGATTGGAATAATCTCCTGCCACCCGCCTCACCCAATGCGGTATGGATCTGCTATTCTTTATACTTTAGATCCGTAACCCCCTTCAAGCTAGCCAGCTGCTAGCTAGTAGTCAGTTAGCCATCACCGTTAACTGGGACATCTGTCAGCTTCAGCCCGGTCAACTCCTGCGAGCCTGCACAGCACGATATAAACCCAGAACATATCGGACTGCTTTTCTCCACCATATATCTGGATTCCTACTACAAGCTCTGAACCTTTACTCCGGATCATCGCAGTTAGCTAGCTGCTATCCGAGTGGATACTCCTGGCTAACGTCTCTGTCCCGAAGCAAGCACCAGTTAGCTTGGAGCTAGCCTTGAATCTAGGCCCATCTCCCGGCTAGCCAAATATATCTATCAAGAATCCCTGGGCTTCAATTACCTCTGTTGCCAATGGGTCTGGACCCTTTGCTGCTGACAGGGAGCCCCGCCATTCCATCACGACTGGTCTGCCCACGAAACCGTCGGAGGGGGATTCAACAGGCTCTCCCATTGCGACGTCCCCCTGAGGCCCATCTGCTAGCCTGCTGCTAGCCCCGGCCTGCTAGCTGTCTGAATCTCCGTGCCTCCAGCTCGCCTAGCTACTCACTGGACCCTATGATTACTCGGCTACACACGCCTCTCCCTAATGTCAATATGCCTTGTCTATTGCTGTTTTGGTTAGTAATTGATGTCTTATTTCACTGTAGAGCCTCCAGCCCAGCTAGCCCTTATGTTCCACCCCCCACACATGCGGTGACCGAACCTGGCTTAAATGGTGCTTCTAGAGACAAAACCTCTCTCTTGGTCACTCGATGCCTAGACTTACCTCCACTGTACTCACATCCTACCACTACCTTTGTCTGTCCATTATGCCTTGAATCTATCCTTCCGTGCCCAGAAATCTGCCTCCTTTACTCTCTGTTCCGAACGCACTAGACGACCAGTTCTTTTAGCCTTTAGCGGTAGTCTTATCCTACTCCTCGGTTCCTCTGGTGATGTAGAGGTGAATCCAGGCCCTGCAGCCCCCAGCATCACTACCATTCCCCAGGCGCTCTCATTTGTTGACTTCTGTAACTGTAAAAGCCCTGGTTTCATGCATGTTAACATTAGAAGCCTCCTTCCTAAGTTTGTTTTATTCACTGCTTTAGCACACTCCGTCAACCCGGATGTCCTAGCCGTGTTTGAATCCTGGCTTAGGAAGGCCACCAAAAATCCTGAAATGTCCATCCCTAACTATAACAATTTAGTGGTCGCCTGATTGCTCTTCTAAAGTGCTTTCCTCTCCATCTTAAGTAAACATGCCCCATTCAAAACATGTAAAACTAAGTACATATATAGCCCTTGGTTCACCCCAGACTTGACTGCCCTTGACCAGCACAAAAACATCCTGTGGCATTCTGTATTAGCATCAATTAGTCCCCGCGATATGCAACTTTTCAGGGAAGTCAGGAACCAATATACTCAGTCAGTTAGGAAAGCTAAGGCTAACTTTTTCGAACAGAAATTTGCTTTCTGTAGCACAAATTCCAAAACTGTTTGGGACACACATGGAGAATTAGAGCCCCTCCTCCCAGCTGCCCACTGCACTGAGGATAGGAAACACTGTCACCACCGATAAATCTACGATAATCGATCATTTCGATAAGCATTTTTCCATGGCTGGCCATGCTTTCCACCTGGCTACCACTACCCCGGCCAACATCTCAGCACCCCCTGCAGCAACTTGCTCACCCAAATCCAGATATCCAGATAGCTGATGTTCTGAAAGAGCTGCAAAATCTGGTTCCTTCCAAATCAGCTGGGCTAGACAATCTGGACCCTCTCTCTCTCTAAAATGATCTGCTGAAATTGTTGCAACCCCTATTACTAGCCTGTTCAACCTCTCTTTCGTATCGTCTGAGATCCCCAAAGATTGGAAAGCTGCCGCGGTCATCCCCCTCTTCAAAGGGGGAGACACTCCAGACCCAAACTGATAGGCAGGGCAGGATGGATATAGGTCTTTCTAAAATCTTCGAAAGCCAAGTTAATGAACAGATCACAGACCATTTCGAATCCCACCGTACCTTCTCCACTATGCAATCTGGTTTCCAAGCTGGTCATGGGTGCACCTCAGCCACACTCAAGGTCCTATGCGATATCATAACCGCCATCGATAAAAGACAGTACTGTGCAGCCGTCTTCATCGACCTGGCCAAGGCATTCGACTCTTGTCAATCACCGCATTCTTATCGGCAGACTCAATAGCCTTGGCTTCTCAAATGCCTGCCTCGCCTGGTTCACCAACTACTTCTCTGACAGAGTTCAGTGTGTCAAATCGGAGAGCCTGTTTTCCGGACCTCTGGCAGTCTCTATGGGGTTGCCACAGGGTTCAATTCTCGGGCCGACTCTTTTCTTTGTATATATCAATGATGTCGCTCTTGCTGCTGATGATTCTCTGATCCACCTCTACGCTGACGATACCATTCTGTATACATAACAAACCTCCAAATGAGCTTCAATGCCATACAACACTCCTTCCGTGGCGTCCAACTGGTTTTAAATGCTAGTGAAACTGAATGCATGCTCTTCAACCGATTGTTGCCGGCACCTGCCCGCCCGTCCAGCATCACTACTCTGGACGGTTCTGACATAACATGTGGACAACTACAAATACCTAGGTGTCTGGTTAGACTAAACTCTCCTTCCAGACTCACATTAAGCATCTCCAATCCAAAATTACATCTCGATTCAGCTTCCTATTTTGCAACAAAGCCTCCTTCACTCATGCCTCCAAACATACCCTCGTAAAACTGACTAGCCTGGAGGTGTGTTGGGTCATTGTCCTGTTGAAAAACAAATGATAGTCCCACTAAGCGCAAACCAGATGGGACGGCGTATCGCTGCAGAATGCTGTTGTAGCCATGCTGGTTAAGTGTGCCTTGAATTCTAAATAAATCACTGAAAGTGTCACCAGAATGCACCATCATTCCTCCATGCTTCACGGTGGGAACCACACATGCAGAGATCGTCCGTTCACCTACTCTGCGTCTCACAAAGACACGGTGATTGGAACCAAAAATCTCAAATCCACTGGATAAATTGCCACTGTTCTGATGTCCATTGCTTGTGTTTCTTGCCACAAGCAAGTCTCTTCTTATTGATGTCCTTTAGTAGTTGTTTCTTTGCAGCAATTTGACCATGAAGGCCTGATTCACACAGTCTCCTCTGAACAGTTGATGTTGAGATGTGTCTGTTACTTGAACTCTGTGAAGCATTTATTTGGGCTGCAATCTGAGGCTGGTAACTCTAATGAACTTATCCTCTGCAGCAGAGGTAACTCTGGGTCTTCCTTTCCTGTGGCAGTCCACATGAGAGCCAGTTTCATCATAGCGCTTGATGGTTTTTGCGACTGCACTTTAAGAAACGTTCAAAGTCCTTGAAATGTTCCGCATTGACTGAATTCAATTTTCCAGATTGACTGACCTTCATGTCTTAAAGTAATGATGGACTGTCGTTTCTCTTTGCTTATTTGAGCTGTTCTTTACATAATATGGACTTGGTCTTTTACCAAATAGGGATATCTTCTGTATACCACCCCTACCTTGTCACAACACAACTGATTGGCTCAAAAACATTAAGAAGGAAAGAAATTCCACAAATTATTTTTTTAACAAGGCACACCTGTTAATTGAAATGCATTCCAGGTGACTACATCATGAAGCTGGTTGAGAGAATGCCAAGAGTGTGCAAAGACGTCATCAAGGCAAAGCATTGCTACTTGAAGAATCTCAAATATAAAATATATTTTGAATTGTTTAACACTTTTTTTGGTTACTACGGGATTTCATATGTGTTATTTCATAGTTTTGATGTTTTCACTATTATTCTACAATAATTACGACTGTTGTATGAGGACACCCCTTCAACATACAGTATATGTACAGCAGCGTGAGCACACCCCTTCAAATTTGTGGATTCAGTTATTGCAGCCACACCCATTGCTGACTGGTGTATAAAATCAAGCACACAGCCATGCAATCTCCATAGACATGCATTGGCAGTAGATTCTCCTTACTAAAGAGCTCAGTGACTTTCAATACCAACAAGTCAGTTCGTCAAATTTCTGCCCTACTAGAGCTACCCCGGTCAACTGTAAGTGCTGTTATTGTGAAGTGGAAACATCTTGGAGCAACAACGACTCAGCCGCGAAGTGGTTGGCCACAAGCTCACAGAACGGTACAGCCGAGTGCTGAAGCATGTACCGTGTTAAAATCTTCTGTCCTCGATTGCAACACTACCGACTTCCAAACTGCCTCTGGAAGCAGCAGCAGCACAAGAACTGTTCGTCGGGAGCTTCATGAAATGGGTTTCCATGGCAGAGCAGCCGCACACAAGCCTAAGATCACCATGAGCAATGCCAAGTGTCGGCTGGAGTGGTGTAAAGCTCGCAGCTATTGCACTCTGGGGCAGTGGAAACGCGTTCTCTGGAGTGATGAATCACTCTTTACATCAACTAGTAATTAAACACACACAGGAGGTGACAACTAGTAATTAAACACACACATATCCCCCCACCACGGCGCATGTGTCCCCCCCACCACCACGGCGCATGTGCCCCCCCCCACCACGGCGTATGTCGTCCCCACCACCACCACGGCGCATGTGCCCCCCACCACGGCGCATGTCCCCCCCACCACGGCGCATGTGTCCCCCCACCACCACGGCGCATGTGTCCCCCACCACCACGGCGCATGTGCCCCCCACCACGGCGCGTGTGCCCCCCACCACGGCGCGTGTGTCCCCCCACCACCACGGCGCATGTGCCCCCCACCACGGCGCGTGTCCCCCCACCACGGCGCATGTGTCCCCACCACCACCACGGTGCATGTGCCTCCCCACCACGGCGCGTGTGTCCCCACCACCACCACGGCGCATGTCCCCCCACCACGGCGCATGTGTCCCCCCACCACCACCACGGCGCATGTGTCACCACCACCACGGCGCATGTGTCCCCCCACCACGGCGCATGTCCCCCACCCCACCACGGCGCATGTCCCCCCACCACGGCGCGTGTGTCCCCACCACCACCACGGCGCATGTGCCCCCACCACGGCGCGTGTGTCCCCACCACCACCACCACGGCGCATGTCCCCCACCACCACGGCGCATGTCCCCCCCACCACGGCGCGCGTGCCCCCCCCCACGGCGCGTGTGCCCCCCACCACGGCGCGTGTGTCCCCACCACCACCACGGCGCATGTCCCCCCCACCACGGCGCATGTGTCCCCCCCACCACCACCACGGCGCATGTTCCCCCCACCACGGCGCGTGTGTCCCCACCACCACCACGGCGCATGTCCCCCCCACCACGGCGCATGTGTCCCCACCACCACGGTGCATGTGTCCCCCCCACCACCACGGCGCATGTGCCCCCCCCACCACGGCGCGTGTCCCCCCACCACGGCGCGTGTGCTCCCCTCCACCACGGCGCGTGTGTCCCCACCACCACCACGGCGCATGTCCCCCCACCACGGCGCATGTGCCCCCCCCACCACGGCGCGTGTGCCCCCCCCCCACGGCGCGTGTGTCCCCACCACCACCACGGCGCATGTCCCCCACCACGGCGCATGTCCCCCCACCACCACCACGGCGCATGTGTCCCCCACCACCACCACGGCGCATGTCCCCCACCCACCACGGCGCATGTCCCCCCACCACGGCGCGTGTCCCCCCACCACGGCGCGTGTGCCCCCACCACGGCGCGTGTGCCCCCCACCACGGCGCGTGTCCCCCCACCACGGCGCGTGTGTCCCCACCACCACCACGTGTGCCCCCCCCACCACGGCGCATATGCCCCCCACCACGGCGCGTGTGTCCCCCACCACGGCGCATGTGTCCCCACCACCACGGCGCATGTGTCCCCCCACCACCACCACGCATGTGTCCCCCCACCACCACGGCGCGTGTGTCCCCACCACGGCGCATGTGTCCCCCCCACCACCACGGCGCATGTCCCCCCACCACGGCGCATGTGCCCCCCCCCACCACGGCGCGTGTGCCCCCCACCACGGCGCGTGTGTCCCCCCACCACCACGGCGCATGTCCCCCACCACGGCGCATGTGTCCCCCACCACCACCACGGCGCATGTTCCCCCCACCCACCACGGCGCATGTCCCCCACCACGGCGCATGTCCCCCCCACCACGGCGCATGTCCCCCCACCCACCACGGCGCATGTCCCCCCACCACGGCGCATGTCCCCCCCACCACGGCGCATGTGTCCCCACCACCACCACGGTGCATGTGTCCCCCCACCACGGCGCTATCCCCCCCCACCACGGCGCATGTCCCCCCACCACGGCGCATGTCCCCCCCACCACGGCGCATGTCCCCCCCCACCACGGCGCATGTGCCCCCCCCACCACGGCGCATGTGTCCCCCACCCCACCACGGCGCATGTGCCCCCCCACCACGGCGCATGTGTCCCCCACCACGGCGCATGTGTCCCCCACCACCACGGCGCATGTCCCCCCACCACGGCGCATGTCCCCCCCACCACGGCGCATGTCCCCCCCCACCACGGCGCATGTGTCCCCACCACCACCACGGTGCATGTGTCCCCCCACCACGGCGCATGTCCCCCCACCACGGCGCATGTCCCCCCCCCACCACGGCGCATGTGTCCCCCCACCACGGCGCATGTCCCCCCCCACCACGGCGCATGTCCCCCCACCACGGCGCATGTCCCCCCCACCACGGCGCGCATGTGTCCCCCCCACCACGGCGCATGTGCCCCACCACGGCGCATGTGTCCCCCCACCACCACGGTGCATGTGTCCCCCCACCACGGTGCATGTGTCCCCCCACCACGGCGCATGTCCCCCCACCACGGCGCATGTCCCCCCACCACGGCGCATGTCCCCCCACCACGGCGCATGTCCCCCCACCACGGCGCATGTCCCCACCACCACGGCGTATGTCCCCACCCACCACGGCGCATGTCCCCCCCACCACGGCGTGTGTGCCCCCACCACCACGGCGTGTGTCCCCACCACCACCACGGCGCATGTCCCCACCCACCACGGCGTGTGTGCCCCCCCACCACGGCGTGTGCCCCCCACCACGGCGCGTGTCCCCCCACCACGGCGCATGTCCCCACCACCACCACGGCGCATGTCCCCCCACCACGGCGTATGTGCCCCCCCACCACGGCGCATGTGCCCCCCACCACGGCGCGTGTCATCCCCCCACCACGGCGTGTGTCCCCCCACCACGGCGCATGTGTCCCCACCACGGCGCATGTTCCCCCCCACCACGGCGCATGTCCCCCCACCACGGCGTATGTGCCCCCCCACCACGGCGCATGTGTCCCCCCACCACGGCGCATGTCCCCACCACCACCACGGCGCATGTGTCCCCCCACCACGGCGTGTGTCCCCCACCACGGCGCATGTCCCCCCCACCACGGCGTGTGTCCCCACCACCACCACGGCGCATGTCCCCCCACCACGGCGCATGTGTCCCCCCACCACGGCGTGTGCCCCCACCACGGCGCATGTCCCCACCACCACCACGGCGCATGTCCCCACCCCCACCACGGCGCGTGTGTCCCCACCACCACCACGGCGCATGTCCCCCCCCCACCACGGCGCGTGTGTCCCCCCCCACCACGGCGCGTGTGTCCCCCCCACCACGGCGCATGTCCCCCCCACCACGGCGCATGTGTCCCCCCCACCACGGCGCATGTCCCCCTCCACCATGCATGTCCCCCACCACGGCGCATGTGTCCCCCCACCACGGCGCATGTCCCCCCACCACGGCGCATGTCCCCCCACCACGGCGCATGTCCCCCCACCACGGCGCATGTCCCCCCCACCACGGCGCGTGTCCCCCACCACGGCGCATGTGTCCCCACCACCACCACGGCGCATGTGTCCCCCCACCACCACCACGGCGCATGTGTCCCCCCCCACCATGTGTCCCCCACCACGGCGCATGTGTCCCCCCACCACGGCGCATGTCCCCCCCACCACGGCGCATGTCCCCCCACCACGGCGCGTGTCCCCCCACCACGGCGTGTGTCCCCCACCACGGCATGTCCCCCCCACCACGGCGTGTGTCCCCCCACCACGGCGCATGTGTCCCCCCACCACCACCACGGCGCATGTCCCCCCCACCACGGCGCATGTCCCCCCCACCACGGCGCATGTCCCCCCACCACGGCGCATGTCCCCCCACCACCACGGCGCATGTCCCCCCACCACGGCGCATGTCCCCCCCACCACGGCGCATGTCCCCCCACCACGGCGTGTGTCCCCCCACCACGGTGCGTGTGTCCCCCCACCACGGCGCATGTCCCCCCACCACGGCGCATGTCCCCCCCCACCACGGCGCATGTCCCCCCCACCACGGCGTATGTCCCCCCACCACGGCGCATGTCCCCCCCACCACGGCGCATGTGTCCCCCCACCACGGCGCATGTGTCCCCCCCACCACGGCGCATGTCCCCCCACCACGGCGCATGTCCCCCCACCACGGCGCATGTCCCCCCCACCACGGCGCATGTCCCCCCACCACGGCGCATGTGTCCCCCCACCACCACGGCGCATGTGTCCCCCACCACGGCGCATGTGTCCCCCCACCACGGCGCATGTCCCCCCCACCACGGCGCATGTGCCCCCCCCACCACGGCGCATGTCCCCCCACCACGGCGCATGTCCCCCCACCACGGCGCATGTCCCCCCCCACCACGGCGCATGTCCCCCCACCACGGCGCATGTCCCCCCACCACGGCGCATGTCCCCCCCACCACGGCGCATGTCCCCCCCACCACGGCGCATGTGTCCCCACCACCACCACGGTGCATGTGTCCCCCCACCACGGCGCATGTGTCCCCCCCACCACGGCGCATGTCCCCCCACCACGGCGCATGTCCCCCCCACCACGGCGCATGTCCCCCCCCACGGCGCATGTCCCCACCCACCACGGTGCATGTCCCCCACCACGGCGCATGTGTCCCCCCCACCACGGCGTGTGTCCCCACCACCACCACGGTGCATGTCCCCCCCCCACCACGGTGTCCCCCCGCCCACGGCGTATGTGTCCCCCCACCACGGCGCATGTCCCCCCCACCACGGCGCATGTCCCCCCACCACGGCGCATGTCCCCCCACCACGGCGCATGTGTCCCCACCACCACCACGGTGCATGTGTCCCCCCACGGGCGCATGTCCCCCCACCACGGCGCATGTCCCCCCACCACGGCGCATGTCCCCCCACCACGGCGCATGTCCCCACCCACCACGGCGCATGTCCCCCCCACCACGGTGCATGTCCCCCCACCACGGCGCATGTGTCCCCCCACCACCACGGCGCATGTGTCCCCACCACCACCACGGCGCATGTGTCCCCCACCACGGCGCATGTGTCCCCCCACCACGGCGCATGTCCCCCCACCACGGCGCATGTCCCCCCCACCACGGCGTATGTCCCCCCACCACGGCGCATGTCCCCCCACCACGGCGCATGTCCCCACCCACCACGGGCGTATGTCCCCACCCACCACGGCGCATGTCCCCACCCACCACGGCGTATGTCGTCCCCCACCACACGGCGCATGTCCCCCCCACCACGGCGCATGTCCCCACCCACCACGGCGCATGTCCCCCCCACCACGGCGCATGTCCCCCCACCACGGCGTATGTCGTCCCCCCACCACGGCGCATGTCCCCACCCACCACGGCGTATGTCATGTCCCCCCACCACGGCGCATGTCCCCCCCCACCACGGCGTATGTCGGTCCCCCCCCCACCACGGCGCATGTCCCCCCCACCACGGCGCATGTCCCCCCACCACGGCGTATGTCGTCCCCCACCACGGCGTATGTGTCCCCCCACCACGGCGCATGTCCCCCCACCACGGCGTATGTCCCCACCCACCACGGCGTATGTGTCCCCCCCACCACGGCGCATGTCCCCCCCACCACGGCGCATGTGTCCCCCCACCACGGCGCATGTCCCCCACCACGGCGCATGTGTCCCCCACCACGGCGCATGTCCCCACCCACCACGGCGCATGTCCCCACCCACCACGGCGCATGTCCCCCCCACCACGGCGCATGTCCCCCCCCACCACGGCGCATGTCCCCCCCACCACGGCGCATGTCCCCACCCACCACGGCGCATGTCCCCACCCACCACGGCGTATGTCCCCCCACCACGGCGCATGTGTCCCCCCCCACCACGGCGCATGTGTCCCCCCACCACCACGGCGCATGTGTCCCCCCCCACCACGGCGCATGTCCCCCCCACCACGGCGCATGTCCCCCCCACCACGGCGCATGTCCCCCCACCACGGCGCATGTCCCCCCCCACCACGGCGCATGTCCCCCCCCACCACGGCGCATGTCCCCCCACCACGGCGTATGTCCCCCCCCACCACGGCGCATGTCCCCCCCACCACGGCGTATGTCCCCCCACCACGGCGCATGTCCCCCCACCACGGCGCATGTCCCCCCCACCACGGCGCATGTCCCCCCCACCACGGCGTATGTCCCCCCACCACGGCGCATGTCCCCCCACCACGGCGCATGTCCCCCACCACGGCGCATGTCCCCCCACCACGGCGCATGTCCCCCCCACCACGGCGCATGTCCCCCCACCACGGCGTATGTCGTCCCCCCACCACGGCGCATGTCCCCCCACCACGGCGTATGTCGTCCCCCCCACCACGGCGCATGTCCCCCCACCACGGCGCATGTCCCCACCCACCACGGCGCATGTCCCCACCCACCACGGCGTATGTCCCCCCCACCACGGCGCATGTCCCCCCACCACCACGGCGCATGTGTCCCCCCACCACCACGGCGCATGTGTCCCCCACCACGGCGCATGTGTCCCCCCACCACGGCGCATGTCCCCCCACCACGGCGCATGTCCCCCCACCACGGCGTATGTGTCCCCCCCACCACGGCGCATGTCCCCCCACCACGGCGCATGTCCCCCCCCCACGGCGTATGTCCCCCCCACCACGGCGCATGTCCCCCCACCACGGCGTATGTCCCCCCCCCACCACGGCGCATGTGTCCCCCACCACGGCGCATGTCCCCCCACCACGGCGCATGTCCCCCCACCACGGCGCATGTCCCCCCCACCACGGCGCATGTCCCCCCCACCACGGCGCATGTCCCCCCCCACCACGGCGCATGTCCCCCCCACCACGGCGCATGTCCCCCCACCACGGCGCATGTCCCCCCCACCACGGCGCATGTCCCCCCCCACCACGGCGTATGTCCCCCCCACCACGGCGCATGTCCCCCCACCACGGCGCATGTCCCCCCCACCACGGCGCATGTCCCCCCCCACCACGGCGCATGTCCCCCCCCACCACGGCGCATGTCCCCACCCACCACGGCGTATGTCCCCACCCACCACGGCGTATGTGTCCCCCCACCACGGCGTATGTCGTCCCCCACCACGGCGTATGTGTCCCCCCCCCACGGCGCATGTCCCCCCCACCACGGCGTATGTCCCCCCCACCACGGCGCATGTCCCCCCCCACCACGGCGCATGTGTCCCCCCCACCACGGCGCATGTCCCCCCCACCATGTGTCCCCCACCACGGCGCATGTGTCCCCCCCACCACGGCGCATGTCCCCCCCACCACGGCGCATGTCCCCCCACCACGGCGCATGTCCCCCCCACCACGGCGCATGTCCCCCCACCACGGCGCATGTCCCCACCCCACCACGGCGCATGTCCCCACCCACCACGGCGTATGTCCCCACCCACCACGGCGCATGTCCCCACCCACCACGGCGCATGTCCCCCCCACCACGGCGCATGTCCCCCCCGGAGCACCACGGCGGCATGTCCCCACCCACCACGGCGCATGTCCCCACCCACCACGGCGTGTCCCCACCCACCACGGCGCATGTCCCCACCACCACGGCGTATGTCCCCACCCACCACGGCGCATGTCCCCACCCACCACGGCGTATGTGTCCCCCCACCACGGGCGTATGTCCCCCCCCCACCACGGCGCATGTCCCCACCCACCACGGCGTGTGTGTCCCCCCACCACGGCGCATGTCGTCCCCCCACCACGGCGCATGTCGTCCCCCCACCACGGCGTATGTCCCCCCCCACCACGGCGCATGTCCCCCCCACCACGGCGTATGTCGTCCCCCCACCACGGCGCATGTCCCCCCACCACGGGCGTATGTCGGTCCCCCACCACGGCGTATGTCGTCCCCCCACCACGGCGCATGTCGTCCCCACCACGGCGCATGTCGTCCCCCCACCACGGCGCATGTCCCCCCCACCACGGCGCATGTCGTCCCCCCACCACGGCGCATGTCCCCCCACCACGGCGTATGTCGTCCCCCCACCACGGCGTATGTGTCCCCCCACCACGGCGCATGTCCCCCCACCACGGCGCATGTCCCCACCCACCACGGCGCATGTCCCCACCCACCACGGCGCATGTCCCCACCCACCACGGCGCATGTCCCCCCCCCACGGCGCATGTCCCCCCCACCACGGCGCATGTCCCCCACCACGGCGCATGTCCCCCCCACCACGGCGCATGTCCCCCCCACCACGGCGCATGTCCCCCCACCACGGCGTATGTCCCCCCCACCACGGCGCATGTCCCCCCACCACGGTGCGCATGTGCCCCCCACCACCACGGCGCATGTCCCCCCACCACGGTGCATGTCCCCCCCCACCACCCCCCACCACGGCGCATGTGTCCCCCCCACCACGGCGTGTCCCCCCACCACGGTGCATGTGTCCCCCCACCACCGCGCATGTCCCCCACCCACCACGGCGCATGTCCCCCCACCACGGCGCATGTCCCCCCACCACGGCGTATGTCCCCCCACCACGGTGCATGTGCCCCCCACCACCACGGCGCATGTTCCCCCCCCACCACCACGGTGCATGTGTCCCCCCCACCACGGCGTATGTCGTCCCCCCACCACGGCGCATGTCCCCACCCACCACGGCGTATGTGTCCCCCACCACCACGGCGCATGTCCCCACCCACCACGGCGTATGTCGTCCCCACCCACCACGGCGTATGTCGTCCCCCCCACAACGGCGTATGTCGTCCCCCCCCACAACGGCGTATGTCGTCCCCCCACCACGGCGTATGTCGTCCCCCCACCACGGCGTATGTCGTCCCCCCACCACGGCATATGTCGTCCCCCCACCACGGCATATGTCGTCCCCACCACGGCATATGTCCCCACCCACCACGGCGCATGTCCCCCCACCACGGCGTATGTCGCCCCCCCACCACGGCGTATGTCCCCCCACCACGGCGTATGTCGTCCCCCCACCACGGCGCATGTCCCCACCCACCACGGCGTATGTCGTCCCCCCCACCACGGCGTATGTCCCCCCCACCACGGCGCATGTCGTCCCCCCACCACGGCGCATGTCGTCCCCCACCACGGCGTGTCGTCCCCCACCACGGCGTATGTGTCCCCCACCACGGCGCATCCCCCCCACCACGGCGTATGTGTCCCCCCCACCACGGCGCATGTCCCCACCCACCACGGCGTATGTGTCCCCCCCACCACGGCGTATGTCCCCCCCACCACGGCGCATGTCCCCACCCACCACGGCGTATGTCCCCACCCACCACGGCGCATGTCCCCCCACCACGGCGCATGTGCCCCCCACCACCACCACGGCGCGCATGTCCTCCCCACCACCACCACGGCGCATGCCCCCCACCACCACGGCGCATGTCCCCCCACCACCACGGCGCATGTCCCTCCCCCACCACCACGGCGCATGTCCTCCCCACCACCACGGTGCATGTCCCCCCACCACCACGGCGCATGTCCCCCCACCACCACGGTGCATGTCCCCCCCACCACGGCGCACCACCACCACGGCGCATGTCCCCCCACCACCACCACCACCACGGCGCATGTCCCCCCCCACCACCACCACCACGGCGCATGTCCCTCCCCCACCACCACGGCGCATGTCCCCCCCACCACCACGGCGCATGTCGTCCCCCCCACCACCACCACGGCGCATGTCCCCCCACCACGGCGCATGTCGTCCCCCCCCCCACCACCACCACGGCGCATGTCCCCCACCACGGCGCATGTCCCCCCACCACCACCATGGCGCATGTGTCCCCCCACCACCACCACGGCGCATGTGTCCCCCCACCACCACCACGGTGCATGTGTCCCCCCACCACCACCACGGTGCATGTGTCCCCCCACCACGGCGCATGTGTCCCCCCCACCACCACCACGGCGCATGTGTCACCACCACCACGGTGCATGTGTCCCCCCACCACCACCACGGTGCATGTGTCCCCCCACCACCACCACGGCGCATGTGTCCCCCCACCACAGCGCATGTGTCCCCGTCCCCCACCACGGCGCATGTGTCCCCTCCCCACCACGGCGCATGTGTCCCCACCACCACCACGGTGCATGTGTCCCCCCCCCACCACGGCGCATGTGTCCCCCCCACCACCACCACGGCAAATGTAATTTGTCATTTGAATGTTACTCTGTTCATGGTTTGAATGGTTCTCTTCTCCGTGTGTTCCTCTGTTTCATGCGTAGTGAACACCGACCTGGCTAACTGTGTGTGTGTGTTAGGTGGAGACTGACAAGGCCACGGTGGGGTTTGAGCTGTTGGAGGACTGTTACCTGGCTAACTGTGTGTGTGTTAGGTGGAGACTGACAAGGCCACGGTGGGGTTTGAGCTGTTGGAGGACTGTTACCTGGCTAACTGTGTGTGTGTGTGTGTTAGGTGGAGACTGACAAGGCCACGGTGGGGTTTGAGCTGTTGGAGGACTGTTACCTGGCTAACTGTGTGTGTGTGTGTGTGTGTGTGTGTGTGTTGTTAGGTGGAGACTGACAAGGCCACGGTGGGGTTTGAGCTGTTGGAGGACTGTTACCTGGCTAAGATCCTGGTAGCTGAAGGAACTGGAGTTGCCGTGGGCTCTGTCATCTGCATCACTGTCGACAGGTACGTCTGTGTGTGTTGTCCACAGGGGTGTGTGTTTGAGTCTATTTTACCGTGTGTGTGTGTGTTGTCCACAGGGGTGTGTGTGTGTGTGTGTTCTAACCTCTCTGTGTGTTTTATCAGTGCTGATCTGATCCCAGCCTTTAAGGACCTGACGTTGGACAAGCTGGCTGCTAGCTCCGCCCCTTCTGCGGCTGCCCCTCCCCCCCCCACTGCTGTCGCCCCTGGCAGCTCCCTACCACCCCACATGAAGGTGGGACACAACACCTTACATTTTCCTGTACTAAACACTTTCAATTAAAGATTGTTTCACGTCCCCGACCAGTCTGCGTCTCCGGTCCATTTAGTCTTATCAGGAACCCTGTGTGTTAGGTGTGTCTGCCAGCTCTGTCTCCTACCATGACCATGGGGACAGTGCAGCGTTGGGAGAAGAAGGTTGGAGAGAAACTCAGTGAAGGAGATCTACTGGCGGAGATAGAGACCGACAAGGCTACCATCGGTCAGTACACACACCCACGGGGTATACACACCACACACACCACCCACGGGGTACACACACCACACACACCACCCACGGGGTATACACACCACCCACGGGGTATACACACCACACACACCACCCACGGGGTACACACACCACTCACGGGGTATACACACCACCCATAGGGTATACACACCACACACACCACCCACGGGGGTATACACACCACCCACGGGGTATACACACCACCCACACCACCCACGGGGTATACACACCACCCACGGGGTATACACACCACCCACGGGGTATACACACCACCCACGGGGTATACACACCACACACACCACCCACGGGGTATACACACCACACACACCACCCACGGGGTATACACACCACACACACCACCCACGGGGTATACACACCACCCACGGGGTATACACACCACACACACCACCCACGGGGTACACACACCACACACGGGGTACACACACCACACACACCACCCACGGGGTATACACACCACCCACGGGGTATACACACCACACACGGGGTATACACACCACACACGGGGTATACACACCACACACACCACCCACGGGGTATACACACCACACACACCACCCACGGGGTATACACACCACACACACCACCCACGGGGTATACACACCACACACGGGGTATACACACCACACACACCACCCACGGGGTACACACACCACACACACCACACACGGGGTACACACACCACACACACCACCCACGGGGTATACACACCACACTCACCACCCACGGGGTATACACACCACCCACGGGGTATACACACCACACACGGGGTATACACACCACCCACGTGGTATACACACCACCCACGGGGTATACACACCACACACGGGGTATACACACCACACACACCACCCACGGGGTATACACACCACTCACGGGGTATACACACCACACACGGGGTATACACACCACACACACCACACACGGGGTATACACACCACACACACCACCCACGGGGTATACACACCACCCACGGGGTATACACACCATACACACCACCCACGGGGTATACACACCACCCACGGGGTATACACACCACCCACGGGGTATACACACCACCCACGGGGTATACACACCACCCACGGGGTATACACACCACACACGGGGTATACACACCACACACACCACACACGGGGTATACACACCACACACACCACACACGGGGTATACACACCACACACACCACACACGGGGTATACACACCACCCACGGGGTATACACACCACCCACGGGGTATACACACCACACACACCACCCACGGGGTATACACACCACACACGGGGTATACACACCACACACACACCACCCACGGGGTATACACACCACACACGGGGTATACACACCACACACACCACACACGGGGTATACACACCACCCACGGGGTATACACACCACACACGGGGTATACACACCACACACACCCTACGGGGTATACACACCACACACACCACACACGGGGTATACACACCACACACACCCACGGGGTATACACACCACACACACCCTACGGGGTATACACACCACACACGGGGTATACACACCACACACACCCTACGGGGTATACACACCACACACGGGGTATACACACCACACACCCTACGGGGTATACACACCACACACACCCTACGGGGTATACACACCACCCACGGGGTATACACACCACACACGGGGTATACACACCACACACACCCCACGGGGTATACACACCACACACACCCCACACGGGGTATACACACCACCCACGGGGTATACACACCACACACACCACCCACGGGGTATACACACCACCCACGGGGTATACACACCACCCACGGGGTATACACACCACCCACGGGGTATACACACCACACACACCACCCACGGGGTATACACACCACACACACCACCCACGGGGTATACACACCACACACACCACTCACGGGGTATACACACCACCCACGGGGTATACACACCACACACACCACACACGGGGTATACACACCACACACACCATAGACACGAGGCTACCATCGGTCAGTACACACCACAGACTGTACACACACAATGTATAAACACACAGACAGACTACACTCAGTGTGATTTCAATTGTGTGTGTGTGTGTGTGTGTGTGTGTGTGTGTGTGTGTGTGTGTGCAGGGTTTGAGGTGCAGGAGGAGGGTTACCTGGCGAAGATCATGGTGTCTGAGGGAACGCGTGACGTTCCTCTGGGCGCTCCTCTCTGCATCATCGTGGAGAAGGAGAGTGACATCGCTGCCTTCAGTGACTACGTAGAGACAGCAGGGGCAGATGTCTCCACCCCACCCCCTGCTCCTGCACCAGCACCGGTAACACACACCCTAACCCCCTCCCCCAGCACCGGTAAAACACACCCTAATCCCTTCCCCCAGCACCGGTAACACACACCCTAACCCCTCCCCCGGCACAGGTAAAACACACCCTAACCCCTCCCCGACACAGGTAAAACACACCCTAACCCCTCCCCCAGCACAGGTAAAACACACCCTAACCCCCTCCCCGACACAGGTAACACACACCCTAATCCCCTCCCCAGCACAGGTAAAACAAACCCTAACCCCTCCCCAGCACAGGTAAAACACACCCTAACCCCTCCCCCAGCACAGGTAACACACACCCTAACCCCTCCCCCGGCACAGGTAACACACACCCTAACCCCCTCCCCGGCACAGGTAACACACACCCTAACCCCTCCCCAGCACCGGTAACACACACCCTAACCCCCAGCACAGGTAACACACACCCTAACCCCCAGCACAGGTAACACACACCCTAACCCCTCCCCCAGCACCGGTAACACACCCCTAACCCCCAGCACAGGTAACACACACCCTAACCCCTCCCCCAGCACAGGTAAAACACACCCTAACCCCTCCCCCAGCACAGGTAAAACACACCCTAACCCCTCCCCCAGCACAGGTAAACACACCCTAACCCCTCCCCCAGCACAGGTAACACACACCCTAACCCCTCCCCTAGCACAGGTAAAACACACCCTAACCCCTCCCCCAGCACAGGTAAAACACACCCTAACCCCTCCCCCAGCACAGGTAAAACACACCCTAACCCCCTCCCCAGCACCGGTAAAACACACCCTAACCCCCAGCACAGGTAAAACACACCCTAACCCCAGCACAGGTAAAACACACCCTAACCCCCAGCACAGGTAACACACACCCTAACCCCCAGCACAGGTAACACACACCCTAACCCCCAGCACAGGTAACACACACCCTAACCCCTCCCCAGCACAGGTAAAACACACCCTAACCCCTCCCCCAGCACAGGTAACACACACCCTAACCCCTCCCCCGGCACAGGTAACACACACCCTAACCCCTCCCCAGCACCGGTAACACACACCCTAACCCCCAGCACAGGTAACACACCCTAACCCCCAGCACAGGTAACACACACCCTAACCCCCAGCACAGGTAACACACACCCTAACCCCCAGCACAGGTAACACACACCCTAACCCCCCCCCAGCACAGGTAAAACACACCCTAACCCCCTCCCCCAGCACAGGTAAACACACCCTAACCCCTCCCCCAGCACAGGTAAACACACCCTAACCCCTCCCCAGCACAGGTAACACACACCCTAACCCCTCCCCAGCACAGGTAAACACACCCCCCTCCCCCAGCACAGGTAAAACACACCCTAACCCCCCCCCAGCACAGGTAAAACACACCCTAACCCCTCCCCAGCACCGGTAAACAGGGTAAACACACCCTAACCCCCAGCACAGGTAACCCCCCTCCCCCAGCACAGGTAACACACACCCTAACCCCCAGCACAGGTCCACCCCTAACCCCTCCCCCAGCACAGGTAAACACACCCTAACCCCTCCCCAGCACAGGTAAAACACACCCTAACCCCTCCCCCAGCACAGGTAAAACACACCCTAACCCCTCCCCAGCACCCTAAAACACCCCCCCAGCACAGGTAAAACACACCTAACCCCCAGCACAGGTAACACACACCCTAACCCCCAGCACAGGTAACACACACCCTAACCCCCAGCACAGGTAACACACACCCTAACCCCCCCCAGCACAGGTAAACACACAACCCCCCCAGCACAGGTAAAACCCCCTAACCCCTCCCCCAGCACAGGTAAAACACACACCCTAACCCACACCCTAACCCCCCAGCACAGGTAAACACACACAGGTAACACACACCCTAACCCCCCAGCACAGGTAAAACCCCCAGCACAGGTAAAACACACCCTAACCCCTAGCACCACACCCTAACCCCCAGCACAGGTAAAACACACCCTAACCCCTCCCCCAGCACAGGTAAAACAGCACAGGTAACACACACTAACCCCTCCCCAGCACAGGTAAAACACACCCTAACCCCCCCCCAGCACAGGTAAAACACACCCTAACCCCCTCCCCAGCACAGGTAAAACACACCCTAACCCCTCCCCAGCACAGGTAAAACACACCCTAACCCCTCCCCAGCACAGGTAAAACACACCCTAACCCCCAGCACAGGTAAACACACCCTAACCACAGGTAACACACACCTAACCCCCAGCACAGGTAACACACACCCTAACCCCTCCCCCAGCACAGGTAAAACACACCCTAACCCCCCCCCCAGCACAGGTAAAACACACCCTAACCCCTCCCCCAGCACAGGTAAAACACACCCTAACCCCTCCCCAGCACAGGTAAAACACACCCTAACCCCTCCCCAGCACAGGTAAAACACACCCTAACCCCCTCCCCAGCACAGGTAAAACACACCCTAACCCCCAGCACAGGTAAAACACCCCTAACCCCAGCACAGGTAACACACACCCTAACCCCCAGCACAGGTAACACACACCCTAACCCCCAGCACAGGTAACACACACCCTAACCCCAGCACAGGTAAAACACACCCTAACCCCCTCCCCCAGCACAGGTAAACACACCCTAACCCCTCCCCCAGCACAGGTAAAACACACCCTAACCCCTCCCCCAGCACAGGTAAAACACACCCTAACCCCTCCCCAGCACAGGTAAAACACACCCTAACCCCCTCCCCAGCACAGGTAAACACACCCTAACCCCAGCACAGGTAAAACCCCCTAACCCCAGCACAGGTAACACACACCCTAACCCCAGCACAGGTAACACACACCCTAAACCCTAAAACACACCCTAACCCCCCCCAGCACAGGTAAAACACACCCTAACCCCTCCCCAGCACAGGTAAAACACACCCCCAGCACAGGTAACCCCCTCCCCTCCCCCAGCACAGGTAAAACACACCCTAACCCCTCCCCCAGCACAGGTAAACACACCCTAACCCCTCCCCCAGCACAGGTAACACACACCCTAACCCCCCCCCAGCACAGGTAAAACACACCCTAACCCCTCCCCCGGCACAGGTAAAACACACCCTAACCCCCCCGGCACAGGTAAACACCCTAACCCTCCCCCCCCAGCACAGGTAAAACACACCCTAACCCCCCCAGCACAGGTAAAACACACCCTAACCCCTCCCCCAGCACAGGTAAACACACCCTAACCCCTCCCCAGCACAGGTAAAACACACACCCCCAGCACAGGGTACCCCCAGCACAGGTAACACCACCCTAACCCCCAGCACAGGTAAACACACACCCCCCAGCACAGGTAACAACCCCCTCCCCCAGCACAGGTAAAACACACCCTAACCCCTCCCCCAGCACAGGTAAACACACCCTAACCCCCTCCCCAGCACAGGTAAAACACACCCTAACCCCCAGCACAGGTAAAACACACCCTAACCCCCTCCCCAGCACAGGTAAAACACACCCTAACCCCCAGCACAGGTAAAACACACCCTAACCCCCAGCACAGGTAAACACACCCTAACCCCCAGCACAGGTAACCCCCAACCCCCAGCACAGGTAACACACACCCTAACCCCTCCCCAGCACAGGTAAACACACCCTAACCCCCTCCCCCAGCACAGGTAAAACACACCCTAACCCCTCCCCCAG
This sequence comes from Oncorhynchus nerka, assembly GCF_034236695.1. NCBI lineage: Eukaryota > Metazoa > Chordata > Actinopteri > Salmoniformes > Salmonidae > Oncorhynchus > Oncorhynchus nerka. The sequence goes on from NC_088414.1 coordinate 50,820,389, forward strand.
CACAGGTAAAACACACCCTAACCCCCTCCCCCAGCACAGGTAAAACACACCCTAACCCCCTCCCCAGCACAGGTAAAACACACCCTAACCCCCCAGCACAGGTAAACACACCCTAACCCCCCAGCACAGGTAAAACACACCCTAACCCCCCCCAGCACAGGTAAAACACACCCTAACCCCCCCCCAGCACAGGTAAAACACACCCTAACCCCTCCCCCAGCACAGGTAAAACACACCCTAACCCCCTCCCAGCACAGGTAAAACACACCCTAACCCCTCCCCCAGCACAGGTAAAACACACCCTAACCCCTCCCCCAGCACAGGTAAACACACCCTAACCCCTCCCCCAGCACAGGTAAAACACACCCTAACCCCTCCCCCAGCACAGGTAAAACACACCCTAACCCCTCCCCCAGCACAGGTAAAACACACCCTAACCCCTCCCCCAGCACAGGTAAAACACACCCTAACCCCCCCAGCACAGGTAAACACACCCCCTCCCCAACCCCCAGCACAGGTAACACACACCCTAACCCCCAGCACAGGTAACCACACCCTAACCCCAGCACAGGTAAACACACCCTAACCCCCCCCAGCACAGGTAAAACACACCCTAACCCCTCCCCCAGCACAGGTAAAACACACCCTAACCCCTCCCCCAGCACAGGTAAAACACACCCTAACCCCCTCCCCCAGCACAGGTAAAACACACCCTAACCCCTCCCCAGCACAGGTAAAACACACCCTAACCCCTCCCCCAGCACAGGTAAAACACACACCCCCTCCCCAACCCCCCCCCAGCACAGGTAAAACACACCCTAACCCCCAGCACAGGTAAACACACAACCCCCAGCACAGGTAACACCCCTCCCCAGGTAACACAGGCACAGGTAACACACACCCTAACCCCTCCCCCAGCACAGGTAAAACACACCCTAACCCCCCCAGCACAGGTAAAACACACCCTAACCCCTCCCCCAGCACAGGTAAAACACAGGTAAACACACCCTAACCCCTCCCCAGCACCGGTAAACACACCCTAACCCCCAGCACAGGTAAAACACACACCCCCAGCACAGGTAACCCCCTCCCCCAGCACAGGTAAACACACCCTAAACCCCTCCCCCAGCACAGGTAAACACCCCTAACCCCCCCCAGCACAGGTAAAACACACCCCCCAGCAACCCACTCCCCCAGCACAGGTAAAACACACCCTAACCCCTCCCCCAGCACAGGTAAAACACACCCTAACCCCTCCCCAGCACAGGTAAACACACACCCTAACCCCTCCCCAGCACAGGTAACAACACACCCTAACCCCTCCCCGCACAGGTAAAACACACCCTAACCCCCCCGGCACAGGTAAAACACACCCTAACCCCCTCCCCCGGCACAGGTAAACACACCCTAACCCTCCCCGGCACAGGTAAAACACACCCTAACCCCCTCCCCGCACAGGTAAAACACCCTAACCCCTCCCCCGCACAGGTAAACACACCCTAACCCCCTCCCCCAGCACAGGTAAACACACCCTAACCCCTCCCCAGCACAGGTAAAACACACCCCCCAGCACAGGTAACCCCCTCCCCCAGCACAGGTAAACACACCCCCAGCACAGGTAACCCCCCCCCCCAGCACAGGTAAAACACACCCTAACCCCTCCCCCACAGCACACCCTAACCCCTCCCCAGCACAGGTAAAACACACCCTAACCCCCCCCCAGCACAGGTAAAACACCCTAACCCCTCCCCAGCACAGGTAAACACACCCTAACCCCTCCCCAGCACCGGTAAACACACCCTAACCCCCAGCACAGGTAAACCCCCTAGCACAGGTAAACACACAACCCCAGCACAGGTAACCCCCAGCACAGGTAAACACACCCTAACCCCTCCCCCAGCACAGGTAAAACACCCCTAACCCCCAGCACAGGTAACACACACCCTAACCCCCTCCCCAGCACAGGTAAACACACCCTAACCCCTCCCCAGCACAGGTAAACACACCCTAACCCCTCCCCCAGCACAGGTAAAACACACCCTAACCCCTCCCCCAGCACAGGTAACACACACCCTAACCCCTCCCCCAGCACAGGTAAACACACCCTAACCCCTCCCCAGCACAGGTAAACACACCCTAACCCCTCCCCAGCACAGGTAAAACACACCCTAACCCCTCCCCCAGCACAGGTAAAACACACCCTAACCCCTCCCCCAGCACAGGTAAAACACACCCTAACCCCTCCCCCAGCACAGGTAAAACACACCCTAACCCTCCCCAGCACAGGTAAAACACACCCTAACCCCCAGCACAGGTAAACACACCCTAACCCCCAGCACAGGTAACACACACCCTAACCCCCAGCACAGGTAACACACACCCTAACCCCCAGCACAGGTAACACACCCCTAACCCCTCCCCCAGCACAGGTAAAACACACCCTAACCCCTCCCCCAGCACAGCACACCCTAACCCCTCCCCAACACACACCCTAACCCCTCCCCCAGCACAGGTAAAACACACCCTAACCCTCCCCCAGCACAGGTAAAACACACCCTAACCCCTCCCCACAGCACAGCACCGTAAAACACACCCTAACCCCTCCCCAGCACCGGTAAAACACACCCAACCCCCCCAGCACAGGTAACACACACCCTAACCCCCAGCACAGGTAACACACCCCTAACCCCCAACCCACACCCCCCCCCAGCACAGGTAACACACACCCTAACCCCCTCCCCAGCACAGGTAAAACACACCCTAACCCCTCCCCCAGCACAGGTAAAACACACCCTAACCCCCTCCCCCAGCACAGGTAAAACACACCCTAACCCCTCCCCAACAGGTAAAACACACCCTAACCCCTCCCCCCAGCACAGGTAAAACACACCCTAACCCCTCCCCCAGCACAGGTAAAACACACCCTAACCCCTCCCCCAGCACAGGTAAAACACACCTAACCCCCAGCACAGGTAAACACCTCCCCAGCACAGGTAAAACACACCCTAACCCCCAGCACAGGTAACACACACCCTAACCCCCAGCACAGGTAACACACACCCTAAACCCTCCCCCAGCACAGGTAAACACACCCTAACCCCCCCCCAGCACAGGTAAAACACACCCTAACCCCTCCCCCAGCACAGGTAAACACACCCTAACCCCCAGCACAGGTAAAACACACCCTAACCCCTCCCCCAGCACCCCTAACCCCCTCCCCAGCACAGGTAACACACACCCTAACCCCTCCCCCAGCACAGGTAACACACACCCTAACCCCCTCCCCCGGCACAGGTAAAACACACCCTAACCCCCTCCCCCGGCACAGGTAAAACACACCCTAACCCCTCCCCCGGCACAGGTAAAACACACCCTAACCCCTCCCCGGCACAGGTAAACACACCCTAACCCCTCCCCCAGCACAGGTAAAACACACCCTAACCCTCCCCAGCACCGGTAAAACACACCCTAACCCCAGCACAGGTAAAACACACCCTAACCCCCAGCACAGGTAACAACCCCACACAGGTAACACACCCCCAGCACAGGTAACCACACCCTAACCCCCCCCAGCACAGGTAAAACACACCCTAACCCCTCCCCCAGCACAGGTAAACACACCCTAACCCCTCCCCCAGCACAGGTAAAACACACCCTAACCCCTCCCCAGCACAGGTAAAACACACCCTAACCCCTCCCCCAGCACAGGTAAAACACACCCTAACCCCCCAGCACAGGTAAACACACCCTAACCCCCAGCACAGGTAACACACACCCTAACCCCAGCACAGGTAACACACACCCTAACCCCCAGCACAGGTAAACACACCCTAACCCCCTCCCCCAGCACAGGTAAAACACACCCTAACCCCTCCCCCAGCACAGGTAAAACACACCCTAACCCTCCCAGCACAGGTAAACCCCCAACCCTCCCCAGCACAGGTAAAACACACCCTAACCCCCTCCCCCAGCACAGGTAAACACACCCTAACCCCCTCCCCCAGCACAGGTAAAACACACCCTAACCCCCTCCCCCAGCACAGGTAAAACACACCCTAACCCCTCCCCAGCACAGGTAAACACACCCTAACCCCTCCCCCAGCACAGGTAAAACACACCCTAACCCCCCCCCAGCACCGGTAAAAACACACCCTAACCCCCAGCACAGGTAAAACACACCCTAACCCCCAGCACAGGTAACACACAACCCCCAGCACAGGTAACACACACCCTAACCCCCAGCACAGGTAACACACACCCTAACCCCCAGCACAGGTAAAACACACCCTAACCCCCTCCCCCAGCACAGGTAAAACACACCCTAACCCCTCCCCAGCACAGGTAAAACACACCCTAACCCCCCCCCAGCACAGGTAAAACACACCCTAACCCCTCCCCAGCACAGGTAAACACACCCTAACCCCTCCCCAGCACCGGTAAAACACACCCTAACCCCCAGCACAGGTAAAACACACCCCTAACCCCCAGCACAGGTAACACACACCCTAACCCCCAGCACAGGTAACACACACCCTAACCCCCAGCACAGGTAACACACACCCTAACCCCCAGCACAGGTAACACACACCCTAACCCCTCCCCCAGCACAGGTAAAACACACCCTAACCCCTCCCCCAGCACAGGTAAAACACACCCTAACCCCCTCCCCCAGCACAGGTAAAACACACCCTAACCCCTCCCCCAGCACAGGTAAAACACACCCTAACCCCCTCCCCAGCACCGGTAAAACACACCCTAACCCCCAGCACAGGTAAAACACACCCTAACCCCCAGCACAGGTAACACACACCCTAACCCCAGCACAGGTAACACACACCCTAAACCCCTCCCCCCAGCACAGGTAAAACACACCCTAACCCCTCCCCCAGCACAGGTAAACACACCCTAACCCCCTCCCCCAGCACAGGTAAAACACACCCTAACCCCAGCACAGGTAAAACACACCCTAACCCCAGCACAGGTAAAACACACCCTAACCCCTCCCCCAGCACAGGTAAAACACACCCTAACCCCTCCCCCAGCACAGGTAACACACACCCTAACCCCCTCCCCCAGCACAGGTAACACACACCTAACCCCCTCCCCGGCACAGGTAAAACACACCCTAACCCCCTCCCCGGCACAGGTAAAACACACCCTAACCCCTCCCCGGCACAGGTAAAACACACCCTAACCCCTCCCCGGCACAGGTAAACACACCCTAACCCCTCCCCCGGCACAGGTAAACACACCCTAACCCCTCCCCCAGCACAGGTAAAACACACCCTAACCCCTCCCCCAGCACCGGTAAAACACACCCTAACCCCCAGCACAGGTAAAACACACCCAACCCCAGCACAGGTAACACACACCCTAACCCCCAGCACAGGTAACACACACCCTAACCCCCAGCACAGGTAACACACACCCTAACCCCTCCCCCAGCACAGGTAAAACACACCCTAACCCCCTCCCCCGCACAGGTAAAACACACCCTAACCCCTCCCCGGCACAGGTAAAACACACCCTAACCCCTCCCCAGCACAGGTAAACACACCCTAACCCTCTCCCCCAGCACAGGTAAAACACACCCTAACCCCCTCCCCAGCACCGGTAAACACACCCTAACCCCCAGCACAGGTAAAACACACCCTAACCCCCAGCACAGGTAACACACACCCTAACCCCCAGCACAGGTAACACACACCCTAACCCCCAGCACAGGTAACACACACCCTAACCCCTCCCCCAGCACAGGTAAAACACACCCTAACCCCCTCCCCCAGCACAGGTAAAACACACCCTAACCCCTCCCCCAGCACAGGTAAAACACACCCTAACCCCCTCCCCCAGCACAGGTAAAACACACCCTAACCCCTCCCCAGCACCGGTAAAACACACCCTAACCCCCAGCACAGGTAAACACACCCCTAACCCCCAGCACAGGTAACCACACCTAACCCCAGCACAGGTAACACACACCCTAACCCCCAGCACAGGTAAAACACACCCTAACCCCCTCCCCCAGCACAGGTAAAACACACCCTAACCCCTCCCCAGCACAGGTAACACACACCCTAACCCCTCCCCCAGCACAGGTAAACACACCCTAACCCCTCCCCAGCACAGGTAACACACACCCTAACCCCCAGCACAGGTAACACACACACCTAACCCCCAGCACAGGTAACACACACCCTAACCCCCAGCACAGGTAAACACACCCTAACCCCCTCCCCCAGCACAGGTAAAACACACCCTAACCCCCTCCCCCAGCACAGGTAACACACACCCTAACCCCTCCCCCAGCACAGGTAAAACACACCCTAACCCCCTCCCCAGCACAGGTAACACACACCCTAACCCCCCCCAGCACAGGTAACACACACCCTAACCCCTCCCCCAGCACAGGTAACACACACCTAACCCCTCCCCCAGCACAGGTAACACACACCCTAACCCCTCCCCCGCACAGGTAAACACACCCTAACCCCCCCCCCCCCTCCGCACAGGTAAAACACACCCTAACCCCTCCCCCCGGCACAGGTAAAACACACCCTAACCCCCTCCCCCGGCACAGGTAAAACACACCCTAACCCCTCCCCCAGCACAGGTAAACACACCCTAACCCTCCCCAGCACCGGTAAAACACACCCTAACCCCCCAGCACAGGTAAAACACACCCTAACCCCCAGCACAGGTAACACACACCCTAACCCCCAGCACAGGTAACACACACCCTAACCCCCAGCACAGGTAACACACACCCTAACCCCCCCCCAGCACAGGTAAAACACACCCTAACCCCCTCCCCCAGCACAGGTAAAACACACCCTAACCCCTCCCCCAGCACAGGTAAAACACACCCTAACCCCTCCCCAGCACAGGTAAAACACACCCTAACCCCCTCCCCAGCACCGGTAAAACACACCCTAACCCCCAGCACAGGTAAAACACACCCTAACCCCCAGCACAGGTAACACACACCCTAACCCCCAGCACAGGTAACACACACCCTAACCCCCAGCACAGGTAAACACACCCTAACCCCTCCCCCAGCACAGGTAAAACACACCCTAACCCTCCCCCAGCACAGGTAACACACACCCTAACCCCTCCCCAGCACAGGTAAAACACACCCTAACCCCTCCCCCAGCACAGGTAAAACACACCCTAACCCCTCCCCAGCACAGGTAAAACACACCCTAACCCCTCCCCCAGCACAGGTAACACACACCCTAACCCCTCCCCCAGCACAGGTAAAACACACCCTAACCCCCTCCCCCAGCACAGGTAAAACACACCCTAACCCCTCCCCCAGCACAGGTAAAACACACCCTAACCCCTCCCCAGCACCGGTAAAACACACCCTAACCCCCAGCACAGGTAAAACACACCCTAACCCCCAGCACAGGTAACACACACCCTAACCCCAGCACAGGTAACACACACCCTAACCCCCAGCACAGGTAACACACACCCTAACCCCTCCCCCAGCACAGGTAAAACACACCCTAACCCCTCCCCCAGCACAGGTAAAACACACCCTAACCCCTCCCCAGCACAGGTAAAACACACCCTAACCCCTCCCCCAGCACAGGTAAAACACACCCTAACCCCTCCCCCAGCACAGGTAAAACACACCCTAACCCCCTCCCCAGCACCGGTAAAACACACCCTAACCCCCAGCACAGGTAAAACACACCCTAACCCCCAGCACAGGTAACACACACCCTAACCCCCAGCACAGGTAACACACACCCTAACCCCCAGCACAGGTAACACACACCCTAACCCCCCCAGCACAGGTAACACACACCCTAACCCCCTCCCCCAGCACAGGTAAACACACCCTAACCCCCTCCCCCAGCACAGGTAAACACACCCTAACCCCTCCCCCAGCACAGGTAAAACACACCCTAACCCCCTCCCCAGCACAGGTAAAACACACCCTAACCCCCTCCCCAGCACCGGTAAAACACACCCTAACCCCCAGCACAGGTAAAACACACCCTAACCCCAGCACAGGTAACACACACCCTAACCCCCAGCACAGGTAACACACACCCTAAACCCCTCCCCCAGCACAGGTAAAACACACCCTAACCCCTCCCCCAGCACAGGTAAACACACCCTAACCCCCTCCCCCAGCACAGGTAAAACACACCCTAACCCCCAGCACAGGTAAAACACACCCTAACCCCTCCCCCAGCACAGGTAAAACACACCCTAACCCCTCCCCCAGCACAGGTAACACACACCCTAACCCCTCCCCCAGCACAGGTAACACACACCCTAACCCCTCCCCCGCACAGGTAAAACACACCCTAACCCCCCTCCCCCGATGGCACAGGTAAACACACCCTAACCCCCTCCCCGGCACAGGTAAAACACACCCTAACCCCTCCCCCGGCACAGGTAAAACACACCCTAACCCCCTCCCCCGGCACAGGTAAAACACACCCTAACCCCCTCCCCAGCACAGGTAAAACACACCCTAACCCCTCCCCAGCACCGGTAAAACACACCCTAACCCCCAGCACAGGTAAAACACACCCTAACCCCCAGCACAGGTAACACACACCCTAACCCCCAGCACAGGTAACACACACCCTAACCCCCAGCACAGGTAACACACACCCTAACCCCTCCCCCAGCACAGGTAAAACACACCCTAACCCCCTCCCCCAGCACAGGTAAAACACACCCTAACCCCTCCCCCAGCACAGGTAAAACACACCCTAACCCCTCCCCCAGCACAGGTAAAACACACCCTAACCCCTCCCCCCAGCACAGGTAAACACACCCTAACCCCCTCCCCAGCACCGGTAAAACACACCCTAACCCCCAGCACAGGTAAAACACACCCTAACCCCAGCACAGGTAACACACACCCTAACCCCCAGCACAGGTAACACACACCCTAACCCCCAGCACAGGTAAACACACCCTAACCCCTCCCCCAGCACAGGTAAAACACACCCTAACCCCCTCCCCCAGCACAGGTAACACACACCCTAACCCCTCCCCCAGCACAGGTAAAACACACCCTAACCCCCTCCCCCAGCACAGGTAAAACACACCTAACCCCTCCCCCAGCACAGGTAAAACACACCCTAACCCCTCCCCCAGCACAGGTAACACACACCCTAACCCCTCCCCCAGCACAGGTAACACACACCTAACCCCCTCCCCCAGCACAGGTAAAACACACCCTAACCCCCTCCCCCAGCACAGGTAAAACACACCCTAACCCCTCCCCCAGCACAGGTAAAACACACCCTAACCCCCTCCCCAGCACCGGTAAAACACACCCTAACCCCCAGCACAGGTAAAACACACCCTAACCCCCAGCACAGGTAACACCACCCTAACCCCCAGCACAGGTAACACACACCCTAACCCCCAGCACAGGTAACACACACCCTAACCCCCTCCCCCAGCACAGGTAAAACACACCCTAACCCCCTCCCCCAGCACAGGTAAAACACACCCTAACCCCTCCCCCAGCACAGGTAAAACACACCCTAACCCCTCCCCCAGCACAGGTAAAACACACCCTAACCCCCTCCCCCAGCACAGGTAAAACACACCCTAACCCCTCCCCAGCACCGGTAAAACACACCCTAACCCCCAGCACAGGTAAAACACACCCTAACCCCCAGCACAGGTAACACACACCCTAACCCCCAGCACAGGTAACACACACCCTAACCCCCAGCACAGGTAACACACACCCTAACCCCCAGCACAGGTAACACACACCCTAACCCCTCCCCCAGCACAGGTAAACACACACCCTAACCCCTCCCCCAGCACAGGTAAAACACACCCTAACCCCCCCCCCAGCACAGGTAAAACACACCCTAACCCCCTCCCCCAGCACAGGTAAAACACACCCTAACCCCTCCCCAGCACCGGTAAAACACACCCTAACCCCCAGCACAGGTAAAACACACCCTAACCCCAGCACAGGTAACACACACCCTAACCCCCAGCACAGGTAACACACACCCTAAACCCTCCCCAGCACAGGTAAAACACACCCTAACCCCTCCCCCAGCACAGGTAAAACACACCCTAACCCCCTCCCCCAGCACAGGTAAAACACACCCTAACCCCCAGCACAGGTAAACACACCCTAACCCCTCCCCAGCACAGGTAAAACACACCCTAACCCCTCCCCCGGCACAGGTAAAACACACCCTAACCCCTCCCCAGCACAGGTAAAACACACCCTAACCCCCTCCCCCGGCACAGGTAAAACACACCCAGGCGTTTTATGGGTTCCTGACCAATTCTTGTTGTTTTTTTGTTTTTTTTACATTGATCTCAACTTTTTTACAACATCGTTTCCTTTGACCGAAAACAGCTTCTGGACACCAGAACAGCGCTCACTAACCTTAATTTGGATGACAATTTCTACATCGAGTCGGCAGTGGAAGTGGCTGTGAAAGAGGCAGCATGCTGACGAGACTACGTTGGTGAACAAATCAATCGCCTCTACACCTCTAACGTACAATCACTAGAGAACAAACTGGACAGGTTCCATTCGAGACTATCAACGGGACCTGAACAACTGGAACATTCTATGTTTCTTGGAGTCGTGGCTGAAAACAAGGACATGGATATACATCCCGCTCGTTTCTCCATGCATCGTCTAGACCGGACAGCCTCTTCCCCCTCAGGAGGCTGAAAATATTAGTCATGGGCCCTCGGCACCATTGAGAGCATCTTGACTGGCTGCATCACCCCTTGGTATGGCAACTGCTTGGCATTTGACCGCAAGGAGCTACAGAGGGTAGTGTGACATTGCCCAGTACATCACTGGTGCAGAGCTTATCACCACCCAGGACCTCTATACCTGGCGGTGTCAAAGGAAGGCCATAAAAATGGTCAGGCTCCAGCCACCCAAGTCATGGACTGTTCTTTCTGCTTCTGCAAGGCAAGCGATACCGATGTACAAAGTCTAGAACCAACAGGACCCTGAACAGCTTCCACCCCCAAGCCATAAGATTGCTAAATAGCTACCCAAACCATCTGCATTGACCCCCTTTTGCACTCTTTTGAATCATCACATAAACAGCTGCTACTGCTTATTATATATCCTGTTGCCTAGTCACTTAACCCCTACCTATATGTACATATCTACCACAATTACCTCAAACACCTGCACATCAACTCGGTACTGGTGCCCTGTATATATCGCCCAGCTCTACTCGATATGGATGTGTAGCTAGCGTTGTTAGAGATCTTGTATTTTAACGTGTTAGCTAGCGCTGTTAGAGATCTTGTATTTTAACGTGTTAGCTAGCGCTGTTAGAGATCTTGTATTTTAACGCGTTAGCTAGCGTTGTTAGAGATCTTGCTACATTTTCCAGATAGTTCTCTGACAGACTAGAGAATAACAGAACATCAAGTCATAGCGACACAAGGCAACAACACTGTGTGTCTTCTAGGTTGTAGCCCCCACTCCTGCAGCAGCTAGCCCAGCTCATGTGGCCCCGGCAACCCCAAGGAAAGGGCGGGTCTTCGCCAGTCCGCTAGCCAAGAAGCTCGCTGCAGAGAAGGGCATTGACCTGGCCCAGGTCAGCGGTGAGTGTCCACACACACACACACACACACACACGCGTACACCTTCCTCTCTCTGACACATGCTTTTTGTGTGTGTTTCAGGCTCTGGTCCTGATGGTAGAGTCACCAGGAAAGACATTGAGACTTTCGTCCCCCCCAAGGCTGTCCCCGCTGTAAGTCACCACACACTTTACTGCATTTATCCTTAATGTTTTGTTTATATACTTACCATTGATACATATTTAGCATAAAACATTGTCTGTAGACACATCTGATGCAATGTTCACTCTAGACTGGATTGGGTTTCTGATGCAATGTTCGGTCTAGACTGGATTGGGTTTCTGATGCAATGTTCACTCTAGACTGGATTGGGTTTCTGATGCAATGTTCACTCTAGACTAGATTGGTTTTCTGATGCAATGTTCACTCTAGACTGGATTGGGTTTCTGATGGTGTGTAGGCTCCTGTTGCTGCAGCTCCTCCTTCCCCGGCTAGCCACGCCCCTACACCTGCCCCGGGTGTTGCCACGCCAACAGGCACCTTCACTGACGTTCCTATCAGCAACATCCGCAGGGTAATGCACACACACACACACACTAGTCCTGAGCGATTAACTGTTGTCGGTTCAATTACTTGAATACAATTTAGTAAAAAATTAAAAATTTGTGAGCCCAATGCGCCATTTCTCTGGAGAGAAATCAAATCATTCACTAGAGAAATTAAGTCAAGAACTATGTGGGACGCTGGGCTGAAGCGCTGTAGTTTTCATAAAGCAAATATTGCCACCTAGTTCAGAGCAGGAACGTGATAATTAACTACAATGACCATAATCCATTGCGCCTGTTCCACTTGGACAGAGATGGATGCACTTTTACACCTGCTACGTTAGGTTAGATACACATCGACCGCATGACAGAGGAAGGTAGCCTACATAACTATGAGAAAGAGGGATATAGTTTGTGAAAGTATGCCTTATCTATTGTGAAACTAGTCAAATGAGCTCCCGAGTGGTGTAGCGGTCTAAGGCACTGCATCTCAGTGCAAGAAGCATCACTACAGTCCCTGGTTCGTATCCAGGCTGTATCACATCTGGCCATGATTGTGAGTTCCATAGGGCAGTGCACAATTGGCTCATCGTCGTCTGGGTTTGACCGGGTCAGGCCATCATTGGACTAAAGACTACAGTCTGGTGAATAGGAGGACTAAAGACTGTAGAGTCTGGTGAATAGGAGGACTAAAGACTGTAGAGTCTGGTGAATAGGAGGACTAAAGACTGTACAGTCTGGTGAATAGGAGGACTAAAGACTGTACAGTCTGGTGAATCGGAGGAATAAAGACTGTACAGTCTGGTGAATCGGAGGAATAAAGACTGTACAGTCTGGTGAATCGGAGGAATAAAGACTGTACAGTCTGGTGAATAGGAGGACTAAAGACTGTACAGTCTGGTGAATAGGAGGGCTAAAGACTGTACAGTCTGGTGAATAGGAGGACTAAAGACTGTCTGGTGAATAGGAGGACTAAAGACTGTACAGTCTGGTGAATCGGAGGACTAAAGACTGTACAGTCTGGTGAATAGGAGGAATAAAGACTGTACAGTCTGGTGAATAGGAGGACTAAAGACTGTCTGGTGAATAGGAGGACTAAAGACTGTCTGGTGAATAGGAGGACTAAAGACAGTCTGCTGAATAGGAGGACTAAAGACAGTCTGCTGAATAGGAGGACTAAAGACTGTCTGCTGAATAGGAGGACTAAAGACTGTCTGGTGAATAGGAGGACTAAAGACAGTCTGGTGAATAGGAGGACTAAAGACTGTCTGGTGAATAGGAGGACTAAAGACTGTCTGGTGAATAGGAGGACTAAAGACTGTCTGGTGAATAGGAGGACTAAAGACAGTCTGGTGAATAGGAGGACTAAAGACAGTCTGGTGAATAGGAGGACTAAAGACAGTCTGGTGAATAGGAGGACTAAAGACAGTACAGTCTGGTGAATAGGAGGACTAAAGACAGTACAGTCTGGTGAATAGGAGGGCTAAAGACTGTACAGTCTGGTGAATAGGAGGGCTAAAGACTGTACAGTCTGGTGAATAGGAGGGCTAAAGACTGTACAGTCTGGTGAATAGGAGGACTAAAGACTGTACAGTCTGGTGAATAGGAGGAATAAAGACTGTACAGTCTGGTGAATAGGAGGACTAAAGACAGTCTGGTGAATAGGAGGACTAAAGACTGTACAGTCTGGTGAATAGGAGGACTAAAGACTGTACAGTCTGGTGAATAGGAGGACTAAAGACTGTCTGGTGAATAGGAGGACTAAAGACTGTACAGTCTGGTGAATAGGATGATTAAATACTGTCTGGTGAATAGGAGGACTAAAGACTGTCTGGTGAATAGGATGATTAAATACTGTCTGGTGAATAGGAGGACTAAAGACAGTCTGGTGAATAGGAGGACTAAAGACTGTCTGGTGAATAGGAGGACTAAAGACTGTCTGGTGAATAGGAGGACTAAAGACAGTCTGGTGAATAGGAGGACTAAAGACAGTCTGGTGAATAGGAGGACTAAAGACAGTCTGGTGAATAGGAGGACTAAAGACAGTCTGGTGAATAGGAGGACTAAAGACAGTACAGTCTGGTGAATAGGAGGGCTAAAGACTGTACAGTCTGGTGAATAGGAGGGCTAAAGACTGTACAGTCTGGTGAATAGGAGGGCTAAAGACTGTACAGTCTGGTGAATAGGAGGGCTAAAGACTGTACAGTCTGGTGAATAGGAGGACTAAAGACAGTCTGGTGAATAGGAGGACTAAAGACTGTACAGTCTGGTGAATAGGAGGAATAAAGACTGTACAGTCTGGTGAATAGGAGGACTAAAGACAGTCTGGTGAATAGGAGGACTAAAGACTGTACAGTCTGGTGAATAGGAGGGCTAAAGACAGTACAGTCTGGTGAATAGGAGGGCTAAAGACTGTACAGTCTGGTGAATAGGAGGGCTAAAGACTGTACAGTCTGGTGAATAGGAGGGCTAAAGACTGTACAGTCTGGTGAATAGGAGGACTAAAGACTGTACAGTCTGGTGAATAGGAGGAATAAAGACAGTCTGGTGAATAGGAGGACTAAAGACTGTCTGGTGAATAGGAGGACTAAAGACTGTCTGGTGAATAGGAGGACTAAATACTGTCTGGTGAATAGGAGGACTAAAGACAGTCTGGTGAATAGGAGGACTAAAGACAGTCTGGTGAATAGGAGGACTAAAGACAGTACAGTCTGGTGAATAGGAGGGCTAAAGACTGTACAGTCTGGTGAATAGGAGGGCTAAAGACTGTACAGTCTGGTGAATAGGAGGGCTAAAGACTGTACAGTCTGGTGAATAGGAGGGCTAAAGACTGTACAGTCTGGTGAATAGGAGGACTAAAGACAGTCTGGTGAATAGGAGGACTAAAGACTGTACAGTCTGGTGAATAGGAGGAATAAAGACTGTACAGTCTGGTGAATAGGAGGACTAAAGACAGTCTGGTGAATAGGAGGACTAAAGACTGTACAGTCTGGTGAATAGGAGGGCTAAAGACTGTACAGTCTGGTGAATAGGAGGACTAAAGACTGTCTGGTGAATAGGAGGACTAAAGACTGTACAGTCTGGTGAATAGGAGGACTAAAGACTGTACAGTCTGGTGAATAGGAGGACTAAAGACTGTCTGGTGAATAGGAGGACTAAAGACTGTCTGGTGAATAGGAGGACTAAAGACTGTCTGGTGAATAGGAGGACTAAAGACTGTCTGGTGAATAGGAGGACTAAAGACTGTCTGGTGAATAGGAGGACTAAAGACTGTCTGGTGAATAGGAGGACTAAAGACTGTCTGGTGAATAGGAGGACTAAAGACTGTCTGGTGAATAGGAGGATTAAAGACAGTCTGGTGAATAGGAGGACTAAAGACTATACAGTCTGGTGAATAGGAGGACTAAAGACTATACAGTCTGGTGAATAGGATGATTAAATACTGTCTGGTGAATAGGAGGACTAAAGACTGTCTGGTGAATAGGAGGACTAAAGACTGTACAGTCTGGTGAATAGGATGATTAAATACTGTCTGGTGAATAGGAGGACTAAAGACTGTCTGGTGAATAGGATGATTAAATACTGTCTGGTGAATAGGAGGACTAAAGACTGTCTGGTGAATAGGAGGACTAAAGACTGTCTGGTGAATAGGAGGACTAAAGACTGTCTGGTGAATAGGAGGACTAAATACTGTCTGGTGAATAGGAGGACTAAAGACTGTCTGGTGAATAGGAGGACTAAAGACTGTCTGGTGAATAGGATGATTAAATACTGTCTGGTGAATAGGAGGACTAAAGACTGTCTGGTGAATAGGATGATTAAATACTGTCTGGTGAATAGGAGGACTAAAGACTGTCTGGTGAATAGGAGGACTAAAGACTGTCTGGTGAATAGGAGGACTAAAGACTGTCTGGTGAATAGGAGGACTAAAGACTGTCTGGTGAATAGGATGATTAAATACTGTCTGGTGAATAGGAGGACTAAAGACTGTCTGGTGAATAGGATGATTAAATACTGTCTGGTGAATAGGAGGACTAAAGACTATACAGTCTGGTGAATAGGAGGACTAAAGACTGTCTGGTGAATAGGAGGATTAAATACTGTCTGGTGAGCACAGAGATAATGTTAGTTGTCTGGCTGATAGGAGGATTAAATACTGTCTGGTGAGCACAGAGATAATGTTAGTTGTCTGGCTGATAGGAGGACTAAAGACTGTCTGGTGAGCACAGAGATAATGTTAGTTGTCTGGCTGATAGGACTAAAGACTGTCTGGTGAGCACAGAGATAATGTTAGTTGTCTGGCTGATAGGAGGACTAAAGACTGTCTGGTGAGCACAGAGATAATGTTAGTTGTCTGGCTGATAGGAGGATTAAATACTGTCTGGTGAGCACAGAGATAATGTTAGTTGTCTGGCTGATAGGAGGACTAAAGACTGTCTGGTGAGCACAGAGATAATGTTAGTTGTCTGGCTGATAGGAGGACTAAAGACTGTCTGGTGAGCACAGAGATAATGTTAGTTGTCTGGCTGATAGGAGGACTAAAGACTGTCTGGTGAGCACAGAGATAATGTTAGTTGTCTGGCTGATAGGAGGACTAAAGACTGTCTGGTGAGCACAGAGATAATGTTAGTTGTCTGGCTGATAGGAGGACTAAAGACTGTCTGGTGAGCACAGAGATAATGTTAGTTGTCTGGCTGATAGGAGGACTAAAGACTGTCTGGTGAGCACAGAGATAATGTTAGTTGTCTGGCTGATAGGAGGACTAAAGACTGTCTGGTGAGCACAGAGATAATGTTAGTTGTCTGGCTGATAGGAGGACTAAAGACTGTCTGGTGAGCACAGAGATAATGTTAGTTGTCTGGCTGATAGGAGGACTAAAGACTGTCTGGTGAGCACAGAGATAATGTTAGTTGTCTGGCTGATAGGAGGACTAAAGACTGTCTGGTGAGCACAGAGATAATGTTAGTTGTCTGGCTGATACTGCCTCTGATGAGATGATGACTTTAAGGAATTAAATATAATAAAGTCATCAAATAAAAGTAATATACTCAACTGAAAAATTGGCTTTGGAATTTTAATTAAAATAGTCAAATCTTATTGTCATTAGTTCATAACACATTCATCACATTTATTCATCACATTTAACGGTTTAAAAATAATAGTGGAAACTGAACCGACCTCAAAACGCACCAATCGCTCAGCACTAACACGCGTACACACACCAGTTACCTACATATCTGAAATATATCTTCACCATTATGTTAAACATTGTTCTGTGTGTCCAGGTGATATTGTTATTGTTGTTACCTAGGTGATAGCCCAGAGGTTGATGCAGTCTAAACAGACCATTCCCCACTACTACCTGTCTGTTGACGTCAACATGGACCAAGTCCTGGAACTACGCACGGAGCTCAACGCTGTGAGTCTGTCTGTCTAACCCTTACTCTGTGAATAGACAGGACTCGGCTTCCTTAGTAGAGAGGTTGCCTGGGTCCATCTGTACCTTGTGTGGTGTTGTGAGGGCTCTATCAATATAAATGACCTGTCAGTTTGACCCCCAGCACCTGGATGAGTTTCTAAGCATGCCTCGGAGAGATATTGTTAGATTCTGGGAAAAGTCTGTCCTCTCCTCAACTACTCCGTGACCCGGAAACTGGTAAATGGTGGTCTTATGTAGGAGAGTGTTAATGAATTAATAATCAATAGTTGAAAGGCGGCTAAGGAGAAGGAGACTAAGGATACTCGTGTGTGTGTGTGTGTGTGTGTCTGACGGGCTCCCTAGCACAGAAGCGTTTTGAAATCCGCCACACCCCCTTTGAATCAGCCGTCTCGGAGGAGAGAAGCATGCACACATTTAAAAACGACATGGAGAAACATTGGTGCTTGACGCTGCACTGGAGTCAACACTCAGTATTGCAGGTGCTGCATACACTGTCACAGAGCACAATCCCGTCAATGGACATCTGCTTAGGTGGATACATCGATCCACAGTTCTTCATCAGGAAATATGAAAGGACTCAAGTATGCGTAAATTCAAGCACCCACAGTCATGACAAACAACCAAAGCAAAGAGCTATCGCTGACAAGGGGCCTAACAACTTCTCATTTAACTATTTAATCAATTAAATCGCAACAACTGACAAGTTCATTACAAATAATCTCTATTGGCCTATTATATAATCTGATTTCATATGTTACTTTCCACCAACCTCCCAAATAATCTCTATTGGTCCATTATATCATCTGATTTCATATGCTACTTTCCACCAACCTCCCAAATAATCTCTATTGGTCCATTATATAATCTGATTTCATATGTTACTTTCCACCAACCTCCCAAATAATCCCCAATATAATCTGATTTCATATGTTACTTTCCAACCTTAATCTATTGGTCCATTATATCATCTGATTTCATATGTTACTTTCCACCAACCTCCCAAATAATCTCTATTGGTCCATTATATAATCTGATTTCATATGTTACTTTCCACCAACCTCCCAAATAATCTCTATTGGTCCATTTGTATCAGCTGATTTCATGTTTCCACCAATGAGGTTAGGTTTCTTCCCCGCTTTCTACAGCTCTGAGCCAAGCATCGGCAGCAGACAATACAACCCAGTGTATTTTATTTGTTATCTTATTCTGGGGGGGGGAATGCAACAGCAGGAATGTAGCTGCTTTCATTGATTACAACGAGACCAATTTATTTCCAGTTTCAAATAAAACAATTTCCCAAATTGGGATTATTAAAGTAATACTCTACTCTCCTTCCTAGGAGGTAAAGGCCCAGAACATCAAGCTGAGTGTGAATGATTTCATCATTAAAGCCAGCTCTCTGGCCTGCCTCAAGGTCCCGGAAGCCAACTCCCAATGGCTCGACTCTGTCATCCGACAGTGAGTACATACTCTACCTCTTTCTGTCTGTCTCCCCTTGTCTGTCTCCCTCTCTGTCTCCCCCTGTCTGTCTCCCTCTCTGTCTCCCCTTGTCTGTTTCCCCTGGTCTGTCTCCCCTGTCTGTCTCCCCTTGTCTGTCTCCCCTTGTCTGTCTCCCCTGGTCTGTCTCCCCTGGTCTGTCTCCCCTTGTCTGTCTCCCCTGGTCTGTCTCCCCTGGTCTGTCTCCCCTGGTCTGTCTCCCCTGGTCTGTCTCCCTGCCCTGGTCTGTCTCCCCTGGTCTGTCTCCCCTGGTCTGTCTCCCCTGGTCTGTCTCCCCTGGTCTGTCTCCCCTGGTCTGTCTCCCCTGGTCTGTCTCCCCTGGTCTGTCTCCCCTGGTCTGTCTCCCCTGGTCTGTCTCCCCTTGTCTTGTCTCCACTTGTCTGTCTCAAGGGCTTTATTGGTAATGGAAACATATATATGTATTTACCCTGGTGTTTGTTCTTCACTGGTTGCTCTTTTCTTGTGGCAACAGGTCACACATCTTGCTGCTGTGATGTCACACTGTGGTATTTCCCCCAGTAGATATGGGTGTTTATCATTATTGGCTTAGTTTTCTAATTCTTTGTGGATCTGTGTAATCGGAGGGAAGGTTTGGGAATCGCTTTCTTTTAGGTGGTTGTAGAATTTAACGGCTATTTTCTGGATTTTAATCATTAGTGGTTATCTAACTAATTCTGCTCTGCATGCATTATTTGGTGTTTTACGTTGTACACAGAGGATATTTTTGCGGAATTCTGCATGCTGAGTCTCAATTTGGTTTTTGTCCCATTTTGTGAATTCTTGGTTGGTGAGCGGACCCCAGACCTCACAACCATCTATAACTGATTCAAGTATTTTTAGCCAGATTCTAGTTGGTATGTTGAATTTTATGTTCATTTTGATGACATAGAAGGCCCCTCTTGCCTTGTCTCAGCTCGTTCACAGCTTTGTGGAAGTTACCTGTGGCGCTGATGTTAAGGCAGAAGTATGTATAGTTTTTTTTGTGCTCTAGAGCAGTGATTCCCAAACGCTTTAACCTCTAGCTGTACCCCCTCTAGCACCAGGGTCAGCTGTACCCCCTCTAGCACCAGGGTCAGCTGTACCCCCTCTAGCACCAGGGTCAGCTGTACCCCCTCTAGCACCAGGGTCAGCTGTACCCCCTCTAGCACCAGGGTCAGCTGTACCCCCTCTAGCACCAGGGTCAGCACACTCTCAACTGTTGTTTTATGACATCATTGTAAGGCTGCCACACACACACTATACTTTATTATTTTTATTTAACTAGGCGAGTCAGCTAAGAACAAATTCTTATTTTCAATGACGGCCTAGGAACAGTGGGTTAACTGGTCTAGGAACAGTAGGTTA
Source organism: Oncorhynchus nerka (assembly GCF_034236695.1). NCBI lineage: Eukaryota > Metazoa > Chordata > Actinopteri > Salmoniformes > Salmonidae > Oncorhynchus > Oncorhynchus nerka. Next base: position 50,840,789 of record NC_088414.1, read on the forward strand.
ACTGGTCTAGGAACAGTAGGTTAACTGGTCTAGGAACAGTAGGTTAACTGGTCTAGGAACAGTGGGTTAACTGCCTGTTCAGGGGCAGAACAACAGATTTGTACCTTGTCAGCTCGGGGATTCGAACTCGGTTGGTTGCTAGTCCAACGCTCTAACCACGAGGCTACGCTGCCGGTCCTGCCACTATACGATACATTTATTACCACTATACGATACATTTATTACCACTATACGATACATTTATTACCACTATACGATACATTTATTACCACTATACGATACATTTATTACCACTATACGATACATTTATTACCACTATACGATGCATTTATTACCACTATACGATACATTTATTACCACTATACGATGCATTTATTACCACTATACGATGCATTTATTACCACTATACGATACATTTATTACCACTATACGATACATTTATTACTCACCAGAGATTGATTACTCCGTCTTAAATCACTTTCTAAACACAGGCACAGACTGTATCTAGTTTTCATGCTCGTGTATCCACCCTCACATAGGTATGTGGTTGCAAAGGGCATCTCAGTGTCTTAACAGCATGATTTGCCAAGGGTAGGATACTCTGAGCGAAGCCCTATCCAAAAATCCACTTGTTGCAATTTCAATGAGGATCTCTTGTTCAAGATGTCGGTAAGTGGACTGGAGGCAGGGCATGAAAGGGATAACGAATCCAGTTGTTTGTGTCGTGCGTTTCACACCACACCCACTCACGTCACACCACCCAAAAACACATTTTTGAATAGGTCAAGTTTTAGAGTGTGTGTGTGTGTGTGTGTGTGTGTGTGTGTGTGTGTGTGTGGAACCATGTGGTGGACGTGAGTGTGGCGGTGAGTACGCCCAACGGTCTGATAACGCCCATCGTGTTCAACGCCCACACCAAGGGACTGGCTGCTATCAGCTCTGATGTCTCAGCCCTGGCTGCCAAGGCCCGCGACGGGAAACTACAGCCACACGAGTTCCAGGTAACTACAGATTATACACACTAAAAACAAATGTGTTAAACACTTCTGCAACATTAGTTGGTCCCACAAGTTCCAGGAGTTGAATCCTCTAAAACTGTTGTGTTTCAGGGAGGCACGTTTACCATCTCTAACCTGGGAATGTTTGGCGTCAAGAACTTCTCAGCCATCATTAACCCTCCCCAGGCCTGTATACTGGCAGTAGGGGGCTCAGAGAAGAGACTGCTGCCTGCTGACAATGAGAAAGGGTAACTACACTACCACTATACAATACTACTACTATAACAACACTAGACTATAGTACAACCCCAGGCCTGTATACTGGCAGTAGGGGGCTCAGAGAAGAGACTGCTGCCCGCTGACAATGAGAAAGGGTAACTACACTACCACTATACAATACTATACTACTACTACTATAGCTACACTATACTAGGCTAAAATACTACCCCAGGCCTGTATACTGAACGGGTAAATACACTACCAGGGGTCTTCAAACTTTTCTTCCCCAGGGACACCCATCCTAACTCATCTTAAGCTAAAGTCATTCCGCTACCCAAGAATAGTAAAGCCCCCTTTACTGGCTCAAATAGCCAACCAATCAGCCTGTTACCAACCCTTAGTAAACTTCTGGAAAAAATGGTGGTTGACCAGATACAATGCTATTTCACAGTAAACAAATTGACAACAGACTTTCAGCTTATAGGGAAGGACACTCAACATGCACAACACTTACACAAATGACTGATGATTGGCTGAGAGAATTGATGATTAAATAATTGTTGGTGCTGTCTTAGACTTCAGTGTGGCTTTTGACATTATCGATCATAGTCTTTATAACCCCTGCTATAATGTGGATAAATATTTACTTGTCTAACAGAACACAGATGATTTTCTTTAATGGAAGCCTCTCAAATATAATGGGTAGAATCAGGAATTCCCCAGGGCAGCTGTCTAGGGCCCCTTGCTTTTTCAATTTTTACTAATGACATGCCACTGGCTTTGAGTAAAGCCAGAGGGTCTATGTATGTGGATGGTGTTGTAGACTCTGGGGCCTTTCAGAACAGGTGTATATATACACTGAGATCATGTGACCGATCATGTGACACTTAGATTCCACATAGGTGGACTTTATTTAACTAATTATGTGACTTATGGAGGTAATTGGTTGCACCAGATCTTATTTAGGGGCTTCATAGCAAAGGGGGTGAATACATATGCACCTACCAGTTTTCCACATTTTATTGATAATATATATATTTTTTTTTTTTCACTTTACCAATTAAAATGTTTGTGTATGTCCATGACATGATATCCAAATAAAAATGCATTTAAATGACAGGATGATGCTACTATAAAATAGGAAAAACACCAAGAGGGATGAATACAAGGCTCTGTACCACAGCGACTGAAATGACTCCAACACTTATCGAAGAGCTGCAGTTAGTTTCAGTTTGTGGCAAGAAATAAGATTGTCCAAAATATTTATAAAAACTAAAAGCATTGTATTTGGGACCAATCATTCACTAAACCTCAACTACATCTCGTAATGAATAATGTGGAAATTGAGCAAATTGAGGTGACTAAAGTGCTTGGAGTAACCCTGGATTGGAAACTGTCTTGGTCAAAACGTATTGATACAACAGTAGCTAAGATGGGGAGAAGTCTGTCCATAATAAAGCGCTGCTCTACCTTCTTAACAACACTGTCAACAAGGCAGGTCCTACAGGCCCTAGTTTCTACCTTCTTAACAGCACTATCAACAAGGCAGGTCCTACAGGCCCTAGTTTCTACCTTCTTAACAACACTATCAACAAGGCAGGTCCTACAGGCCCTAGTTTCTACCTTCTTAACAACACTATCAACAAGGCAGGTTCTACAGGCCCTAGTTTCTACCTTCTTAACAGCACTATCAACAAGGCAGGTCCTACAGGCCCTAGTTTCTACCTTCTTAACAACACTATCAACAAGGCAGGTCCTACAGGCCCTAGTTTCTACCTTCTTAACAACACTATCAACAAGGCAGGTCCTACAGGCCCTAGTTTCTACCTTCTTAACAACACCATCAACAAGGCAGATCCTACAGGCCCTAGTTTCTACCTTCTTAACAACACTATCAACAAGGCAGGTCCTACAGGCCCTAGTTTCTACCTTCTTAACAGCACTATCAACAAGGCAGGTCCTACAGGCCCTAGTTTCTACCTTCTTAACAACACTATCAACAAGGCAGGTCCTACAGGCCCTAGTTTCTACCTTCTTAACAACACCATCAACAAGGCAGATCCTACAGGCCCTAGTTTCTACCTTCTTAACAACACTATCAACAAGGCAGGTCCTACAGGCCCTAGTTTCTACCTTCTTAACAGCACTATCAACAAGGCAGGTCCTACAGGCCCTAGTTTCTACCTTCTTAACAACACTATCAACAAGGCAGGTCCTACAGGCCCTAGTTTCTACCTTCTTATCAGCACTATCAACAATAACCCTATCCCTTCCCAACCCTATCTCATCCCAACCCTATCTCATCCCAACCCTATCTCATCCCAACCCTATCTCATCCCAACCCTATCTCATCCCAACCCTATCTCATCCCAACCCTATCTCATCCCAACCCTATCTGACCCCAACCCTATCTCACCCCAACCCTATCTCACCCCAACCCTATCCTATCCCATCCTATGTTACCAAAACCTGTGATGGCTTGTCATCGGGTAAATGATAATGGCTCATCGTTGACGTGACTGAATGTGATATCGGGACGTTGACGTGACTGAATGAGTGATATCGGGACGTTGACGTGACTGAATGAGTGATATCGGGACATTGACGTGACTGAATGAGTGATATCGGGACATTGACGTGACTGAATGTGATATCGGGACGTTGACGTGACTGAATGAGTGATATCGGGACGTTGACGTGACTGAATGAGTGATATCGGGACGTTGACGTGACTGAATGAGTGATATCGGGACGTTGACGTGACTGAATGAGTGATATCGGGACGTTGACGTGACTGAATGAGTGATATCGGGACGTTGACGTGACTGAATATGATGTCATCGTTGACGTGACTGAATGTGATATCGTGACGTTGATGTGACTGAATGTGATATCGTGACGTCATCGTTGACATGATTGAATGTGATGCTTGTGATGTCATCGCGATATTAATAGGCTGCACGTTTCGTCACAATATCGTTGGACGCCCGACTAAGCGGTCTACTCGACGCGTTGTCAATTGATGCTGATGAAAATTACAATATTGCCATCCGTCTAAAGGAAATGTTACAACATGATGTTGGCAACGTAGTTCCTACTAAATATTTGCCTACTTGAGCAATGTCATCGTATTTCCAAATCACACTGGTGTAATTTGATGGAGACAGTCATCAGCCTCCATTCAGAATGACTGGGCACCACTTGACTTTCAGGCACCAATATGGCTGCCCTGCAGCCTCTGTAGAACAGTTATAACCATAGCATGACGTGACATGGGTTCAACCCATGAATTGACTGGACAGGGACTTTTAATGTTAAGGTTGATCATACGCTGTTCTGTTTTTTACTGTGTGTGTGTGTGTGTGTAGGTTTGACGTGGCCAGCATGATGTCGGTGACGTTAAGTTGTGACCATCGCGTGGTGGACGGAGCAGTCGGAGCTCAGTGGCTCGCAGAGTTCAGGAAGTTCCTGGAGAAGCCTGTCACCATGCTGCTCTGATTGGATAACACCCTCACCAGTTCCACACTGTGGTTGGCTGGAGCCGTCGCCAAGCTGATTGGTGGAAACCGTTCATCATGTTTCTGTGATTGGCTGGCCCACCACAAGGACACTCCCCCTCCCCCTTAAAGGGGTGAGGCAGGACTCACTCCCCTCAGAATATGACACTTTTCCCTCTTCCTCTGTCTCTCACCCTCCATAACTGTTGACATAGTTATTGACATAGTTACAGTTTAGCCCCGTGGCTGTGATGTCACTACAACATGTTGTTTATAAAGGTAACTGTTACAGTTGGGAGAAGATACACTAGCCCAGCCCCTCTGAGCAGCCTGCTATGTAGAACCAGTATAGTCACACACTAGCCCAGCCCCTCTGATCAGCCTGCTATGTAGAACCAGTATAGTTACACACTAGCCCAGCCCCTCTGAGCAGCCTGCTATGTAGAACCAGTATAGTCACACACTAGCCCAGCCCCTCTGATCAGCCTGCTATGTAGAACCAGTATAGTCACACACTAGCCCAGCCCCTCTGATCAGCCTGCTATGTAGAACCAGTATAGTCACACACTAGCCCAGCCCCTCTGAGCAGCCTGCTATGTAGAACCAGTATAGTTACACACTAGCCCAGCCCCTCTGAGCAGCCTGCTATGTAGAACCAGTATAGTTACACACTAGCCCAGCCCCTCTGATCAGCCTGCTATGTAGAACCAGTATAGTCACACACTAGCCCAGCCCCTCTGATCAGCCTGCTATGTAGAACCAGTATAGTTACACACTAGCCCAGCCCCTCTGAGCAGCCTGCTATGTAGAACCAGTATAGTCACACGCACTAGCCCAGCCCCTCTGATCAGCCTGCTATGTAGAACCAGTGTTGTTTATGTAAATACATTGACAGGAGGTCCACATCTCTGCTGGTTGTCTTCTCTCCATGGTAGGTAATTGAGCGATTGATGAATGTCACTGATTGGCCAGAGTTCAATCGCCTATAGCAGGTCTGAATCAGTCCCTGATTACAGAGGAAAGATGACAACTAGCCGTGCTGCTGACCTCCAGGTATGGAGCTGAGAACAGCTGATCTATCTTGTGATGCTCTATGATCAGCTGATCTATCTTGTGATGCTCTATGATCAGCTGATCTATCTTGTGATGCTCTATGATCAGCTGATCTATCTTGTGATGCTCTATGATAGGGGTCTCCAACAGGTCCATCTACCAGTAGCTACCAGCCCACCTATGAGTAGTTCATCAAACAATTCTGAAAGTACATGCAAAGTACATGCAATTGTCAGTATCAGACGCAGAAAGCTCCCAACTACTATCTAAACAACACAACGTTGACATTTATCCCACCCCTGGTTAGCGACTATTGGCTTCAAAAGCCAAACCTAACACAATATCTGGCAATTATTTTCCAGCGATATTGCCTCTGTCTGTGTGATGTGCATGTTTTTCTATCACTCAGTGTGTAGCCAGTTGATATGATAACCGTCTTGTGGTTTTACAGAAATACTTTCGCCACAACCTTCTCAATTAAATGTTAACTGCAAAGTAGGCTTACCTGGCAGAAGCATATCATGAGTAAGTACGTAATTTGCATCTGTTATGTGTTAACTCTGCCATGAACTGAGCAGCAGCTGTCCAGAACCATCACTAGATCAGCACATTAGATGGGACATTCCTCACTCCCCGGATTAACAATTAAAGGGCCAGATGCACACTTAAAGGGGAATTACACCCCAGAAAGTCTACATTTGTTCGTTTTCTTCCAGACGCCCATAAAATGGCTTTGTGTGATTTTAAGTATAGACCTCCACTGTGGGGCTCTATAGGTCTTCTGATGTGATTTAATGACCTGGACTCAGAACATCCATTATGACACCTCTACTGTGGGGCTCTATAGGTCTTCTGATGTGATTTAATGACATGGACTCAGAACATTCATTATGACACCTCTACTGTGGGGCTCTATAGGTCTTCTGATGTGATTTAATGACCTGGACTCAGAACATTCATTATGACACCTCTACTGTGGGGCTCTATAGGCCTTCTGATGTGATTTAATGACCTGGACTCAGAACATTCATTATGACACCTCTACTGTGGGGCTCTATAGGTCTTCTGATGTGATTCAATGACATTGACTCAAAACATAATGTCGTTGTTTCTCTATTTAGGAGAGAAAAAAAAGATTTTATAGCCCCCCCTTAGAGTTGTTTATGAATGAACTGTTATTTGACCAGGTATATTGACAGAACACAGTTCACTACTTTCTGAGTAGCAGGAAAGAGCAGAATGTGCCTACAGTGAGGGGAAAAGTATTTGATCTGCTGCTGATTGTGTACGTTTGCCCCACTGACAAAGACATTATCAGTCTAATTTTAACGGTTTATTTGAACAGTGAGAGACAGAATAACAACAACAAAAATCCAGAAAAAACGCATCTCAAAAATGTTATAAATTGATTTGCATTTTAATGGGGGGGATCAAATAGTTTTTTCCCTCACTGTATTTGAAAGCTAGAAAGAAATGAGTAGCTGAAGACATTTCTAGCTCTTATGCTAGAAAAGGTTGGAGACCCCTGCTCTGTGATCAGCTAATCTAGGATGGGTGGAGTCTTCATTTACAGAGTGGGAGGGGCTTTATTTATGACATCACCCCCTGACTAAGCACTCGGCCAATCCCCTTCTTCCCCTGGACACGTTATTATTTTCTAAGCTGTTAACAAACATTCTGAACAGGAAACGTTGTGTATTTACATGACATCATCTGAAAACAAGTGAAACGCACAAAGTGAAGCTGGATGTACCGTTGCCATGGGAATTATTGCTGAATAAATTGAGTCAAAATTAGCTACTATGGTGCTGTTGTGGAGAGTCCTATATTAATATATATATTAAAGCTCTGTTATATGTAATATATATTATACACTGAACAAAAATATAAATGTGTTGATCCCATGTTTCATGAGCTGAAATAAAAGATCCCAGAGATGTTCCATACGCACAAGAAGCTTATTGCTCTAAAATGTTGTCCTCACTTGTTTACGTCCCTGTTAGTGAGCATTTCTCCTTAGCCAAGATAATCCATCCACCTGACAGGTGTGGCATATCAAGAAGCTGATTAAACTGCATGATCATTACACAGGTGCACCTTGTGCTTGGGTCAATAAAAAGGCACTCTAAAATGTGCAGTTTTGACACACACCACAATGCCACCGATGTCTCAAGTTTTGAGGGAGCATGCAGTTGGCATGCTGACTGCAGGAATGTCCACCAGAGTTGTTGCCAGAGAATTGAATGTTCATTTCTCTACCATAAGCCGCCTCCAACATAATTTTAGTGAATTTGGCAGTACTTCAAACCAACCTCAACCGCAGACCACGTGTATGGCGTCGTGTGGGCAAGTGGTTGTGAACAGAGTGCCCCATGGTGGGTTTATAGTATGGGCAGGCATACGCTACGGACAACGAACACAATTGCATTTTATTGATGGCAATTTGAACACCCAGAGATACCATGACGAGATCCTGAGGCCCGTTGTCGTGCCATTCATCCTCCTCCATCACCTCATGTTTCAGCATATTGCACGACCCCATGTCGCAAGGATCTGTACACGATTCCTGGAAGATGAAAATGTCCCATATTGTCCATGGCCTTTATACTCACCAGACATGTCACCCATTGAGCATGTTTGGGATGCTCTGGATTGACATGTATGACAGTGTTCCACTTCCTCCCATTATCCAGCAACTTCGCACAGCCATGGGGACAACATTCCACAGGCCACAATTAACAGCCTGATCAACTCGATGCAAAGGAGATGTGTCGGGCTGCATGAGGCAAATGGTGGTCACTCCAGATAATGCTGTATTCCCAGTCATGTGAAATCAAAAATTAGGGCCTAATGAATTTATTTCAATTGACTGATTTCCTTATGTGAACTGTAACTCAGTAAAATCTTTGAAATTGTTGCATGTTAGGATTATATTTTTGTTCATATAGTGCATTCGGAAAGTATTCAGACCCCTTGGCTTTTTACAGATTTTGTTATGTTACAGCCTTATTCTAAAACAAATTAAATAATAACTTTTTAAAATCTCAATCTACACACAATAATGTCAAACCAAAAAGTTATTTTGAAAATTTTGCAAATGTATTAATAATATATGACAGGAACACCTTATTTTCATAAGTATTCAGACCCTTTGGAACTTGAAATTGAGCTCAGGTGCATCCTGTTTCCATTGATCATCATTTTAGACCTTTGGTAAATTCAATTGATTGAACATTATTTGGAAAGGCACACACCTGCATAGTGTAGAGGTCGACCGATTTTATAATTTTTCAACACCGATACTGATTACTGGAGGACCAAAAAAGACGATACCAAATTAATCGGCTGATTTATTTATTTATTTGTAATAATGTCAATTACAACAATACTGAATGAACACTATATAATACATCAATAAAATCTATTTAGTCCCAAATAAATAATGAAACCTGTTCAATTTGGTTTAAATAATGCAAAAACAAACTGTTGGAGAAGAAAGTAAAAGTGCAATATGTGCCATGTAAGAAAGCTAACGTTTAAGTTCCTTGCTCAGAACATGAGAACATATGAAAGCCGGTTGTTCCTTTTAACATGAGTCTTCAATATTCCCACGTAAGAAGTTTTAGGTTGTAGTTATTATATGAATTATAGGACTATTTCTTTCTATACCATTTGTATTTCATATACCTTTGACTATTGGATGTTCTTATAGGCTCTTTAGTATTGCCAGTGTAACAGTATAGCTTCCGTCCCTCACCTCGCTCCTACCTGGGCTCGAACGAGGAACACATCGACAACAGCCACCCTCGAAGCAGCGTTACCCATGCAGAGCAAGGGGAACAACTATTCCAAGTCTCAGAGCGAGTGATGTTTGAAATGCTATTAGCGCACACCCCGCTAACTAGCTAGCCATTTCACATCGGTAACACCAGCCTAATCTCGGGAGTTGATAGGCTTGAAGTCAAAAACAGCAGAGCTGCTGGAAAAACGCACAAAAGTGCTGTTTGAATTAATGCTTACGAGCCTGCTGGTGCCTAGCATTGCTCAGTCAGACTGCTCTATCAAATCATAGACTTAATTATAACATAATAACACACAGAAATATGAGCCTTAGTTTCCAGATTCAACCATATTAATGACCTATCATCTCGAAAACAAAACATATATTCTTTCAGTGAAATACGGAACCGTTCCGTATTTTATCTTACGGGTGGCATCCATAAGTCTAAATATTCCTGTTACATTGCACAACCTTCAATGTTATGTCATAATTACGTAACATTCTGGCAAATTAGCTGGCAATGAGCCAGGTGGCCCAAACTGTTGCTTATAGCCCGACTGCGTGCAATGAACGCAAGAGAAGTGACACAATTTCACCTGGTTAATATTGCCTGCTAACCTGGATTTCTTTTAGCTAAATATGCAGGTTCAAAAATATATACTTCTGTGTATTGATTTTAAGAAAGGCACTGATGTTTGTGGTTAGGTACTGTCGCGATACGAAACCTTCAGCCCCGCCCCTTGGCCGGCAGCGGGGTGCTAGAGGTGGTTAGCGTCCCGTTCCCTGGATTGGACAGGGCACTATAGATACTTCAGGTTATCTCGGTATAACCAGGACCGCTCGCGTAGCCCTGCCTCTCTTTCTTCATCGACACGTTGTCCGCGTAGAGAGGTCTTTTGTCACTCTCAACGGTCTAGCTCTAGCTGGGATGTGTGAACCCCACGTTGATCCTCTAGACTCCTTTTACACCACTAATGGATCCTTGAGTTGTTATTAAGCCTTCTTCCTACCAGTCTCTATATGATTTCTCTCAGGTTGAGTATTTCCCTTCTGTGATGTATCTAGTTTAAAGTGTGAAGACCTTTAGTCAACTTAGTCTCACTACTCTGCCCGTCGGCTATGTATCGCTTGGATAATAAAACTTAGATAGATCGACAAGACAATTAATGAATCACTACTGGACACACCTTCCTCCTTCTTTTAATGGTAACTCACTTTGTCATGGAGTATTGGTCTCCGTTTCCAGTGTCCCGGTAGCGGGGAGTGTCAGAGTTGTTATCTCCCGTGCCGTTAACTGTCTTGGGAGGGCGTTTTACTCGAGACAAAATAAGACTACAGTTTATTTTTGGAAACACTCTGTGTTTTTTGTCTTTCACAATCAAACACACTTTCGAAATACACAATTTGTTACTCGGTTACACACAGCGTTAATCAAAAACATGCAAATGACTTAATGCTCTATAATGCCTGGTACAAGTATAAGGTACAAGGTATAACAGTGGTCACCAAACTACGGCCCGCGGGCCGGATACGGCCCGTCAGCACATTTGGCCCGGCCCTCTGAACAATACCAGAGACGCTATCGAATTTTTTTCCTATTTGGCCTCCAGAAAAAAAATCCTAGGCCCGGCCCTGTCAAAGAGAGAACGGAATAATGGCGAAAAGGTTAGGTAAGAGAAAAATTGATTCAGAATGCAGGGTATTTAACCTGCAGTGGACAAACAATTTTTTTTTTGTTCAATGCAAAGAAAAGGCTGTTTGTCTCATCTGTCAAGAGACGGTGGCGGTATTCAAAGAATACAATCTTCGCCGACACTATGAATCCCGTCACAAAGACAAGTACGATAGCTTGCAAGGCCAAATACGAGCAGACAAACTCTCAAAGCTAAAAAGTGGACTACTATCTCAGCAGAATACATTTGTACGCCAAGCTCAGCTGAACCAGGCATCCGTTCGGGCCAGCTGGGTTGCTAAACTGATAGCAAGAAGCGGTAAGCCTTTCACTGACGGAGAGTTTGTTAAGAAATGGATGGATGCTGTCGCGGAGGAGGTGTGTCCCGAGAAGAAAGATGCATTTAATGCCGTAAGTCTGTCGGCGAGTACAATCACCAGACGCGTTGAAGAAATCGGGAGTAATGTATATGCCCAGCTGCAGCAGAAGACGAAAGAATTTGACTTTTTTTCATTAGCACTGGATGAGAGCACGGACGTGCAAGACACAGCGCAACTGCTCATTTTTATTCGTGGAGTTAGCGCAAACTTTGAGATATGCGAGGAGCTGGCAGCCCTCCAAAGTCTCAAAGGGACTACAACGGGAGAGGATATTTTTGACAAAGTGTGCCAAACCATGGAGAAGTTGGACCTGGACTGGTCAAAGCTAGCTAGCATCACGACTGACGGGGCTCCTAGCATGGTGGGCGAAACTCGCGGTCTAATAGGACGCATGAACCGGGAGTTGGAAAAAAGGGGTCTCACCGCCCCGCTACGAGTCCACTGCCTAATTCACCAGCAAGCACTGTGCTGCAAAGTGTTGAAGTGGGATTCTGTAATGAAGGTTGTGGTGTCGTGCATAAACTTCATCAGAGCAAAGGGACTTAAACACAGGCAGTTCCAAGAATTCCTGTCTGAACTGGAGTCTACGCACGGAGATGTGCTCAGAGTTTTGAGGCGTTTTTACGAGCTGCTACCCGAAATGAACCCATTTCTTCATTTAAAAGACAAAACGGTCCCAGAGCTGATGACCCAGAATGGAAATGGCACCTCGCATTTTTAACAGACGTGACAGAAATACTTAACAGCCTTAACTTGCAGCTACAAGGCGAGGGGAAACTCATTTGCGACATGTATTCACACATAAAAGCATTTGAGGTGAAATTAGCGCTGCTTTTGGAACAAGTGAAAAAGCGCAACTTCGTCCATCTTCCTGCTACCCAAAACCTGTCGACAGAGAACCCAGCGGTCCCGTTCCCAGCTGAAAAGTGCTTGGAAGCACTGGAAATGCTGAAGGCAGAGTTCGGTGTGCGATTCAGTGAACTACATGTTCATGCAAAAGAAATCCGTCTTTTTCAGAACCCCTTTGTTGCCGACATTGATGAAGCCCAGCCTTCATATCAGTTTGAGTTGGCTGAGTTACAGAACTGTGATGTTCTGAAAGACGCATTCAAGCCCAACAGTCTCATTGACTTCTATGCCGCCCTCCCAAACAACACATATCCAAACATCAAAAAACACGCAATGAAAATGTCCACAGTTTTTGGCAGCACGTATATCTGCGAGAAAACCTTTTCTCGCATGAAACTGCTGAAAACCCCGATGAGATCAAGATTGACAGATGAACATTTGCATCAGTGCTTGAGACTGGCTGTAACTAGAATGGAACCTGATATTCAACTTCTCACCAGCCAGATGCAGGCCCACAGTTCACACTGATGAACATACATAGGTAAGCTCACTTTTCTGACTTGAATGAGTCATTCTGAGCATAAACAAATATAATCATAATAAAATCTACTGGGATAAAATCCATCTTTACAACCATACTGGTAGTGAAATGTATTGTGCTGTGTAGGTGCTGTATCACTTAGTTCAGTTTCTCAACCTGCTTCTTTTGTGGTTTTCACAGGGAAGTTGATGAGAGAGAGCTGCAAACAGCGGTGTCTACAAGCCTACTGGAACCTACAAAAGGATTATAAGGAAGGAACACAATAACTTTAAGAGACTGCTCATATGTGTCAGAGAGATTCTGCTCTGACAACTGAGCTGAACTTTTATCTGTTAAGATTGTGCATGGCACGACAGAAAGTTAATGTTCCATGGCTTTTTTTTCTATGAAGAACCCAGAGAGAGTTATTTAGTTATTATTTATTTCCTGTTTTTTCTGTGAAGAACCCAGAGAGAGTTATTTAGTTATTATTTATTTCCTGTTTTTTCTGTGAAGAACTCAGAGAGGGTTATTTAGTTATTATTTATTTCATTAATAGTGTTATTATTTGTTTCCTGACTTTTTTTCTGGAAAGAACCTGGAAAGGGTTATTTGGTTATGTGTGGCTTTCTGGAAAACAATAAATTTTTTAAGCTCCCCTACGATCGTCACACTTTTTCTGTTACAAACTGACACCGGCCCCCCATCAGAGAAGGGAAAAGTTATGTGGCCCTCACAGGAAAAAGTTTGGGGACCCCTGAGGTATAAGGTACAATGATAAACACTTATCTCTATGTATTTACTGCTTATTGTAGCTTCGTTAATTACCTTTGCGAGATGAGACCCACGAGATCAGGAGCAGAGTTTCAATCGGTCAGAGTTCTGAGAATTTAGCTTAGGTATCGATCCCTACTCTTGAGGTATCGGTGGTTCAACTAAATTTCGAGATTCAAGTTAGACTGGAGAGACCAGAGGTTCACCGGTGATCTACCCGCAGTGTCTGTGGCGATAAGACCCAGCCGGAATGTTGAGCTTAATCAGTTAAGATATTATTGCATCAAGATAAACCGAGCGCAGGGCAAATGGCGACAAGTACTACTGTTCGATAGGCAAGCGGCACGAACCCGAGTTCCAGCATGTTAGAATCTATAGATAATTTGAGTCAAGCATTAATAGCTCAAAGTCAAATGGTTGTCTAAATGAATTCAAAATTCAAGAAGTCAGCGCCAATTTAATGGCAATTTCTCTTTCTATACCTTTTGTTTCTCTGCATCGGATCCGCCAGGGGGGGGTAGGAGGGAGATCCCTTTGATGTTTCATTACAGTACAATCGTGCAACGATTGTGCTTTTTTCGCAAATGCGCTTTTGTTAAATCATCCCCCGTTTGGCGAAGTTGGATGTCTTTGTTAGGAAGAAATAGTCTTCACACAGTTTACAACGAGCCAGGCGGCCCAAACTGCTGCATATACCCTGACTCTGTTGCAAGAGAAGTGACACAAATAAATGTTAGCAGGCAATATGAACTAAATTTTGCAGGTTTAAAAATATATACTTCTGTGTATTGATTTTAAGAAAGGCATTGATGTTTATGGTTAGGTACCTTTTTCGCGAAGGGGCACCGCATCGATTATATGCAACGCAGGGCACGCTAGATAAACTAGTAATATCATCAACCATGTGTAGTTAACTAGTGATTATGATTGATTGATTGTTTTTTATAAGATATTTTTAATGCTAGCTAGCAACTTACCTTGGCTTCTTACTACATTCGCGTAACAGGCAGGCTCCTCGTGGAGTGCAATGAGAGGCAGGTGGTTAGAGCGTTGGACTAGTTAACCGTAAGGTTGCAAGATAGAATCCCCGAGCTGACAAGGTAAAAATCTGTCATTCTGCCCCTGAACAAGGCAGTTAACCCACCGTTCCTAGGCCGTCATTGAAAATAAGAATGTGGTCTTAACTGACTTGCCTAGTTAAATAATGGTGTAAAAAAATTAAATCGGACAAATCTGTGTCCAAAAAAAAACGATTTCCGATTGTTATAACTTGAAATCGGCCCTAATTAATCAGGCCTAATTAATTGCCCGTTCCGATTAATCGGTCGACCTCTAGTCTAATGTCATGAAGTTGGCCTGTTGGGGGAGGTTTATGACCCCAATAAATACCTTTCCCCCTTTTCCTCTCTCTACTCTACCAATGTGACTGTTGAAAATCCCTTTGTTACCAGAGAGTCTGGTAACATCGAAAGGTGGGAAACTGTACCATATTTTGGTAATCCAGCCAGTTGAAAATATGCGTTGGTACTTAATGAATATGATGTCAGATCAGTTGGCATCTGAGACATTATTACTGATGATAGGACGACATAAACTGTATCTTGGAAAGAGATTCACTTGGGATTGTTGTATAATTGTTGTATAATTTAAATGTTTAAATATGAAACTATTTGTGAAAAGATTCAATCTAATTTTAGCTTTTTAAATGAGAGAACGGTTTGTCAAATTTTTGAGTTTGAGAAACTCTGCTCACTCAGAGGCCCCGCCCAAGTGAACAGACATTGGTTGTAAACTCTGCTCACTCAGAGGCCCCGCCCAAGTGAACAGACACTGGTTGTAAACTATGAAACACGTCCTTCTTTCACCACTATATAAACCCGTTGATGAAAATTCAACTTCCTGTTCCAAGAACGTGAGAACATTTACATTACATTTAAGTAATTTAGCAGACGCTCTTATCCAGAGCGACTTACAAATTGGTGCATTCACCTTATGACCTCCAGTGGAACAGTAGTGCATCTAAATCTTTTCAGGGGGGGGGGTGAGAGGGATTACTTTATCCTTGCTGTCCCTGCGTTGAAAAGGACAAGGTCTCCTACAGAACTAAGCCAACCTCGGCGTGAGCTCTGGTTGAACGACAAGAACCTAACGAAATTAACATCGAATTTCAACGTGAAGATGATGACCCACACACTGAAAGGCTGAATTTCGACTATACCAGCCAGAATATCGCATGAGCTTAAAGTATGGCAACTTGGTATGAACTTTGAACTCTTATTCACTAAAGAAGTGATACCTCCTAGCCGTTGCGTTAGCGCAGCAACTGTAGGCGTGGGCTAGGAGAGGACGGACAGAGTACCCATTCTACCACGCTCCAGTTCACCACTAGACATTTTTCTGAGGACCAGAGATCCATGCTGGACCATACCGCCTTCTATCTCCGACCAATCTACCGAAGCGCAGCTCAGAGTAAATATTTATTGCTTTTTCCTTTTTCAAATGGGTGGTTATTTAGAATGCATAAGATTCTGTATTTACGATAGACTAGCTGCCTACGGCCCGATAGAGACACAAAATCTTTTTTCCTCAGTCTTCCCGCTCTTTCATTCAAAACCCAACCCCCTTCTTTGTGTAACCAGCGGTCATATCTGTCCCGTCCGCTAGGGACATTTTCCTTTATGACATAATTTGTAATCAATGTATGATCCATTCTGTGTAGATGTAATTCTGCATAATAATTAAGGTATTTAGTAAATGTCACGCCTTGGTCTTAGTATTTTGTGTTTTCTTTAATTATTTGTTCAGGCCAGGGTGTGACATGGGTTTATTGTGTTGTGGTGTGTTTTGTATTGGGGTTTAGTAGGTATTGGGATTGCGGCTGAGTAGGGGTGTCTAGAGTAGGCTTGGCTGCCTGAGGCGGTTCTCAATCAGAGTCAGGTGATTCTCGTTGTCTCTGATTGGGAACCATATTTAGGTAGCCTGGGTTTCACTGTGTATTTTGTGGGTGATTGTTCCTGTCTCTGTGTTTGTATTTCACCAGATAGGCTGTTTAGGTTTTCACGTTCCGTTCCTTGTTTTTGTATTTATCGTGTTTATTCTTTTATTAAACATGTATCGAACTAACCACGCTGCATTTTGGTCCGACTCTCCTTCGACGGAAGAAAGCCGTTACAGAATCACCCACCACTCACGGACCAAGCAGCGTGGTAACAGGCAGCGACAGCAGGAGAAACGAAAGGAAGAATGGACATGGGAAGACGTGTTGGATGGCAAGGGTTGTTACACTTGGGAGGAGATACTGGCTGGAAGAGATCGCCTCCCATGGGAACAGGTGGAGGCACTTAGGAGAGCAGAGGCAGCCGGAGATAAGAGCCGACGATACGAGGGAACACGGTTGGCAAGGAAGCACGAAAAGCAGCCCCAAAAATGTATTGGGGGGGGCTCAGGGAGAGAGTGGCAGAGTCAGGGTTCAGACCTGCGCAAACTCCCTGTGCTTACCGGGGGGCTAAAGAGACCGGGCAGGCACCGTGTTATGCTAGTGAACGCACGATGTCTCCAGTGCGGGTGCATAGCCCGGTGCGGTACATACCAGCTCTTCGTATTAGCCGGGCTAGAGTGGGCATCGAGCCAAGTAAGGTTGGGCAGGCTCGGTGCTCAAGAGCTCCAGTGCGCCTGCACGGGCCGGTCTATCCAGTGCCACCTCCACACACCAGTCCTCCGGTAGCAGCTCCCCGCACCAGGCCTCCTGTGCATGTCCTCGGTTCAGTACCACCAGTTCCAGCACCACGCACCAGGCCTTCAGTGCGCCTCGCCTGTTCAGCGCAGCCAGCGCTTTCCTCCTCTCCTGCGCTGTTGGGGTCTCCCGCCTGTTCAGAGCAGCCAGCGCTTTCCTCCTCTCCTGCGCTGTTGGAGTCTCCCGCCTGTTCAGCGCTTCCAGAGCCTTCCTCCTCTACAGCGCTGCCGGAGCCTCCTGCCTGTTCGGAGCAGCCTGAGCTGCCAGCCTGCATGGAGCAGCCAGAGCTGCCAGCCTGCATGGAGCAGCCAGAGCTGCCAGCCTGCATGGAGCAGCCAGAGCTGCCAGCCTGCATGGAGCAGCCAGAGCTGTCAGCCTGCATGGAGCAGCCAGAGCTGTCAGCCTGTATGGAGCAGCCAGAGCTGTCAGCCTGCATGGAGCAGCCAGAGCTGTCAGCCTGCATGGAGCAGCCAGAGCTGTCAGTTTGCATGGAGCAGCCAGAGCTGCCAGTCTGCATGGAGCTGCCAATCTGCATGGAACAGCCAGAGCTGCCAGTCTGCATGGAGCAGCCAGAGCAGCTAGATCCGCCAGTCAGCCATGATCTTCCAGATCTGCCAGTCAACCAGACTCTTCCAGATCTGCCAGTCAACCAGACTCTTCCAGATCTGCCAGTCAACCAGATTCTTCCAGATCTGCCAGTCAACCAGATTCTTCCAGATCTGCCAGTCAACCAGACTCTTCCAGATCTGCCAGTCAACCAGACTCTTCCAGATCTGCCAGTCAACCAGACTCTTCCAGATCCGCCAGCCAGCCAGGATCTACCGGAGCCAACTACCTGCCTGAGCTTCATCTCAGTACTGGGCTTCCTCTCAGTACTGGGCTTCCTCTCAGTCCTGGGCTTCCCCTCAGTCCCGGGCTGCCCCTCAATCCCGAGCTTCCCCTCAGTCCCGAGCTTCCCCTCAGTCCCGAGCTTCCGAGCTTTAAATAATTAAATCCATTTAGCGGTATCGATTTGACAACATCCGGTGAAATTGCAGAGCCCCATATTCAAACGACAGAAATATATATAATATTTAACATTCCAATAAATACAAGTGTAATACATCAAAATAAAGCTTAACTTCTTGTTAATCTTGCCGCGGTGTCAGATTTCAAAAAAGGCTCTACAGCGAAAGCAAACCATGAGATTATTTGAGGACAGCGCCCGCATACAAAAACATGAAACCCAGATTTCAACCAGGCCGTTTCGACACGAAAGTCAGAAATAGCGATATAATATATGCCTTACCTTTGAAGATGTTCTTCTGTTGGCACTCCAAAAGGTCCCAGTTACATCACAAATGGTCCTTTTGTTCGATAAAGTCCTAATGTATATCCATAAAAAACTCAGTTTAGCTGGTGCACTTCAGTCAATAATCTACCGATTTCCCTCCATCAAAATTCATACAAAATGAGTCCCAAACGTTACTAATAAACTTGTCCAAACAAGTCAAACAACGTTTATAATCAAACCTTAGGTACTCTAATACGTAACTAATCGATCAAATTTAAGACGAAGAATCGTTATTGTCTTTACCGGAGATTAACAAAAAGAACGTGCACTCTTGGCCATGCGCTTGGAAAAACTACAGCCAAAATGGGAGCCACATAGAAAATCTACAACTTCGCCCTAATTTTTTTTTAAAACAGCCTGAAACTCTTTCTCAAGACTGTTGACATATAGTGGAAGCCCTAGGAACTGCAATCAGGGAGGATTTCGCCCTAGAATAAAAGTGCCAGCCATTGGAATCGGTGTTATGCTGAATTGTTTTTTGGGTGGGATGGTTTGTCCTCGGGGTTTCGCCTGCCATTTCAGGTCTGTTATACTCACATACATTACTTTAACAGTTGTAGAAACGTTACTGTTTTCTATTCACATCTACCAATTATATGCATATCCTAGCTTCTGGGCCTGAATAGCAGGCAATTTACTTTGGGCACACTTTTCATCCGGATGTCAAAATACTGCCCCCTAGCCCAAAGAGGTTTTAAACCAAATTTTCTATTGCTGATTCAACTTGTTAGCCAGGGTTCGTGAAGATAACCAAGAATTTTCAACTTTCAGATGGGACTAAATAAGGTGACGATTAAATATTGACTGCTATTGAGGTAAAAGATTACCAGGTCTTTAAGAGTTTATTCAGAAGATAACAGCTCAATAAACATTATTTCGTGGTGCCCCGACTTTCCAGTTAATTATTTACCTGATTAGCTTAATCAGAGCAATCGGGAGAGAAGGGTCTTTGTCAGGGAGGTGACCAAGAACCCGATGGTCACTCTGACAGAGCTCTAGAGTTCCTCTGTGGAGATTTGGAAAAGGTTCCAGAAGGACAGCCATCACTGCAGCAGTCCACCAATCAGACCTTTTATGGTAGAGTGGCCAGACGGAAGCTACTCCTCAGTAAAAGGCACATGACAGCCCGCTTGGAGTTTGCCAAAAGGGGCTCCCGAGTGGCGCAGCAGTTTAAGGCACTCAGTGCAAGTCCCTGGTTCGAATCCAGGCTGCATCACATCCGGCTGTGATTGGGAGTCCCATAGGGTGGCGCACAATTGACCCAGCGTTGGCCGGGGAAGGCCGTCATTATACAGTTGTTTACATACACAAGTCGGAAGTTTACATACACCTTAGCCAAATACATTTAAACTCAGTTTTTCACAATTCCTTATATTTATTTAAAATTCCCTTAAGTCAGTTAGGATCACCACTTTATTTTAAGAATGTGAAATATCAGAATAATATTAGAGTAGAGACAGTAGATCTATCTGGTCTGTCATAATATAATAGAGCCAGTATATCTAGCTGGTCTGTCATTATAATGGAGACAGTAGATCTAGCTGGTCTGTCATAATACAGTATAGACAGTATATCTAGCTGGTAAGTCACAGAAAATTGAGGTGGTGGTTGCAGCTGCAGAGAGGTATTTGGGTGTGTGAGACTTGACATCAGATGATTTGCAGGGAGTGTCCTATCCTTTCAGGCCTGAGTTTTTTTTGTCAATCTTTATTTAACAAGGCAAGTCTCGGCAGGGTAGCCTAGTGTTTAGAGGGTTGGACTAGTAACCGGAAGGTTGCAAGTTCAAATCCCTGAGCTGACAAGGTACAGATCTGTTGTTCTGCCCCTGAACAGGCAGTTAACCCACTGTTCCTATGCCGTCATTGCAAATAAGAATTTGTTCTTAACTTACTTGCCTAGTTAAATAAAGGTAACATTTTAAAAAGAAAGAATCATTTCTTATTTACAATGACGGGGAACAGTGGGTTAACTGCCTTGTTCAAGGGCAGAACTACATACTTTTACCTTGTCATCTCGGGGATTCGATCCAGCAACCCAACTCTCTAACCACTAGGCTACCTGCCGCCCCAGGACCAAATATATTTAAATAGTGGAGTAGTGTGGTGGGTTTTTAGTGGTAGGGTGTTTGTTTATTTATTAACACATTTATTATTATTATTATTATTATTTCAAGCAAAGAATAAGGGAGTTATACTCCAGTCTAGTAGCTGGCGGTAATGCAATATTTATTGGATGCTAAAAGCCTTTAAACCTTATCGAAGAAGAAGATTTGACGACTTGCACATGCGCAGTTCGGCGTGAGAATACCTTAGACCCGCTGACGTGTTCCTACGCATGAGCTTAGCTAGCTAACTTTGCCATGACATCGCCTACAAGTGTTTTGGGGACTTCTATTGGAGAAGCAGTTTTAGCTTCATACTGTACTGTCTTTGGAGGTGTCTATCGATGGTACAAACTCTGTGATTGTTACCTCTGCCTTTTCTCTTCTACTTCCGTAAACATACCGTTTACAGGAAGTGACACTATAGTAAATACCACCGGAACGGAAGTCCATGTAGCGCGCCAAATTTGTTGTCCAGTTGCATTTGAGTTTACTTCGCTTTCAAGATTTTTAGATAATATATATAGTTTTATATAAATGCTGATAAGGAACCAGGACTGCTGAAAGACTCAAGGTAAACAACACACGGTCATGTGGCCAACACAGACTAGTTTGCGCTTGCTTGACAGGAATTGGGGAGAGTTATTAAAGCCAACGTCAGTAAGGTTTAGACAAAGTAACGTTAACTTGACTAGCTAACGTGTTTGGCAACGCGTATTTTAGCTACCTGGCGTGAATTACAATTATTGTCGATATTGTATAGTTTAATACTTCGGTTAGATTTAATGACTTGCCGCGTTTTCGTTCTCATCGGTACTAGGAAACTCGGGCATTTCCTTCTTGCTAATTGGTTGTAGTTATAGGAGATTCTGGTTCACCGTATAACGTTACATGTCATAGCGAACTAAATTGAGAATGATTTTGCTTCCTATTGTAGTTAGTTAGTCATGTTAACGTTTGTTTTGGGGACTAGTTGGCTATGCAGCTAGTGACGTTGGCGCAGGTTTGGGCAAACTAGCTAGCTAAACCAAGTTAAACCACGCGACTGGCTATCTGTCTCTTTAGTTCATCAAAAGCACTAGAACATATTATTTACATCCACGGGCTTGGATGGTATACTTATTGGAAATAGTGTGGATAGGCAGTATGCAGTATACTTATTGGAAATAGTGTGGATAGGCAGTATGCAGTATACTTATTGGAAATAGTGTGGATAGGCAGTATGCAGTATACTTATTGGAAATAGTGTGGATAGGCAGTATGCAGTATACTTATTGGAAATAGTGTGGATAGGCAGTATGCAGTATACTTATTGGAAATAGTGTGGATAGGCAGTATACTTATTGGAAATAGTGTGGATAGGCAGTATGCAGTATACTTATTGGTCATAGTGTGGGTATAGAATGCCAAACGTTCCTGGATGTCTTACTAAATTCGCCAAAATACGAAGTATACAAACAGTGGACGCTATTTCTGCACTTTTAGGGCCCATTTTTTTGGTCACATACACATGGTTAGCAGATGTTATTGTGAGTGTAGCGAACATGTTATGTTGGCTGACAATTTGTTAGTTATGGTATCCTTTTGAACCGCATATCATTACTGCAGTATGTACCGGTAATAAGTAAGCTAGCTACCTAACTACATTTTATTGGTTTGATTATTCACATCATTCTTAGACTAGGTAAGTGGTGGTGTAGTGGTCGTGTGTTTCAATGGACATTGTTAATTCACGCAGAATAACTGATGCATTTCCAAACGCTCAACACCCGTTGAAAATAACCAGTACCAGTAAACGTCAGCAAAAAAAAGCGTAATTAAATTGTTGCCAGCAGCACAGTTCGTCACCAACGCTCTGGATAACATGACAACAGCCTAACCATTAAAATGGTCAGTGAGGTTCTCTCATTTGTGTCTGGAAGTAGCTAGCCAGCGTTGGCCAGTTAGCTTGACTGCCGTTGGGAAGTCAATCCTGCTCATCGGCCAGAGCGTCCATTGTGCGGACGGCTCTGAATTTATAACGCACTCTTGCACTCCAGATTGAATTTACGAACACACCCAAAATCGTATAATGTCTAGCCAGTCGTTTGTTATGCTATGGTTTGGGTTAGCAAGAGGTTGCATAGCAACAGCATCATCTTCCGGTAGACAGGTGAAGCGCTTGTACACTCAACTGAAAGGATACCGTTCGGATACAGTATACTAAAATGAACTAATAGTATGTAGTATACAGTATGTTAGAATGGGTATTAAAACACAGCTCATGACTTGCTTACCAAACATACTTTCTAACGTGTGTGCGCACATGCAGCATGGCGGTACCTTTTGTGCAGGACTGGGACCTGATCCAGACGCTGGGAGAAGGAGCGTATGGAGAGTGAGTACACACACACATTGTATGGTTGAGAGGGACGAGGCAAATAAGTCTGGCTGCACAACCGATTGGCAAACGTACTTCAAATTTAGAAATCATGTGACTAAAATGAATAAAAAGAAAACTACACTATGAAACAGATAAAGGAGCACCTTAAATGAAATTTTGGGCAAAAAGGCAAACTTCGCTCCATCATTAATTTAATCAGATGGCTCATTCATCACAAAACCCTCTGATATTGGCAATTACTTCAATTATTTTTTCATTGGCAAGATTAGCAAACTTAGGCATGGGATGCCAGCAACAACAGCTGACAGACAGTACACTACTGGTCAAAGGTTTTAGAACACCTACTCATTCAAGGGTTTTTCTTTTCGTTTTTACTATTTTCTATATTGTAAAATAATAGTGAAGACAGCAAAACTGTGAAATAACACACATGGAATGATGTAGTAACCAAAAAGTGCTAAACAAATTAAAAATATATTTCATATTTGAGATTCTGCCAATAGCCACCCTTTGCCTTGATGACAGTTTGTACACTCTTGGCATTCTCTCAACCAGCTTCATGAGGTAGTCACCTGGAATGCATTTCAATTAACAGGTCTGCATTAAGTTAATTAGTGGAATTTCTTTCCTTCTTAATTTGTTTGAGCCAATCAGTTGTTGTGACAAGATAGGGGGGTATACAGAAGATAGGGCGTGGTCTTTTTACCAGAGAGCTATTTGGTAAAAGACCAAGCCCATATTATGTCAATAACAGCTCAAATAAGCAAAGAGAAATGACAGTCCATCATTACTTTAAAGACATTAATGTCAGTCAATGTGGAACATTTCAAGAACTTTGAACGTTTCTTCAAGTGCAGTCGCAACAACCATCAAGCTCTATGATGAAACTGGCTCTCATGTGGACTGCCACAGGAAAGGAAGACCCAGAGTTACCTCTGCTGCAGAGGATAAGTTCATTAGTTACCAGCCTCAGAAATTGCAGCCCAAATAAATACTTCAGAGTTCAAGTAACAGACACATCTCAACATCAACTGTTCAGAGGACACTGTGTGAATCAGGCCTTCATGGTCAAATTGCTGCAAATAAACAACTACTAAAGGACACCAATAATAAGAGACTTGCTTGGGCCATGAACATTTTTACTTTGGTCTGGAGTCCAAATTTGAGATCTTTTGGTTCCAACCACCATGTCTTTGTCAGGTGAGGTGTGGGTGAATGGACGATCTCTGCATGTGTGGTTCCCACCGTGAAGCATGGAAGAGAAGGTGTGAAGGTGTCACTGCCAGTGATTTATTTAGAATTCAAGGCACACTTAACCAGAATGGCTACCACAGCATGCCACGTTACGCCATCCCATCTGGTTTGGACTTAGTGACCACCGAGTGACTTTGGACTCTGTGACCGTAGAGTGAAGGAAAAGCAGCCAACAAGTGCTCAGCATATGTTGGAACTCCTTCAAGATAGTTGGAAAAGCATTCCAGGTGATGCTTGTTGAGAGAATGCCAAGAGTGTGCAAAGCTGTCATCAAGGCAAGGGGTGGCTATTTGAAGAATCTCGTATAATATTTTGATTTCACACTCTTTTTTTGTTACTACATGATTCCATATGTGTTATTTCATAGTTTTGATGTCTTTACTATTATTCTACAATGTAGAAAATATTAAAAATAAAGAAAAACCCTTGAATGAGTAGGTGTGTCCAAACTCTCTTGAGACACACACACACAGGTATTTGGCCAAGGTGTATGTAAACCTCTGACTTTGTGTGTGTGTGTGTGTATGTATATATATATATATATATATATATATTTCAAACACAGGGTGTGTCTATGGAAAAAACTTTGTCCAATTGATTGTTTGAATGAAGACTGCTTTTTGTTGTTGTTGTCAGACTTCCCTGTCTGTCTGCCCCCTGTGTTTCCCAGTCTGTCTGCCCCCTGTGTTTCCCAGTCTGTCTGCCCCCTGTGTTTCCCAGTCTGTCTGCCCCCTGTGTTTCCCAGTCTGTCTGCCCCCTGTGTTTCCCAGTCTGTCTGCCCCCTGTGTTTCCCAGTCTGTCTGCCCCCTGTGTTTCCCAGTCTGTCTGCCCCCTGTGTTTCCCAGTCTGTCTGCCCCCAGTGTTTCCCAGGTAGACAATGCTCGCCAAGATGCCACCTCTTCAAGGACCAAGTGTTCAGTTTGAGATTTAGCCTATGACTGTGGTGGATAGACCTTAATCGCCCTCTAGTGGTCATACTTAATAGGACCATGTTCTGCATTGTGAATTTAATCGCCCTCTAGTGGTCATACTTAATAGGACCATGTTCTGCATTGTGAATTTAATCGCCCTCTAGTGGTCATACTTAATAGGACCATGTTCTGCATTGTGAAAAGATCTCGTTCTATTGTTTTTTTTCTTCTGGTTTTTTTTATTTTATTTGTCACTTTCCTAGTGTGTGTGATACTCATGGTGTGTGTGTGTG
The DNA here is from genome assembly GCF_034236695.1 of Oncorhynchus nerka. Lineage (NCBI taxonomy): Eukaryota > Metazoa > Chordata > Actinopteri > Salmoniformes > Salmonidae > Oncorhynchus > Oncorhynchus nerka. Next base: position 50,866,540 of record NC_088414.1, read on the forward strand.
TCTCAGGGTGAGGCTGCTGGTGAACAGACAGACAGGAGAGGCTGTAGCGGTGAAGGTTATTGATACGTCTCAGGGGAAGGAGTGTTCTGAGAACGTCAAGAAAGAGATCTGCATAAACAAGGTACTTACCTGACTGTCTGGTCGGTATGTCTGGTCAAAGTAGCCAACCTTTGCCTTGATGAAAGCTTTGCACACTCATGACCTTCCATGAGTGTGGTATTTATTTTTGAACTCAAATCAATGAGCCCAGTCACTCCTCCATGACAACACAATCATAAACAGAGTAAGGGTGAATCCAAGTCCTATTCCTTAAGGTTTTTATTTATTTAACTAGGCAAGTCAGTTAAGAACAAATTCTTATTTTCAATGACGGCCTAGGAACAGTGGGTTAACTGGTCTAGGAACAGTGGGTTAACTGGTCTAGGAACAGTGGGTTAACTGGTCTAGGAACAGTGGGTTAACTGGTCTAGGAACAGTGGGTTAACTGGTCTAGGAACAGTGGGTTAACTGGTCTAGGAACAGTGGGTTAACTGGTCTAGGAACAGTGGGTTAACTGGTCTAGGAACAGTGGGTTAACTGGTCTAGGAACAGTGGGTTAACTGGTCTAGGAACAGTGGGTTAACTGGTCTAGGAACAGTGGGTTAACTGCCTTGTCCAGGGGCAGAGGGTCAGATTTGTACCTTGTCAGCTCAGGGATTTGATCCAGCAACCTTTCGGTTACTGGCCCAACGCTCTAACCACTAGGCTACCTGCCGGGTTATAGGGGTATAACATGTATTGGAATGACTGTAATTCTGATAGACTTAGCTTTTTAATGAAAAGAGAATTTAATCATATTACTATATGGAGTAGAAAGCAATGGGTTAAAAGAAGCCTACATAACCAACCCATAAAGTAAAATTTAACATCCATATGGCCAGCTATGTAAGCTTTAACATTGCAGGATAAATCAATAGATGTTGTTCAATTGGTAACATACATGTCTTCTTCTAACGCCTCTTAAGGGGAAAGTAATCTAAAAGTAACTGAGTGTAATCAGATTACGTTACTGAGTTTGGGTAATCCAAAAGTTACGTTACTGATTACAATTTTGGACAGGTAATTGTAACTGATTACATTTAGAAAGTAACCTACCCAACCCTGGTCAGGCATACATGTCTGCCTGTCTGTCTGTCAATCAAATGTATTTATAAAGCCCTTTTTACATCAGCCGATGTCACAAAGTGCTGTACAGAAACCCAGAATAAAACCCCAAACAGCAAGCAATGCAGATGTCGAAGCACGCTGGCTAGGAAAAACTCCCTAGAAAGGCCAAAACCTAGAAAGAAACCTAGAGAGGAACCAGGCTATGAAGGGTGGCCAGTCCTCTTCTGGCTGTGCCAGGTGGAGATTATAACAGAACATGGCCAAGATGTTCAAACGTTCATAGATAACCAGTAGGGCCAAATAATAATGACAGTGGTTGTAGAGGGTGCAAGAGGTCAGCACCTCATGAGTAAATGTCAGTTGGGTTTTCATAGCCGAGCATTCAGAGGTTGAGACAGCAGGTGCAAAAGAGAGAGAGTAGAAAACAGCAGGTCTAGTATTCCTGTCTGCCTACCTGTCCTGTCTGCCTACCTGTCCTGCTACCTGTCTCTGTCTGCCTACCTGTCTCTGTCTGCCTACCTGTCTCTGTCTATCTATGTCTGCCTACCTGTCTGTGTCTGCCTACCTATCTCTGTCTGCCTACCTATCTCTGTCTGCCTGTCCTGCCTGCCTACCTATCTCTGTCTGCCTACCTATCTCTGTCTGCCTACCTCTGTCTGTCTACCTGTCTCTGTCTGCCTACCTGTCTCTGTCTGCCTACCTGTCCTGTCTGCCTACCTGTCCTGTCTGCCTACCTGTCCTGTCTGCCTACCTGTCCTGTCTGCCTACCTGTCCTGTCTGCCGATCTGTCCTGCCTACCTATCTCTGTCTGCCTACCTGTCCTGCCTACCTGTGTCTGTCTGCCTACCTGTCCTGCCTACCTGTCCTGCCTACCTGTGTCTGTTTGCCTACCTGTGTCTGTCTGCCTACCTGTGTCTGTCTGCCTACCTGTGTCTGTCTGCCTACCTGTCCTGTCTGCCTACCTGTCCTGCCTACCTATCTCTGTCTGCCTACCTGTCCTGCCTGCCTACCTGTCTCTGTCTGCCTACCTGTCTCTGTCTACCTGTCCTGTCTGCCGATCTGTCCTGCCTACCTATCCCTGTCTGCCTACCTATCTCTGTCTGCCTACCTATCTCTGTCTGCCTACCTGTGTCTTGTCTGCCTACCTGTGTCTTGTCTGCCTACCTGTCCTGCCTACCTGTCTGCCTACCTGTCTGCCTATCTGTCCTGCCTACCTATCTCTGTCTGCCTACCTGTCCTGCCTACCTGTCCTGTCTGCCTACCTGTCCTGTCTGCCTACCTGTCCTGTCTGCCTACCTGTCCTATCTGCCTACCTGTCCTGTCTGCCTACCTGTCCTGCCTACCTGTCCTGCCTACCTGTCCTGCTTACCTGTCCTGCCTACCTATCTGTCTGCCTACCTGTCCTGTCTGCCTACCTGTCCTGTCTGCCTACCTGTCCTGTCTGCCTACCTGTCCTGCCTGCCTGTCTGACTTATGTCTTTGTCGTTTATTTATCATCTGAAAAATATATATATTGGTCATTGATTAAAAAATTTATTTTTTTAAATCGATGACCAGTATGTCATTTTTTTTTTTGCTTTCTCGTGGATTTCTTGGTTGTGTGTTTTGTTACAGGTTCTGTCCCACCCTAACGTAGTGCGTTTCTTCGGCCACCGGAGGGAGGGGCCGACTGTCTATCTGTTCCTGGAGTACTGCAGCGGTGGAGAGCTATTCGACAGGATTGGTGAGACTGACAGAGCCAGCAGCCAATCACAACAATGAGATTGGTAGATTGAATCCTATCACAGGCTGGGGGTCATCTAAAACTTTTTTTAAAAACTCTACTTCTCTCTCTCTCAGAGCCTGATTTGGGGATGCCAGAGAGAGAAGCTCACAGGTTTTTCCAGCAGTTGATGGCAGCTGTGGTGAGTGACAGTTATCTAGGAGGGTTAGAGGGAGTTGTTGCAATGTCCTTTTTGTCAATACGCTCCGGTATTCAATGTTATTCTGTGCTTCCTGAAAAGTGAAATGTGTCATATCATTCCTTGCGGAGTTGTGAGGGTAGTGTTGTCGCTTGGTTCCTTGATCTATATGCTATTCATTATAGTAGCAGATACAATCTCAGGAGGACGGTCACGTGCGCTAGCAAGGCAGAGGTCCCGAGTTCACACCAGGCATTCTCTGAATCGGGAGGAAGTGGTACTCCCGAAAGCAATCAGCATGATGTCCTTTACATAGGCCTAGCTATTCTTTAAATATGCAGGGGCACTAGAGTAGACTTGCAGTCTTGATCATCCATGGTCTTCTGCAGCTCAGTTGGTAGAGCGTGGCGCTTGGGGTTTGATTCCCGGGACCACCCATATGTAAAATGTCATTTTAGATAAAAGCATCTGCTAAATGGCATATAATAGATTTAATCTCTCTCTCTTCCCCCATGTGCGCTCGCTCTCTCTCTCTCGCTCGCTCTCTTTCCCGTGCTCCCTCTCCCCTGCTCTCTCTCTAGGAATATCTCCACAGTGTAGGTATCACCCACAGAGACATCAAGCCTGAGAACATTCTCCTGGACGACAAAGGTGTGTGTTTTGACTGAGTGTGTGCTAGTTATGCTCATTTTACTTTGACATAATGGTGTATACTGTGTTCTGCTACTTGTTTGTGCAGATAACCTGAAGTTGTCAGACTTCGGTCTAGCTACGATGTTCCGTCACCGTGGGCGAGAGCGGCGTCTGAACAGGCTGTGTGGAACGCTTCCTTACGTCGCGCCTGAGCTGCTCAGCAAATTAGAGTTCAACGCTCAACCAGCTGACGTCTGGGCCTGTGGCATCGTCCTCACCGCCATGTTGGCTGGAGGTGAGGCTGGTGTGTGTGAACTCAAATACCACAAGGTTCCAGTTTAACAAAGTTTACTCAATCATATTCGTACAATCCATGGTTGCCACTCAGGCCAGATTCATTGACAACGAGACTCCTGCGCAGGCACACTAACGGAGTCATGGCACTGTAATAACAGAAATATAGGGACACTTAAAATATGAACTTAACATGTTTGTGTGACATTGTCATTGGAAAGTTGCTCTGGAACCTTTGTGTGTGTGTGTGTGTGACAGTGTTGCTATGGTTACAGAGTTGCCGTGGGACCAGCCCAGCGAGAGCTGCCAGGAATATTCTGATTGGCTGCAGAAGAAGACCTACCTCTCCCCCTGGAAGAAGATTAAACACACGCCCCTCAGTAAGACCCCCCCCCCCCCCCAGTAAGACACTGAAACTACTACAGGTCAGTCTAGAACAGTGTCTGTGTTGTCTAAACTACTACAGGTCAGTCTAGAACAGTGTCTGTGTTGTCTAAACTACTACAGGTCAGTCTAGAACAGTGTCTGTGTCCATACTCCATATTTCTATGTATGTGTGTGTGTATAGATCTATTTCTATATGTCCACACATCAATATTTATGTCTATCTATTGGTGTCTAAATTCCATGGTTCTATGTACACTTGAAGTCGGAAGTTTACATACACCTTAGCAAAATACATTTAAGTTCGGTTTTTCACAATTCCTGACATTTAATCCTAGTAAAAATCCCCTGTTTTAGGTCCGTTAGGATCACCACTTTATTTTAAGAATGTGAAATGTCAGAATAATAGTAGTGATTTATTACAGCTTTTATTTCTTTTATCACATTCACAGTGGATCAGAAGTTTACATTAGAGGTCGACCGATTTTAATTAGGGCTGATTTCAAGTTTTCATAACAATCGGAAATCTGTCATTTTGGACACCGTTTAAAAAAATATATTTTTTTACACCTTTTATTGAATCTTTATTTAACTAGACAAGTCTGTTAAGAACACATTCTTATTTTCAATGACAGCCTAGGAACAGTGGGTTAACTGCCTGTTCAGGGGCAGAACGACACATTCAATCTAGCAACCTTGCGGTTAACTAGTCCAACGCTCTAACCACCTGCCTCACGAGGAGCCTGCCTGTTATGCGAATGCAGTAAGAAGCCAAGCTAGCATTAAACTCAATCAATCATAATCACTAGTTAACTACACATGGTTGATGATATTACTAGTTTATCTAGCCTGTCCTGCGTTGCATATAATCGATGCAGTGCGCATTCGTGAAAAAGGACTGTCGTTGCTCCAACGTGTACCTAACCATAAACATCAATGCCTTTCTTAAAATCAATACACAGAAGTATATATTTTGAAACCTGCATATTTAGCTAAAAGAAATCCAGGTTCGCGGGCAATATTAACCAGGTAAGTTAAAACAAGTGTTCATTCAGTATTGTTGTAATTGTCATTACAAATACAGTTTAAAAATCGGCCGGTTAATCGGTATCGGTGTTGAAAAATCATAATCGGTGGACCTCAAGTTTACATTCACTCAATTAGTATTTGGTAGCATTGCCTTTAAATTGTTTAACTTTGGTCATAAGTTTCAGGTTGCGTTCCACAAGCTTCCCACAATAAGTTGGGTGAATTTTGGCCCATTCCTCCTGACAGAGCTGGTGTAACTGAGTCAGGTTTGTAGGCCTCCTTGCTTGCACACGCTTTTTCAGTTCTGCCCACACATTTTCTATGGGATTGAGGTCCAGGCTTTGGGATGGCCACTCCAATACCTTGACTTTGTTGTCCTTAAGCCATTTTGCCACAACTTTGGAAGTATGCTTGAGGTCATTGTCCAGCTTTGACTTCCTGACTGATGTCTTGAGATTTTGCTTCAATATATACACATAATTTTCCTTTCTCATGTGGCCATCTATTTTGTGAAGTGCACCCCCGTGCTTCATGGTTGGGATGGTGTTCTTCAGCTTGCAAGCCTCCCCATTTTTTCCTCCAAACATAACAATGGTCATTATGGCCAAACAGTTCTATTTTTGTTTCATCAGACCAGAGGACATTTCTCCAAAAAGTATGATCTTTGTCTCCATATGCAGTTGCAAACCGTAGTCTGGCTTTTTTTATGGCGGTTTTGGAGCAGGTGCTTCTTCCTTGCTGAGCGGCCTCTTCCTTGCTGAGCGGCCTTTCAGGTTATGTCAATATAGGACTCGTTTTACTGTGGATATAGATGCTTTTGTACCTGTTTCCTCCAGCATCTTTACAAGGTCCTTTGCTGCTGTTCTGGGATTGATTTGCATTTTTTGCAAATTATAACAACAATACTGAATGAACACTTATTTTAACTTAATAAAATACATCAATAAAATGAATTTAGCCTAAAAAAATAATGAAACTTGTTCAATTTGGTTTAAATAATGCAAAAACAAAGTGTTGGAGAAGAAAGTAAAAGTGCAATATGTGCCATGTAAGAAAGCTAACGTTTAAGTTCCTTGCTCAGAACATGAGAACATATGAAAGCTGGTGGTTCCTTTTAACATGAGTCTTCAATATTCCCAGGTAAGAAGTTTTTGGTTGTAGTTATTATAGGAATTATAGGACTATTTCTCTCTATACCATTTGTATTTCATTAACCTTTGGATGTTTTTTGGCACTTTAGTATTGCCAGTGTAACAGTATAGCTTCCGTCCCTCACCTCGCTCCTCCCTAGGCTCGAACCAGGAACACAACGACAACAGCCACCCTCGAAGCAGCGTTACCCATGCAGAGCAAGGGGAACAACTACTCCAAGTCTCAGAGCGTGTGATGTTTGAAACGCTATTAGCGCGCACCCCGCTAACTAGCTAGCCATTTCACATCACATCATTACACCAGCCTAATCTCGGGAGTTGATAGGCTTGAAGTCATAAACAGCAGCGCTGCTGGCAAAACGCACGAGAGTGCTGTTTGAATGAATGCTTATGAGCCTGCTGGTGCTTACCATCACTGTCAGACTGCTCTATCAAATCATAGACTTAATTATAATATAATAACACACAGAAATACGAGCCTTAGGTCATTTAATATGGTCAAATCCGGAAACTATCATCTCGAAAACAAGACTGTGAAATACGGAACCGTTCCGTTTTTTATCTAACGGGTGGCATCCATAAGTCTAAATATTCCTGTTACATTGCACAACCTCCAATGTTATGTCATAATTACGTAACATTCTGGCAAATTAGCTCGCAATGAGCCAGGCGGCCCAAACTGGTGTAACAAAAAAAGAGACAGATTTCCAATTGTTATGAAATCTTGAAAATCCGGCCATTCCGATTAATCGGTCGACCTCTAGTGTAGACATTTGTTAATGTTGTAAATTACTATTGTAGCTGGAAAAGTTTTTTTTAAGTGGAATATCTGCATAGGAGTACAGAGGCCCATTATCAGCAACCATCACTCCTGTGTTCCAATGGAATATCTGCATAGGAGTACAGAGGCCCATTATCAGCAACCATCACTCCTGTGTTCCAATGGAATATCTACATAGGAGTACAGAGGCCCATTATCAGCAACCATCACTCCTGTGTTCCAATGGAATATCTACATAGGAGTACAGAGGCCCATTATCAGCAACCATCACTCCTGTGTTCCAGTGGCATGTTGTTAGCTAATCCAAGTTTATCATTTTAAAAGGCTTATTGATCATCAGAACCCTTCTGCAATTATGTTAACACAGCTCAAAACTGTTGTTCTGGCCTTTTAACTAGTTGAGTATCTGTAGCATCAGATACAGTCCCTGCAGGAGGCCTTTTGGTAGGCCGTCATTGTAAATAAGTATTTGTTCTTAACTGACTTGCCTACTTAAATAAAAACACCCCCGCTAAACACCAGTCTCAACGTCAACAGTGAAGAGGCGACTCCGGGAGGCTGGCCTTCTAGGCAGAGTTGCAAAGAAAAAGCCATATCTCAGACTGGCCAATAAAAAGATTAAGATGTGCAAGAGAACACACACTGAACAGAGGAATTCTGCCTCGAAGGCCAGCATCCCGGAGTCGCCTCTTCACTGTTGAAGTTGAGACTGTTGTTTTGCGGGTACTTATTAATGAAGCTGCCTGTTGAGGACTTGTGAGGTGTCTGTTTCTCAACCTAGACACTAATGTACTTGTCCTCTTGCTCAGTTGTGCTCCGGGGCCTCCCACTCTTTCTATTCTGGTTAGAGCCAGTTTGTGCTGTTCTGTACACAGCGTTGTATGAGATCTTCAGTGTCTACACTGTATTTCTGATCAATTTGATGTTATTTTAATGGAAAAAAATAGCTTTTCTTTCAAAAACAAGGACATTTCTAATTGACCCAACATTTGAGTGCGTGACACACACACCAATAGATAGAACCGTGGAGTTCAGACACATACATGTACGTTCAGACACATACATGTACGTCTAAACTCCACGGTTCTATGTGTCTAAACTCCACGGTTCTGTGTCTAAACTCCACGGTTCTATGCGTCTAAACTCCATGGTTCTATGCGTCTAAACTCCACGGTTCTATGCGTCTAAACTCCACGGTTCTATGCGTCTAAACTCCACGGTTCTATGCGTCTAAACTCCACGGTTCTATGCGTCTAAACTCCACGGTTCTATGCGTCTAAACTCCACGGTTCTGTGCGTCTAAACTCCACGGTTCTATGCGTCTAAACTCCACGGTTCTATGCGTCTAAACTCCACGGTTCTGTACGTCTAAACTCCACGGTTCTGTACGTCTAAACTCCACGGTTCTGTACGTCTAAACTCCACGGTTCTGTACGTCTAAACTCCACGGTTCTATGTGTCTGTACTCCACGGTTCTATGTGTCTGTACTCCACGGTTCTATGTGTCTGTACTCCACGGTTCTGTACGTCTAAACTCCACGGTTCTGTACGTCTAAACTCCACGGTTCTGTACGTCTAAACTCCACGGTTCTGTACGTCTAAACTCCACGGTTCTGTGCATCTAAACTCCACGGTTCTGTGCATCTAAACTCCACGGTTCTGTGCATCTAAACTCCACGGTTCTATGCGTCTAAACTCCACGGTTCTATGCGTCTAAACTCCACGGTTCTATGCGTCTAAACTCCACGGTTCTATGCGTCTAAACTCCACGGTTCTGTGCGTCTGTACTCCACGGTTTTATATATATATACTTTTATTTATTGATGTGGTTTTAGGCCTCCTATCTAAACTACTCCAGGCCTTGCCAGAAGAGAGGCTGTCTATCTCTGATCTCAAGACCGACCCATGGTTCAGTCAGACCTTCACACCCTTAGCCTCTCACAACAAACTACTACTCTCTGACAGACTACTACTACACAGGAACAACAGGTGGGTTATTTTATAACTGTTATTATTTGTGTTTGTGTCTGTTGCTACGGGCGGCAGGAAACCTAGCGCATTGGGCCAGTCACTGCTAGTTCGAATCCCAGAACAAACAATGTAGAATTTGCCGATGTGCCCTTGAGCAAGACACTTAACCCTAATTTATCGCCGTTGATAGTGGCAGACCCTGGCTGTGACCCCACTCTGAGGGTGTTGGGAGCAGTGGATGAATTGTGTGTGTGTGTGTGTGTGTGTGTGTAGTGATAGGGTGCAGTTCTCCAGCTCCCAGCCAGACCCAGCGCTCGGTGTGTGGGAGGGAAGTGTGTGTGTCGGAGTGCAAGACCAGGTCAGCTTCTCTCAGCCGGCCAGACCAGACAACATGCTGCTGGGGAGTCAACTACTGGGCACGCCTGGAGCCAGCCAGGTACCACACATACACTGTATACGTACACACTAGTGTTGCACGGTATACTGAACTTTGGTACTTTTTATATTCGAGAACATGGAAAAACAGTTCTGTCCTAGAATTTAGATACTTCTGTCAAAATGTCTTACGTCGTATACTGATTGAGAGGATCAAATCAAATGTTTGTCACATGCACCGACTACCACAAGTGTAGACCTTACCTTGAAATACTTACAAGCCCTTAACCAACAATGCAGTTCAAAAAATAGTTAAGAAAATATTTACCAAATAAACTAAAGTATTTTTTAAATAAAATGACAATGAGGCTATATAGAGTTTTTGGTTTAGGTAGGGGTAAAGTGACTGCATAGATGATAAACAGCGAGTAGCAGCAGTGTAAAAACAAAGGGGGGGTTTCAATGTAAATAGTCCGGGTGATCGTTTTATTAATTGTTCAGCAGTCTTATGGCTGAGAGGGCCCTAGTGGAGCCAGCTGGCTGAGAGGGCCCTAGTGGAGCCAGCTGGCTGAGAGGGCCCTAGTGGAGCCAGCTGGCTGAGAGGGCCCTAGTGGAGCCAGCTGGCTGAGAGGGCCCTAGTGGAGCCAGCTGGCTGAGAGGGCCCTAGTGGAGCCAGCTGGCTGAGAGGGCCCTAGTGGAGCCAGCTGGCTGAGAGGGCCCTAGTGGAGCCAGCTGGCTGAGAGGGCCCTAGTGGAGCCAGCTGGCTGAGAGGGCCCTAGTGGAGCCAGCTGGCTGAGAGGGCCCTAGTGGAGCCAGCTGGCTGAGAGGGCCCTAGTGGAGCCAGCTGGCTGAGAGGGCCCTAGTGGAGCCAGCTGGCTGAGAGGGCCCTAGTGGAGCCAGCTGGCTGAGAGGGCACTAGTGGAGCCAGCTGTTTGAGAGGGCCCTAGTGGAGCCAGCTGGTTGAGAGGGCACTAGTGGAGCCAGCTGGGGGGTAGAAGCTGTTAACCTCTCTGGGATGGTAGCGTCCCACCTGGCCAACATCCAGTGAAAATGCAGAACGCCAAATTCAAAAAGTAGTATCAAAATTTAACTTTGATGAAATCACACATTCAATATACCAAATTAAAGCTACACTTGTTGTGAATCCAGTCAATGTGTCAGATTTCAAAAATGCTTTACGGCGAAATCAAATGATGCTATTATCTGAGGATAGCACCCCAGTAAACAAAGAGAGAGAAGCATATTTCAAGCCTGCAGGCGCGACACAAAACGCAGAAATAAAAAATATAATTAATGTCTTACCTTTGACGAGCTTCTTCTGTTGGCACTCCAATATGTCCCATAAACATCACAAATGGTCCTTTTGTTCGATTAATTCCGACGATATATATCCAAAATGTCAATTTTATTTGGCGCGTTTGATCCAGAAAAACACCGGTTCCAACTTGCGCGACATGACGACAAAATATCTCAAAAGTTATCTGTAAGCATTGTCCAAACATTTCAAACTACTTTTGTAATACAACTTTAGGTATTTTTTAATGTAAATAATCGCTAAAATCGAAGACAGGATGTACTGCCTTCAATACCGGAGGAAAACAAAGTGGAGCATGCTTTCAGGTCATGCGCCTCTAACAAAGAGTGCACTTCCCTCGAGCCTCATTCTGAACAGTGTTACTTAATTTCTCAAAGGAAAAGCCTCATCCAATTTCTAAAGACTGTTGACATCCAGTGGAAGCGATAGGAACTGCAGGAAAGTCGATTAGAAATCTGGATTCCCAATGAAGACCTATTGAAAAGAGTGACCACAAAACAAGACAAAATTCTGAACTCTTTGTCCTCTGGGTTTCGCCTGCCAAATAAGTTTTAGAAACTTCAGTGTTTTCTATCCAAATGCATATTATTTGTAGATATCTTATCTTCTGGGTCTGAGTAGCAGGCCGTTTACTTTGGACACGCTTTTATTCCGGACGTGAAAATACTGCCCCTGTCCCAAAGAAGTTAAGGAGCCTTTTGGAACCGGACTTGGTGCTCTGCGGTAGCAGAGAGAACAGGCTGTAACTTGGGTGACTGGAGTCTTTTGACAATTTTTGGGGCCTTCCTCTGACACCGCCTAGTATATAGGTCCTAGATGTCAGGAAGCTTGGCCAGAGTGATCTACTGGTCTGTATGCGCTACCCTCTGTATGCCGAGCAGTTGCCATACCAGGCGGTGATGCAAACGGTTGGGATGCTCTCGATGGTGCAGCTGTAGAACTTTTTGAGGATCTGGGGACCCATGCCAAATCTTTGCAGTCTCCCGAGGAGGGAAAAGGTTTTGTCGTGGCCTCTTCATGACTGTCTTGGTTTGTTTGGACCATGATAGTTTGTTGGTGATGTGGACACCAGGGAACTTGAAACTCTCGACCCGCTCCACTACAACCCCGTTGATGTGAATGGGGGCGTGTTCGGCCCTCCTTTTCCTGTAGTCCAAGATCTGCTCCTTTGTCTTGCTCACATTGAGGGAGATGTTCTCCTGGCACCACAATGCCAGGTCTCTTGCCGCCTGCCTATAGGCTGTCTTGTTGTCTGATCTGGCCTACCACTGTTGTGTCGTCAGCAAACTTAATGATGGTGTTTGAGTCATGCCTGGCCATGCAGTCTTGGGTGAACAGGGAGTACAGGAGGGGACTAAGCACACACACCTGAAGGGCCCCAGTGTTGAGCATCAGTGTAGCAGATGTGTTGTTGCCTACCCTTACCACGTGGGGGCGGCCAGTCAGGAAGTCCTGGATCCTGTTGCAGAGGGAGGTGTTTAGTCCCAGGGTCTTTAGCTTAGTGATGAGCCTTGTGGGCAATACGGTGTTGAACACTGAGCTGTAGTCCATGAACAGAATTCTCACATAGCTGTTCCTTTTGTCCAGGTGGGAAAGGGCCGTGTGCCGTGCGATCAAGATTGCGCGAACTGTTGGGTGCTATGCAAATTGGAGTGGGTCTAGGGTTTCCGGGATGGTTTTGATGTGATGCAAGCCTTTCAAAGCACTTCATGGCTCATGTAGGCAGGTTACCTTCGCTTTCTTGGGCCCAGGGACTATGGTGGTCTGCTTGAAACATGTAGGTATTATAGACTCTGCCAGGGAGAGGTTGCAAATATCAGTGAAGACACTTGCCAGTTGGTCTGCGCATGCTTTGAGTACACGTCCTGGTAATCAAATCAAATGAAATGTTATTTGTCACATACACATGGTTAGCAGATGTTAATGCGAGTGTAGCGAAATGCTTGCGCTTCTAGTTCCGACAATGCAGTAATAACCAACAAGTAATCTAGCTAACAATTCCAAAACTACTACCTTATAGACACAAGTGTAAGGGGATAAAGAATATGTACATAAAGATATATGAGTGAGTGATGGTACAGAGCGGCATGGGCAAGATACAGTAGATGGTATCGAGTGCAGTATATACATATGAGATGAGTATGTAAACAAAGTGGCATAGTTAAAGTGGCTAGTGATACATGTATTACATAAAGATGCAGTAGATGATATAGAGTACAGTATATACATATACATATGAGATGAATAATGTAGGGTATGTAAACATTATATTAGGTAGCATTGTTTAAAGTGACTAGTGATATATTTTACATCATTTCCCATCAATTCCCATTATTAAAGTGGCTGGAGTTGAGTCAGTGTGTTGGCAGCAGCCACTCAATGTTAGTGGTGGCTGTTTAACAGTCTGATGGCCTTGAGATAGAAGCTGTTTTTCAGTCTCTCGGTCCCAGCTTTGATGCACCTGTACTGACCTCGCCTTCTGGATGATAGCGGGGTGAACAGGCAGTGGCTCAGGTGGTTGTTGTCCTTGATGATCTTTATGGCCTTCCTGTGACATCGGGTGGTGTAGGTGTCCTGGAGGGCAGGTAGTTTGCCCCCGGTGATGCGTTGTGCAGACCTCACTACCCTCTGGAGAGCCTTACGGTTGTGGGCGGAGCAGTTGCCGTACCAGGCGGTGATACAGCCCAACAGGATGCTCTCGATTGTGCATCTGTAGAATTTTGTGAGTGCTTTTGGTGACAAGCCGAATTTCTTCAGCCTCCTGAGGTTGAAGAGGCGCTGCTGCGCCTTCTTCACGACGCTGTCTGTGTGAGTGGACCAATTCAGTTTGTCTGTGATGTGTACGCCGAGGAACTTAAAACGTACTACCCTCTCCACTACTGTTCCATCGATGTGGATAGGGGGGTGTTCCCTCTGCTGTTTCCTGAAGTCCACAATCATCTCCTTAGTTTTGTTGACGTTGAGTGTGAGGTTATTTTCCTGACACCACACTCCGAGGGCCCTCACCTCCTCCCTGTAGGCCATGTCGTCATTGTTGGTAATCAAGCCTACCACTGTTGTGTCGTCCGCAAACCTGATGATTGAGTTGGAGGCGTGCGTGGCCACGCAGTCGTGGGTGAACAGTGAGTACAGGAGAGGGCTCAGAACGCACCCTTGTGGGTGTTGAGGATCAGCGGGGTGGAGATGTTGTTGCCTACCCTCACCACCTGGGGGCGGCCCGTCAGGAAGTCCAGTACCCAGTTGCACAGGGCGGGGTCGAGACCCAGGGTCTCGAGCTTGATGACGAGCTTGGAGGGCACTGGTGTTAAATGCCGAGCTGTAGTCGATGAACAGCATTCTCACATAGGTATTCCTCTTGTCCAGATGGGTTAGGGCAGTGTGGTTGAGATTGCATCGTCTGTGGACCTATTTGGGCGGTAAGCAAATTGGAGTGGGTCTAGGGTGTCAGGTAGGGTGGAGGTGATATGGTCCTTGACTAGTCTCTCAAAGCACTTCATGATGACGGAAGTGAGTGCTACAGGGCGGTAGTCGTTTAGCTCAGTTACCTTAGCTTTCTTGGGAACAGGAACAATGGTGGCCCTCTTGAAGCATGTGGGAACAACAGACTGTGATAGGGATTGATTGAATATGTCCGTAAACACACCAGCCAGCTGGTCTGCGCATGCTCTGAGGGCGCGGCTGGGGATGCCGTCTGGGCCTGCAGCCTTGTGAGGGTTGACACGTTTAAATGTTTTCCTCACGTCGGCTGCAGTGAAGGAGAGTCCGCATGTTTTAGTTGCGGGCCGTGCCAGTGGCACTGTATTGTCCTCAAAGCGGGCAAAAAAGTTATTTAGTCTGCCTGGGAGCAAGACATCCTGGTCCGTGACGGGGCTGGTTTTCTTTTTGTAATCCGTGATTGACTGTAGACCCTGCCACATACCTCTTGTGTCTGAGCCGTTGAATTGAGATTCTACTTTGTCTCTATACTGACGCTTAGCTTGTTTGATTGCCTTGCGGAGGGAATAGTTACACTGTTTGTATTCGGTCATGTTTCCGGTCACCTTGCCCTGATTAAAAGCAGTGGTTCGGGCTTTCAGTTTCACGCGAATGCTGCCATCAATCCACGGTTTCTGGTTTGGGAATGCTATGGGAACGACATCTTCAACGCACGTTCTAATGAACTCACTCATCGAATCAGCGTATTCGTCAATGTTGTTGTCTTGACGCAATACGAAACATATCCCAGTCCACGTGATGGAAGCAGTCTTGGAGTGTGGAATCAGATTGGTCGGACCAGCGTTGAACAGACCTCAGCGTGGGAGCTTCTTGTTTTAGTTTCTGTCTGTAGGCAGGGATCAACAAAATGGAGTCGTGGTCAGCTTTTCCGAAAGGAGGGCGGGGCAGGGCCTTATATGCGTTGCGGAAGTTAGAATAGCAGTGATCCAAGGTTTTTCCAGCCCTGGATGCGCAATCGATATGCTGATAAAATTTAGGGAGTCTTGTTTTCAGATTAGCCTTGTTAAAGTCCCCAGCTACAATGAATGCAGCCTCCGGATAAATGGATTCCAGTTTGCAAAGAGTCAAATAAGGTTTGTTCAGAGCCATCGATGTGTCTGCTTGGGGGTGGAATATATACGGCTGTGATTATAATCGAAGAGAATTCCCTTGGTAGATAATGCGGTCGACATTTGATTGTGAGGAATTCTAAATCAGGTGAACAGAAGGACTTGAGTTCCTGTATGTTGTTATGATCACACCACGTAACGTTAACCATGAAGCATACGCCCCCTGCCCCTCTTCTTACCAGAAAGATGTTTGTTTCTGTCTGCGCGATGCGTGGAGAAACCAGTTGGCTGCACCGACTCCGATAGCGTCTCTCCAGTGAGCCAAGTTTCCGTGAAGCAAAGAACGTTAGTCTCTGATGTCCCTCTGGAATGCTACCCTTGCTCGGATTTCATCAACCTTGTTGTCAAGAGACTGGACATTGGCGAGAAGAATGCTAGGGATTGGTGCACGATGTGCCCGTCTCCGGAGTCTGACCAGAAGACCGCTCCGTTTCCCCCTTTTACGAAGTAGTTTTTTTGGGTCGCCGGCTGGGATCCATTCCGTTGTCCTGGGTGAAAGGCAGAACACAGGATCCGCTTCGCGAAAGTCATATTCTTGGTCGTACTGATGGTGAGTTGACGCTGCTCTTATGTTCAGTAGTTCTTCTCGACTGTATGTAATGAAACCTAAGATGACCTGGGGTACCAATGTAAAAAAAAAAAAAAACTGCATAGTTTCCTAGGAACGCGAAGCGAGGCGGCCATCTCTGTCGGCCGGCCCCACGGCCTTGTGAATGTTGACCTGTTTAAAGGTCTTGCACACAGCGGCTGCCGATAGCATTATCACAGTCATCCGGAACAGCTGGTGTTCCCGTGCATGCTTCAGTGTTGCTTGCCTCAAAGCGAGCATGAAACTAACTTAGCTCGTCTGGTAGGCTCTCGTCACTGGACAGCTCGCGGTTGGGTTTCCCTTTGTAGTCCCTAATAGTTGGCAAGCCCTGCCACGTCCGACGAGCGTCGGAGCCGGTGAAGTACAATTCAATCTTAGTCCTGTATTGATGCTTTGCCTGTTTGATGGTTCGTCTGATGGCATAGCGGGATTTCTTATTAGCTTCTGGATTTGTGTCCCGCTCCTTGAAAGCTGCATTTCAAGTCTTTAGCTCGGTGCAAGTGTTGCCTGTAATCAATGGCTTCTGGTTGGGATATGTACGTACAGTCACTTTGGGGACGATGCCGTCGATGCACTTATTGATGAAGCCGGTGACCTGAAGTGTAATCCAGTCTGCTAGCAAAACTGTCCAATAGGGTAGCATCCTCGGCATCTGACAACTTTCATATTGAGCGTGTCACTGGTAGTTCCTGCTTTAGTTTTTGCTTATAAACAGGAATTGGGGGATAAAACTGATTTAATTTTCCATGCATTTAAAGTCCCCGTCCACTAGGAGCGCCGCTTCTGTATGACCATTTTCTTGTTTGCTTTTATGGCCTTATACAGTAAGTTGAGTGCGGTCTTAGTGCAGCATCAGTTTGTGGTGTTAAGTTGACAGCTTTGAAAAATATAGATGACAACTCTCTTGGTAGTGTAGTCTACAGTTTATCATGAGGTACTCTACATCAGGCGAGCAATACCTCGAGACTTATTTAATATTAGACATCGTGCACCAGTTGTAATTGACAAATATACACACACCCCCACCCCTCGTCTTACCAGACGTAGCTGTTCTGTCCTGCCGACGCACTGAACACGCAGCCAACTGTATATTATCCATGTCATACTTCAGCCATGACTCGGTGAAACAGGATATTTGTTTTTAATTGTCCCGTTGGTAGGATAGTTTTGAGTGGCGATCATCCAGTTTATTTTCCAGTGATTGCACGTTGGCTAATATAATGGATGGTAGAGGCAAATTCTCAGTAAGCACCCCATCTCCTTCCACTGTATTTCCATCTTTTCACGTGATTGACGTGGATTTGTGCCTGGTCTCGGAGAAACCGTAAATCCTTCGCTTTGGACTCATAAAAAAAAAAAAAAAAATCTTAGTCCAGTTATAGGTGAGTTAAAGCTGTTCTGATATCCAGAAGCTCTTTTCTGTCATAAGAGACGATAGCAGCAACATCATGTACAAAATAAGTTACAAACAATGAGAAAAAACGAACAAGTAGCTCAGTTGGTTAGGAGCCCGTGAAACGGCAGCCGTCCCCTCCTGCACCGTTAGATTGTATCTGTTTATTGTGTTGTCACGAAACTAGAATTTTGACTTCAATATCGATACCAGGTGTTCTAATTTTTCAGAGTAAATAACTCAAGACACTGGAGAAGCTTAACCAAGTTTTATTCTTCCCAAAGGATCCTTACAGCTGTAATTCAGACAATAAAATATTTCACACAAGCACTGATATTTAACCCTTTTTCCTAGGCTGAGTCTCCTCCTGCACAACCGAACAGCCAATGCATCCCTGTTGCTAGACAGAACCTTAGTGAGATCTGTTCTTCGTCACTTCATCTGACTTGACCTCTACCCCAAAGTGCTCACTACTCCCCAACTCAAGGCTGTCATGGTTATTGATACCAGACTGTGTCTATTCTCCTCCCCGAGGATCCCTGATGGCTAACAATGACATATCCTGACATAATGTAAACGTTATACCCTCTCTCCCTCAGTGACATTGTTGATTTCTAAGATCTCCACCTGTCTCCCCTTATCAATGCCTGCCACATGTACTCACTTCCCTGAACTCAACACATTCCAAGTCAGGAGTTTACATACACCTTAGCCAAATACATTTGAACCGCATTTTTCACAATTCCTGACATTTAATCCTAGTAAAAATGTCCTGTCTTAGGTCAGTTAGGATCATCACTTTATTTTAAGAATGTGAAATGTCAGAATAATTGTAGAGTGATTTATTTCAGCTTTTGTTTCTTTCATCACATTCCCAGTGGGTCAGAAGTTTACACACACTCAATTAGTATTTGGTAGCATTGACTTTAAATTGTTTAACTTGGGTCAAATGTTTCAGGTAGCCTTCCACAAGCTTCCCACAATAAGTTGGGTGAATTTTGGCCCATTCCTCCTGACAGAGCTGGTGTAACTGAGTCAGGTTTGTAGGCCTCCTTGCTTGCACACGCTTTTTCAGTTCTGCCCACATTTTCTATGGGATTGAGGTCAGGGCTTTGTGATGGCCACTCCAATACCTTGACTTTGTTGTCCTTAAGCCATTTTGCCACAACTTTGGAAGTATTCTTGGGGTCATTGTCCATTTGTAAGACCCATTTCCGACTAAGCTTTAACTTCCTGACTGATGTCTTGAGTTGTTGCTTTAATATATCCGCATAATTTTCCTTCCTCATGATGCCATCTATTTTGTGAAGTGCACCAGTCCCTCCTGCAGCAACGCACACCCCCACATGATGTTGCCACCCCCGTGCTTCACGGTTGGGATGGTGTTCTTCGGCTTGCAAGCCTCCCCCTTTTCCCTCCAAACATAACAATGGTCATTATGGCCAAACAGTTCTATTTTTGTTTCATCAGACCAAAGGACATTTCTCCAAAAAGTATGATCTTTGTCCCCATGTGCAGTTGCAAACTGCAGTCTGGCTTTTTTATGGCGGTTTTGGAGCAGGTGCCTCTTCCTTGCTGAGCGGCTTCTTCCTTGCTGAGTGGTCTTTCAGGTTATGTCGATATAGGACTCGTTTTACTGTGGATATAGATACTTTTGTACCCGTTTTCTCCACGCGTCTCCTTCCTGAGTGGTATGACGGCTGTGTGCTTAGGGTTGGAGCGAGCGGTCGCATCTGCACTCGGTCCGCAGGTAGTATTACATTTCATTACATTTCATTATAGTACAACGGTTTGATTTGTCTAATCTTATCAATTTCTTCTTAGCTAGCTACACAGCCGTCTTTGTATCATAGATAATTGCGTAATTATCGTATTTGTCGAACGCAGTCTACACTGCCCTGCAGCTAGCCAGCTAGCTAACGTCCACCGTTAGCTAGTCCACCGTCTACCGATTAGCAGCACAACTATTACACTCAACTGAACGACTTGATTAGTGTAGTGTTAGCTAGCTACATAGCTGTCTTTGCTGTCTTCGTACCCAAGATAATTGTGTAGTTTAGAGTGTGTAGTTTTATGTCGTCCTTAACATAGGAGACTCTGCTAGCTAGCCAACAGCTAGCCAACGTCTACCGAACAGAACTTCTGCACTCAACAATCCGGTCGCATTTAAACTCGCTCCACAGGTAGTATCACATTTTTCATTTCATTTCATTACAGTACAACGGCTTGATTTGTTTGATCGTAGCTAGCTACATAGCTAGCTACATAGCCGTCTTTGTATCAAAGATAATTGTGTAGTCTAGAGCGATTTCCTAGGTTAGTTAGCCAGCTATTGTCGTTCTTTAACGCAACAACGTAATCAACACTGCTAGCTAGCCAGCTAGCCCCGAATAGCAGCACAGTAGAAACTATTACACTCAACGGAACGACTTGATTAGTGTAGTGTCAACAACGCAGCCAATGCCAACTAGCCTACTTAGTCAACAACGCAGCCTCTGCCAGCTAGCCTACTTCAGCAGTACTGTATCATTTTAATCATTTTAGTCAATAAGATTCTTGCTGTAAACTTAACTCTCTGAACACTCGTGACGTGTAGTCCACTTGTCATTCCAATCTCCTTTGCATTAGCGTAGCCTCTTGTGTAGCCTGTCAACTATGTGTCTGTCTATCCCTGTTTTCTCCTCTCTGCACAGACCATACAAACGCTCCACACCGCGTGGCCGCGGCCACCCTAATCTGGTGGTCCCAGCGCGCACGACCCACGTGGAGTTCCAGGTCTCCGGTAGCCTCTGGAACTGCCGATCTGCGGCCAACAAGGCAGAGTTCATCTCCGCCTATGTCTCCCTCCAGTCCCTCGACTTCTTGGCACTGACGGAAACATGGATCACCACAGACAACACTGCTACTCCTACTGCTCTCTCTTCGTCTGCCCACGTGTTCTCGCACACCCCGAGAGCTTCTGGTCAGCGGGGTGGTGGCACCGGATCCTCATCTCTCCCAAGTGGTCATTCTCTCTTTCTCCCCTTACCCATCTGTCTATCGCCTCCTTTGAATTCCATGCTGTCACAGTTACCAGCCCTTTCAAGCTTAACATCCTTATCATTTATCGCCCTCCAGGTTCCCTCGGAGAGTTCATCAATGAGCTTGATGCCTTGATAAGCTCCTTTCCTGAGGACGGCTCACCTCTCACAGTTCTGGGCGACTTTAACCTCCCCACGCCTACCTTTGACTCATTCCTCTCTGCCTCCTTCTTTCCACTCCTCTCCTCTTTTGACCTCACCCTCTCACCTTCCCCCCTACTCACAAGGCAGGAAATACGCACCTCATCTTTACTAGATGCTGTTCTTCCACTAACCTCGTTGCAACTCCCCTCCAAGTCTCCGACCACTACCTTGTATCCTTTTCCCTCTCGCTCTCATCCAACACTTCCCACACTGCCCCTACTATGGTATCGCGCCGTCCCAACCTTCGCTCTCTCCCCCGCTACTCTCTCCTCTTCCATCCTATCATCTCTTCCCTCTGCTCAAACCTTCTCCAACCTATCTCCTGATTCTGCCTCCTCAACCCTCCTCTCCTCCCTTTCTGCATCCTTTGACTCTATGTCCCCTATCCTCCAGGCCGGCTCGGTCCTCCCCTCCCGCTCCGTGGCTCGGGACGACTCATTGCGAGCTCACAGAACAGGGCTCCGGGCAGCCGAGCGGAAATGGAGGAAAACTCGCCTCCCTGCGGACCTGACATCCTTTCACTCCCTCCTCTCTACATTTTCCTCTTCTCTCTGCTGCTAAAGCCACTTTCTACCACTCTAAATTCCAAGCATCTGCCTCTAACCCTAGGAAGCTCTTTGCAACCTTCTCCTCCCTCCTGAATCCTCCTCCCCCCTCCTCCCTCTCTGCAGATGACTTCGTCAACCATTTTGAAAAGAAGGTCGACGACATCCGATCCTCGTTTACTAAGTCAAACGACACCGCTGGTTCTGCTCACACTGCCCTACCCTGTGCTCTGACCTCTTTCTCCCCTCTCTCTCCAGATGAAATCTCGCGTCTTGTGACGGCCGGCCGCCCTACAACCTGCCCGCTTGACCCTATCCCCTCCTCTCTTCTCCAGACCATTTCCGGAGACCTCCTCCCTTACCTCACCTCGCTCATCAACTCATCCCTGACCGCTGGCTACGCTTCCCTTCCGTCTTCAAGAGAGCGAGAGTTGCACCCTTCTGAAAAAACCTACACTCGATCCCTCCGATGTCAACAACTACAGACCAGTATCCCTTCTTTCTTTTCTCTCCAAAACTCTTGAACGTGCCGTCCTTGGCCAGCTCTCCCGCTATCTCTCTCAGAATGACCTTCTTGATCCAAATCAGTCAGGTTTCAAGACTAGTCATTCAACTGAGACTGCTCTTCTCTGTATCACGGAGGCGCTCCGCACTGCTAAAGCTAACTCTCTCTCCTCTGCTCTCATCCTTCTAGACCTATCGGCTGCCTTCGATACTGTGAACCATCAGATCCTCCTCTCCACCCTCTCCGAGTTGGGCATCTCCCGGCGCGGCCCACGCTTGGATTGCGTCCTACCTGACAGGTCGCTCCTACCAGGTGGCGTGGCGAGAATCCGTCTCCACACCACGTGCTCTCACCACTGGTGTCCCCCAGGGCTCTGTTCTAGGCCCTCTCCTATTCTCGCTATACACCAAGTCACTTGGCTCTGTCATAACCTCACATGGTCTCTCCTATCATTGCTATGCAGACGACACACAATTAATCTTCTCCTTTCCCCCTTCTGATGACCAGGTGGCGAATCGCATCTCTGCATGTCTGGCAGACATATCCGTGTGGATGACGGATCACCACCTCAAGCTGAACCTCGGCAAGACGGAGCTGCTCTTCCTCCCGGGAAGGACTGCCCGTTCCATGATCTCGCCATCACGGTTGACAACTCCATTGTGTCCTCCTCCCAGAGCGCTAAGAACCTTGGCGTGATCCTGACAACACCCTGTCGTTCTCAACTAACATCAAGGCGGTGGCCCGTTCCTGTAGGTTCATGCTCTACAACATCCGCAGAGTACGACCCTGCCTCACACAGGAAGCGGCGCAGGTCCTAATCCAGGCACTTGTCATCTCCCGTCTGGATTACTGCAACTCGCTGTTGGCTGGGCTCCCTGCCTGTGCCATTAAACCCCTACAACTCATCCAGAACGCCGCAGCCCGTCTGGTGTTCAACCTTCCCAAGTTCTCTCACGTCACCCCGCTCCTCCGCTCCCTCCACTGGCTTCCAGTTGAAGCTCGCATCCGCTACAAGACCATGGTGCTTGCACGGAGCTGTGAGGGGAACGGCACCTCAGTACCTCCAGGCTCTGATCAGGCCCTACACCCAAACAAGGGCACTGCGTTCATCCACCTCTGGCCTGCTCGCCTCCCTACCACTGAGGAAGTACAGTTCCCGCTCAGCCCAGTCAAAACTGTTCGCTGCTCTGGCCCCCCAATGGTGGAACAAACTCCCTCACGACGCCAGGACAGCGGAGTCAATCACCACCTTCCGGAGACACCTGAAACCCCACCTCTTTAAGGAATACCTAGGATAGGATAAAGTAATCCCTCTCACCCCCCCTCCCCCTGAAAAGATTTAGATGCACTACTGTTCCACTGGAGGTCATAAGGTGAATGCACCAATTTGTAAGTCGCTCTGGATAAGAGCGTCTGCTAAATGACTTAAATGTAAATGTAATGTGTGGTCCCATGGTGTTTATACTTGCGTACTATTGTTTGTACAGATGAACGTGTTTGGAAATTGCTCTCAAGGATGAACCAGACATGTGGAGGTCTACAATTTTTTTTCTGATGTCTTGGCTGACTTCTTTTGATTATCCCTTGATGTCAAGCAAAGAGGCACTGCGTTTAAAGGTAGGCCTTGAAATACATCCAAGTACACCTCCAATTGACTCAAATGATGTCAATTAGCCTATCAGAAGCTTCTAAAGCCATGACATCATTTTCTGGAATTTTCCAAGCAGTTTAAAGGCACAGTCAACTTAGTGTATGTAAACTTGACCCACTGGAATTGTGATACAGTGAATTATAAATAATCTGTAAACAATTGTTGAAAGATTCACTTGTCATGCACAAAGTAGATGTCCTAACCGACTTGCCAAAACTATAGTTTGTTAACAAGAAATTTGTGGAGTGGTTGAAAAACTAGTTTTAATGACTCCAACCTAAGTGAATGTGAACTTCTGACTTCCACCTTCCTCCTATAACCCTTAACTTCTGGTGTAGACCCTCCAACCTTAGCACTCCATCAGTGACATGAATAAGTAACATTTCATATTCTCAGAACCCAACACAGGTTAGTCTCACGATACCACAACAATACCATCACGATACTAAAACGAAACCACAACGATACCATCTTGATACCAAAACTATCTCGATACCGGAATGATACCCGATACCAAGACAAATAAAGAAGGCTTATTAGCCAAAGTCACAGCGTAGGACTTGATCCAGACAGATCTGTAGAGTTCAATATCATTACCTTTGACATTACTTGAATGTATGCATTTAATTAATCAATCATACAATTAATTTGACTTTGTTTTTACTAATCTGTTTCCCTTCATTTGGAATAAGAAATCTCCTTTTTTTTTAAATTTTTTATTTTATATATTTTTTTATATATATAAATATAAAAGTGCCGCTGTCCCACATGCACCTTGACTAACCGGTGCCCCCTATATATATATAGCCTCGCTATTGTTATTTTACTGCTGCTCTTTAATTATTTGCTACTTTAAAAAAAAAAATGTAACTGTTGGTTAAGGGCTTTCACTGTTGTATTTGGTGCATGTGACAAATTACTCGAGCAAAGATGAGCTTGACTGGTAGAGACGTGAGCCAGGGGGGGGGAAAGTGAATTAACATTTTTGGTGACAATCAGCTTTGAAATCAGCCATATTTTGTGTTTGTGATACCTTGTGTATGTATGTGAAGGTAGGTATGTGAATCATAACAAGGTACTAGGGTATGTGAATTGATGTTAGCTTCAGCTGTATACTAGCAAAGGAAGTTAGCCCACAAAGCTGGAAGCTACAGTTGTCTTCTTGCATTGTAAAGTGTTGTAACATGTTAAACTGTTCATTACTGTCTATGTGCATTATTCAAATGTGTTAACTTCTGTGCAGCATGAATGGAGATAAAGCCCAGACTCCCAGTGAGTTCAGTGGTTCCTCAGGACAGACTAGAGTCAGTATGAGAGGGTATCTAACATGATACGGCCCAGACTCCCAGTGAGTTCAGTGGTTCCTCGGGACAGGCTAGAGCTAGCTGAGCAGGCACGGCGCTCTGGCGCTTTAAGGAGACATGGGCTGTGTTGAAAGACAGACTTGATCCTCAATCAGGGGAGATGTGAAGCACATTTTGACAGAGGTACCAAAAATAACACGGCACTCCTAGTTGCCGGGGACTTTAATGCAGGCAAACTTAAATCTGTTTTACCTCATTTCTACCAGCATATCACATGTGCAACCAGAGGGGGAAAAACTAGACAAATTTTACTCCAAACACAGAGAAGTGTACAAAACTCCCTCGCCCTCCATTTCGCAAATCTGGCCATATTTCTATCCTCCGGTATCCTGCTTCCAAGCAAAAACAAAAGCAGGACGTAGCAGTGACTCGCTCAATACGGAAGTGATCAGATGATGCGGATACTACTATACTACTATACCACTATACTACTATACTACTATACTACTATACCACTATACTACTATACCACTATACTACTATACCACTATACCACTATACCACTATACCACTATACTACTATACTACTATACCACTATACCACTATACCACTATACTACTATACAGGACTGTTTTGCTAGCACAGATTGGATGAATCCCAGAACATATTCCAATGACATTGAGGTGTATACCACCTCAGTCACCGGCTTTATCAATATCTGCATTGATGACGTTGTCCCTACTGTGACCGTACGTACATTTCCCAACCAGAAGTCATGGATTACAGGCAACACCCGCACCGAGCTAAAGGCTAGAGCTTCCGCTTTCAAGGAGTGGGACACTAATCTGGGCGCTCATAAGAAATCCCGCTATGCCCTCAAACAGGCAATGTGCCAATACAGTACTAAGATTGAATCGAACTACACCGGCTCTAAAGCTCGTCGGATGTGACAGGGCATAAACTTTTACGGACTACAAAGGGAAACTCAGCCGTGAACTGACGAGAGCCTACCAGATGAGTTAAATGCCTTTTTATGCTTGCTTTTAAGCAAGAAACACTGAAGCATGCATGAGCGCACCAGCTGTCCCGGATGACTATGTGATCACGGTCTCTGTAGCCGATGTGAGCAAGACCTTTTTAAACAGGCCAACATTCACAAAGCCGCAGGGTCAGACAGATTACCAGGACTCAAAGCATGTGCGGACCACCTGGAAAGTGTTCTCACTGACATTTTCAACCTGTCTGTAATACCTAATATGGGACTTAACATGAAATCATTTGTGTGTTTTTATGTTCAGGTATTATTGCTGGTTTTAAACATATCTCCTTGTCTCTTGCTCGTGTGTGTGTGTAGACCCCGTGGCAGCGGCTGGTTCGGAGGATGACGAGGTTCTTTACGACTCTGGACTCTTCAGCTTCCTGCTCCGCTCTGAGGGACACCTGTATCAACCTGGGCCACACCTTCAAACACACCTGCACCAACCAGGTACACACACACACACACACACCCACCACTTCAGACATACCTGCAACCACCATTTTTACATTACACACCAGGTACACCCACACACCTTTTTAAAGACACCTGCACCAACCAGGTACTCACCCACTTTTCAAATACACCTGCACCAAATACTAGTTTTGTCTGACTCAGCACAGCTATAAATTAAAACATTTTGTTGGTAGCATTGGTGCTCCCAGTTCACAGAAGTTATGAGAACAGTAAGAGTTCGGAGCACCAGAAAATATATGAAGGATGCAGCCTATATTGATTCTAGCTACTTTTGAAACATCTGAAACATCTGTATCTAACCCTGTGAAGACATTCTTTGTAAACGCTAAAATGTTGGTTTATGAATGTAAAAATCCGCCAGTGGAGATGCATCCAACTGCAGTGCCAATTTGCAAGAGAAAGAAAAATAAATGTAGAGCCGGTAATATGGGTTACAACTGCGAGTGTAGCGAAATGCTTCTAGTTCTGACTGTCCAGCAATATCTGACATGTAATCTAAAAACAATTCCACATCAACTACCTAATACACACAAACAAGTAAATGAATGGAATAAGAATATAATGGCTGAGCAATGACAGAGCAGCATAGGCATGATGCAATAGATGGTATAAAGTATATACATGTGAGATGAGTAATGCAAGATATGTAAACATTATTAAAGTGACTAGTGATCCATTTATTAAAGTGGCCAATGATTCGAGTCGGTATGTTTTATTTATTTTTATTTAACCAGGTAGGCTAGTTGAGAACAAGTTCTCATTTGCAACTGCGACCTGGCCAAGATAAAGCATAGCAGTGTGAACAGACAACACAGAGTTACACATGGAGTAAACAATTAACAAGTCAATAACACAGTAGGAAAAAAGGGGCAGTCTATATACAATGTGTGCAAAAGGCATGAGGTAGGCGAATAATTACAATTTTGCAGATTAACACTGGAGTGATAAATGATCAGATGGTCATGTACAGGTAGAGATATTGGTGTGCAAAAGAGCAGAAAAGTAAATAAATAAAAACAGTATGGGGATGAGGTAGGTGAAAATGGGTGGGCTATTTACCAATAGACTATGTACAGCTGCAGCGATCGGTTAGCTGCTCAGATAGCAGATGTTTGAAGTTGGGAGGGAGATAAAAGTCTCCAACTTCAGTAGGCAGCAGCCACGGTGTTGGTGATGGCTGTTTAACAGTCTGATGGAGATAGAAGCTGTTTATCAGTCTGATGGAGATAGAAGCTGTTTATCAGTCTGATGGCCTTGAGATAGAAGCTGTTTATCAGTCTGATGGAGATAGAAGCTGTTTATCAGTCTGATGGAGATAGAAGCTGTTCATCAGTCTGATGGAGATAGAAGCTGTTTACCAGTCTGATGGAGATAGAAGCTGTTTATCAGTCTGATGGAGATAGAAGCTGTTTATCAGTCTGATGGAGATAGAAGCTGTTTATCAGTCTGATGGCCTTGAGATAGAAGCTGTTTATCAGTCTGATGGAGATAGAAGCTGTTTATCAGTCTGATGGCGATAGAAGCTGTTTATCAGTCTGATGGCCTTGAGATAGAAGCTGTTTACCAGTCTGATGGCCTTGAGATAGAAGCTGTTTACCAGTCTGATGGAGATAGAAGCTGTTTATCAGTCTGATGGCCTTGAGATAGAAGCTGTTTTTCAGTCTGATGGCCTTGAGATAGAAGCTGTTTTACAGTCTGATGGCCTTGAGATAGAAGCTGTTTTACAGTCTGATGGCCTTGAGATAGAAGCTGTTTTTCAGTCTGATGGCCTTGAGATAGAAGCTGTTTTACAGTCTGATGGCCTTGAGATAGAAGCTGTTTATCAGTCTGATGGCCTTGAGATAGAAGCTGTTTATCATTTTGATGGCCTTGAGATAGAAGCTGTTTATCAGTCTGATGGCCTTGAGATAGAAGCTGTTTATCAGTCTGATGGCCTTGAGATAGAAGCTGTTTATCAGTCTGATGGCCTTGAGATAGAAGCTGTTTATCAGTCTGATGGCCTTGAGATAGAAGCTGTTTATCAGTCTGATGGCCTTGAGATAGAAGCTGTTTATCAGTCTGATGGCCTTGAGATAGAAGCTGTTTATCAGTCTGATGGCCTTGAGATAGAAGCTGTTTATCAGTCTGATGGCCTTGAGATAGAAGCTGTTTATCAGTCTGATGGTGATAGAAGCTGTTTACCAGTCTGATGGTTATAGAAGCTGTTTACCAGTCTGATGGTTATAGAAGCTGTTTACCAGTCTGATGGTTATAGAAGCTGTTTACCAGTCTGATGGCCTTGAGATGGAAGCTGTTTGCCGCCTTCACCACACTGTCTGTGTGGGTGGACCATTTCAGTTTGTCCGTGATGTGAACGCCGAGGAACTTTAACTTTCGACCTTTTCCACTGCTGTCCAGTCGATGTGGATAGGGGGGCTGCTCCTTCTGCTGTTTCCTGAAGACCACGATCATCTCCTTTGTTTTGTTGACGTTGAGTGAGGTTTGTTAATGATAATGACATGGTGCTTATACAAGGCTACTATACAGAACCTACTAATGATAACGACATTACTAATTATTTTAATGATCATCATAATTGTAATAACAATTAGGAGATCAAGAAAAAGGAAGTTACATGAGCAAGCGCAGCGCAGCATATGTGCAAAAATTACGATATGTTTTTTCCCCCCCGTTTGGAACAGTGTAAACACTAAGTAATACCAGGCTGTTTTAATGAAGAAAAACATGTGAAGCCTTTTACAGCAAATATTAAAAAACATCTTCATCTGTGAAATTGCTCTGTCCGACATTTTGCCGTTGCGTGAGGCATGATGTTCACTGAATCAGTGGCCCCCACAGTGGATTAGTCCACTGAATCAGTGGCCCCCACAGTGGATTAGTCCACTGAATCAGTGGCCCCCACAGTGGATTAGTCCACTGAATCAGTGGCCCCCACAGTGGATTAGTCCACTGAATCAGTGGCCCCCACAGTGGATTAGTCCACTGAATCAGTGGCCCCCACAGTGGATTAGTCCACTGAATCAGTGGCCCCCACAGTGGATTAGTCCACTGAATCAGTGGCCCCCACAGTGGATTAGTCCACTGAATCAGTGGCCCCCACAGTGGATTAGTCCACTGAGTCAGTGGCCCCCACAGTGGATTAGTCCACTGAGTCAGTGGCCCCCACAGTGGATTAGTCCACTGAATCAGTGGCCCCCACAGTGGATTAGTCCACTGAATCAGGTGCAAATCAGATAAGTGTTTTGTGCCCCATGAATTATTTTGTATTTTCTTTATGCGACTGCTCGACTGAAGATATCTCGGTCGACCAACAGCCTAAACAATCGACCAGTCGACTGAATGGGGTCCTCCCTATGTTCAACATAGGAAGGCCAAGCACAGGAAGTAGCTCTTTCAGTAGTTTAGTTGGAATAGGGTCCAGTAGGCAGCTGCAAGATTTAGAGGCCGTGACTATTTTTGTGAATGTGTCGAAATACTGGATAAAAAATCTTGAGTGTGATCCTAGGTCCTGGCAGTTCTGTGCTGAATCAGGACAACTGAGTTTTGGAGAAATACGCAGATTCAAAGCGGAGTCTGTAATTTGCTTTCTAATGATCATGATCTTTTTGTCAAAGAAGTTCATGAATTCATCACTGCTGAAGTGAAGGCCATCCTCACTTGGGTAATGCTGCTTTTAAGTTAGCGTTGAGACTGTCAAAAATACATTTTTTGGTTTGTTTTTTATTCTCAATCAGGTCTGAAAAGTAGGCTGATCGAGCAGCAGTGAGGGCAATTCAACATTGTACGCAAAGCTTGTTTTTTAAATTTGATTTCATCTTTATTTAACTAGGCAAGTCGGTTAAGAACAAATTCTTATTTACAATGACGGCCTACCAAAAGGCTTCTTGCTGGGGCTGGGATTAAAAATATAGGACAAAACACACATCACAACCAGCTAGACACCACAACAAAGCAAGGCATCACCACATGACAACACAGCATGGTAGCAACACAACATGACAACAACGTGGTAACAACACCACATGGTAGCAGCACAAAACATGGTACAAGCATTATTGGGCCCAGACAACAGAATGAAGGGCAAGAAGGTAGACATCAAAACATCACATGAAGCAGCCGTCAGTAAGAGTCTTCGAAGGAAGGGATTGTCCCTTAACTGACCTGACTTTTAGTTTTCTCAAGTGTCTACCATAAATGAAAACATATTTCCTAATGTGCTTTCGCATGACTCCATTAAATAGGCAGAATAACTGGCTAAATTATTCTAAATGTTGTGACAGTGATTTAAAGATGCATTATGCAGAAATCACTCCACCATTTTCTGGTTGCATGTTAAATGACATGTCGGCCATGTGGCCCCGCCCTAGTTCATATCCCACCAGTTATATAACATGTCGGCCATGTGGCCCCGCCCTAGTCCATATCCCACCAGTTATATAACATGTCGGCCATGTGGCCCCGCCCTAGTTCATATCCCACCAGTTATATAGCATGTCGGGCCATCTGGCCCCGCCCTAGTCCATATCCCACCAGGTATATGACATGTGGCCCCGCCCTAGTTCATATCCCACCAGGTATATGACATGTCGGCCATGTGGCCCCGCCCTAGTTCATATCCCACCAGTTATATAACATGTGGCCCCGCCCTAGTTCATATCCCACCAGTTATATAACATGTCGGCCCCGCCCTAGTCCATATCCCACCAGGTATATGACATGTGGCCCCGCCCTAGTTCATATCCCACCAGGTATATGACGTGGCCCCGCCCTAGTTCATATCCCACCAGGTATATAACATGTCGTGCCATCTGGCCCCGCCCTAGTTCATATCCCACCAGGTATATGACATGTGGCCCCGCCCTAGTTCATATCCCACCAGGTATATGACATGTCGGCCATGTGGCCCCGCCCTAGTTCATATCCCACCAGGTATATGACATGTCGGCCATGTGGCCCCGCCCTAGTTCATATCCCACCAGGTATATAACATGTCGGCCATGTGGCCCCGCCCTAGTTCATATCCCACCAGGTATATAACATGTCGGCCATGTGGCCCCGCCCTAGTTCATATCCCACCAGGTATATAACATGTCGGCCATGTGGCCCCGCCTCTAAATCCCACCAGTTATATAACATGTGGCCCCGCCTAGTTCATATCCCACCAGTTATATAACATGTCGGCCATGTGGCCCCGCCTTAGTTCATATCCCACCAGTTATATAACATGTCGTGCCATCTGGCCCCGCCCTAGTTCATATCCCACCAGGTATATGACATGTGGCCCCGCCCTAGTTCATATCCCACCAGGTATATGACGTGGCCCCGCCCTAGTTCATATCCCACCAGGTATATGACATGATATATGACATGTGGCCCCGCCCTAGTTCATATCCCACCAGGTATATGACATGTGGCCCCGCCCTAGTTCATATCCCACCAGGTATATAACATGTCGGCCATGTGGCCCCGCCCTAGTTCATATCCCACCAGGTATATAACATGTCGGCCATGTGGCCCCGCCCTAGTTCATATCCCACCAGGTATATAACATGTCGGCCATGTGGCCCCGCCCAGTTCATATCCCACCAGGTATATGACATGTGGCCCCGCCCTAGTTCATATCCCACCAGATATATGACATGTGGCCCCGCCCTAGTTCATATCCCACCAGGTATATGACATGTGGCCCCGCCCTAGTTCATATCCCACCAGGTATATGACATGTGGCCCCGCCCCTAGTTCATATCCCACCAGGTATATGACATGGGCCCCGCCCTAGTTCATATCCCACCAGGTATATGACATGTGGCCCCGCCCCTAGTTCATATCCCACCAGGTATATGACATGTGGC
Organism: Oncorhynchus nerka; assembly: GCF_034236695.1. Taxonomy (NCBI): domain Eukaryota; kingdom Metazoa; phylum Chordata; class Actinopteri; order Salmoniformes; family Salmonidae; genus Oncorhynchus; species Oncorhynchus nerka. The sequence continues at coordinate 50,898,701 of NC_088414.1, forward strand.
CATGTGGCCCCGCCCCTAGTTCATATCCCACCAGGTATATAACATGTCGGCCATGTGGCCCCGCCCTAGTTCATATCCCACCAGGTATATAACATGTCGGCCATGTGGCCCCGCCCTAGTTCATATCCCACCAGTTATATAACATGTGGCCCCGCCCTAGTTCATATCCCACCAGTTATATAACATGTCGGCCATGTGGCCCCGCCCTAGTTCATATCCCACCAGTTATATAACATGTCGTGCCATCTGGCCCCGCCCTAGTTCATATCCCACCAGGTATATGACATGTGGCCCCGCCCTAGTTCATATCCCACCAGGTATATGACGTGGCCCCGCCCTAGTTCATATCCCACCAGGTATATGACATGTGGCCCCGCCCTAGTTCATATCCCACCAGGTATATGACATGTGGCCCCGCCCTAGTTCATATCCCACCAGGTATATGACATGTGGCCCCGCCCTAGTTCATATCCCACCACGTATATAACATGTCGGCCATGTGGCCCCGCCCTAGTTCATATCCCACCAGGTATATAACATGTCGGCCATGTGGCCCCGCCCTAGTTCATATCCCACCAGTTATATAACATGTCGGCCATGTGGCCCCGCCCTAGTTCATATCCCACCAGGTATATGACATGTGGCCCCGCCCTAGTTCATATCCCACCAGATATATGACATGTGGCCCCGCCCTAGTTCATATCCCACCAGGTATATGACATGTGGCCCCGCCCTAGTTCATATCCCACCAGGTATATGACATGTGGCCCCGCCCTAGTTCATATCCCACCAGGTATATGACATGTGGCCCCGCCCTAGTTCATATCCCACCAGGTATATGACATGTGGCCCCGCCCTAGTTCATATCCCACCAGGTATATGACATGTGGCCCCGCCCTAGTTCATATCCCACCAGGTATATGACATGTCGGCCATGTGGCCCCGCCCTAGTTCATATCCCACCAGTCACACACATCTTATCAAACCAGGTGCACACCCCTTTAACCCTTGTTGCGTGTCTTGTTTCCCAGGTAACAGTCAGTACTCTGGATAGACGGAACAATAAGTTGATATTTAAGGTTCATCTGATGGAGCTGGACGAGAGAGTTTTACTGGACTTCAGACTATCCAAGGTAGGGGATACGGACGTGTGTGTAATACAACTGTGAATGTACTCTGACTATATCTGCCGATCTTTGCAGTATCCTGCATCACTTCATGGATACTGATAGTGTGTGTGTGTGTGTTACAGGGCGATGGTCTGGAGTTTAAGCGCGTCTTCCTGAAGATCAAACAGAAGCTAAGTGACATCATCAGTACCCAGAGAATACCACTTCCTGTCACATGATCAGTTGCCATCTACGTCATGGAACACACACACCAGAAGACATCAGGCGTGTGTTTTACTATCCTCATGCGTACCGGAAATCCCCCAAATTCCCCACCAGGATAATTCTCATTCGCGGGGACATTTCCCAGGTCCCTGTGAGGATAGCTTAAAATGGTCTAGGGGAAAAGGATTTTGAATGAAATACATTTCAGGTCCCCACAAGGATAGTAACACATATGGTGTGTGTAGTTGCAGTAGCTGCTACAGCGGGGACCATGAACAAATGATCCTCACTGACCATACTGATCACTAATCACAGGCATTTAGTTGAATTGATTCATTATGAGAAGTAGCCTTTTACTAGAAATGAAAGAAGTGTGTTAATATGGGTGGTTGTCAATGGGACCATTGATAAAACTACAACCATCAAACTAGTAGTTTAAATGAGAATTAAAAAAGATGGTGGTGCACAATGTTATGAACGTTTCTGTACTTTTATTATTATCACATCAATTCAGGAAATGTCTCGGTAAAGGTCTGTCTCTCTCGAGTTGGGTGTGTAACCATTATTTTGTATCAAATAAAATGATTTGTGGTAAGAACTGTACTTTATTTCAACCTGGAAGGCAGAACAGGCAGGTGCTTAGGCTGCATTCACACCATCTCCTATATTTGTAAATACCAGCATATGACTTGGAAAAATACACTTGCATGCCCTTCCAACTGGTAATTCCTAGTGGGAAACTCGTCTATCATCTCTGAGCTTCGACTTCTCCCACATGCTGAACTCTGACATCACATACTAAGGAAATTACTTTGATAACAGCATTTTTGGAAGTTTTAAATGCAACAGCAAAAGATTATTCATGAAAAATGATCTATTAGTATAATTATTTTTTGAGCATGACAGCTGTACTTTTAATACAAATTGTATTTACAGAGTTTCCACTTGTTATGAACACAGCATTATCCAGTATGTATGGATGTGTGTGTGATCTTCAGCCCGTTGCCATGACGGTGATGGTGACGTTGACAGGTTCGTTGTCCTCAGCGGTTAGAGGAGGGGAGGCTGGGGAGGCAGCCCTAGGAGAGGCCATGGATGGACCTAGAGAACAGAAGATTCATTTATCATAGAACTGATTGGATTTATTAACGTGTTAAAGATATGTGCCCAATATATATATATAGCCTATCATAATCACATCAATAAATTGGTTATAACGAACTCCAAACCCAGTATGTAACTTCCAGAATATAACTTTTTGGGTTAAGTGACCAAAATTCACATAGAAATGTTAGTTATAGATCTGTCATTCTCATTGTAAGCAAGTCTAAGAAGAGGTAGATCTGTTCTATGTGCTCTATATGTACATTTGGTTTTGTCTTAGTTTGTGTTTGATACATCAGCTTCAAACACAATATTTTAGGTTATTGAAAAGATATTTCACATCGGTTTGGGTATACAATGATATGCTCTGGATTAGACTCAAACTGAAATTAGACAAACATTATAGAATTGTGGCAACCAATCACGGAGCGATTGCTACTTTGGGGCTGCAGGGTAGCCTAGTGGTTAGAGCGTTGCGAGTTCAAACCCCCGAGCTGGCAAGGTACAAATCTGTCGTTCTTCCCCTGAACAGGCAGTTAACCCACTGTTCCTAGGCTGTCATTGAAAATAAGAATTTGTTCTTAACTGACTTGCCTAGTAAAATAAAAATGACATAGGCCTGGTGGGACATTGTCTCATTATGTTAATGAGACATTAGGTTACCTGGGCTAGGGGAGGGGCAATGTTCTGTAGCTCCTCCCTCTCCATCAACTCCTCCCATCACCTCATCATCAGGGAGGTTGATGTTCTCCCTGGACCGGCTGTGCTGCCTACACACGCACACATTATATATATATACACATATTATATACACATTATACATACATTATATATATATATATATAAACTCAGCAAAAAAACACAACCCTGTCTTTCAAAGATAATTCATAAAAATCCAAATAACTTATACATATCAAATATCTTCATTGTAAAGGGTTTAAACACGGTTTCCCATGATTGATCAATGAACCATAAACAATTAATGAACATGCACCTGTGGAACGGTCGTTAAGACACTAACAGCTTACAGACGGTAGGCAATTAAGGTCACAGTTATGAAAACTTAGGACACTAAAGAGGCCTTTCTACTGACTCTGAAAAATACCAGAAGAAAGATGCCCAGGGTTCCTGCTCATCTGCGTGAATGTGCCTTAGGCATGCTGCAAGGAGGCATGAGGACTGCAGATGTGGCCAGGGCTATAAATTGCAATGTCCGTACTGTGAGACGCGTAAGACAGCGCTACAGGGAGACAGGACGGACAGCTGATCGTCCTCACAGTGGCAGACCACGTGTAACAACACCTGCACAGGATGGGTACATCCGAACATCACACCTGCGGGACAGGTACAGGATGGCAACAACAACTGCCCAGGTTACACCAGGAACGCACAATTCCTCCATCAGTGCTCAGACTGTCCGCAATAGGCTGAGAGAGGCTGGACTGAGGGCTTGTAGGCCTGTTGTGAGACAGGTCCTCACCAGACATCACCGGCAACAACGTTACCTATGGGCATAAACCCACCGTCGCTGGACCAGACAGGACTGGCAAAACGTGCTCTTCACTGACAAGTCGCAGTTTTGTCTCACCAGGGGTGATGGTCGAATTCTTTTTAATCGTCAAAGTAATGATCGTTACACCGAGGCCTGTAATCTGGAGTGGGATCGATTTGGAGGTGGAGGGTCTGGGCGGTGTGTTACAGAATCATCGGACTGAACTTGTCATTGCAGGCAATCTCAAAGCTGTGTGTTAGAGGGAAGACATCCTCCTCCCTCATGTGGTACCCTTCCTGCAGGCTCATCCTGACATGACCCTCCAGCGTGACAATGCCACCAGCCATACTGCTCGTTCTATGCGTGATTTCCTACAAGACAGGAATGTCAGTGTTCTGCTATGGCCAGCGAAGAGCCCGGATCTCAATCCCATTGCGCACGTCTGGGACCTGTTGGATCGGAGGGTGAGGGCTAGGGCCATTCCCCCCAGAAATGTCCGGGAACTTGCAGATGCCTTGGTGGAAGAGTGGGGTAGCATCTCACAGCAAGAACTGGCAATTCATTATTCCATGTCTGTGGAACTTGTTCAGTTTATGTCTCAGTTGTTGAATCTTATGTTCATACAAATATTTACACATGTTAAATTTGCTGAAAATATAATTGACAGTGAGGACGTTTCTTTTTTTGTTGGGTTTATATACACACAGACATATATATATATATATATATATACACACACAGTGCATTTGGAAAGTATTCAGACCTTTTTCTACATTGTTACGTTACAGCCGTATTCTAAAATGTAGTAAATGTTTTTCCTCATCAATCTACACACAATATTCTACAATGACAAAGCAAAAACAGATTTTTAGACATTTTTGCAAATGTACAAAAAAATTTGAAACTGATATCACATTTAGTATTCTGATCATTTTTCTCAGAACGTTTGGTAGCGATTACAGCCTTGAATCAAGCTTGTTATTCAGGGAGTTTCTCCCATTGTCTGCAGATCCTCTCAAGATCTGTCAGGGTGGATGGGGAGCGTCGTTGCACAGCTATTCTCAGGTCTCCCCAGAGATTTTTGTTTGGGTTCAAGTCCGGGCTTTGGCTGTGTCACTCAAGGACATTGCGACTTGTCCCGAAGCCCCGAAGCCACTCCTGCGTTGTCTTGGCTGTGTGCTTAGGGTCTTTATCCTGTTGGAAGGTGAACCTTCGCTCCGCTCTGGAGCAGGTTTTCATCAAGGATCTCTGTACTTTGCTCCGTCATCTTTCCCTCGATCCTGACTAGTCTCCTAGTCCATGCTGCTGAAAAACATCCCCATAGCATGATGCTGCCACCATCATGCTTCACAGTAGGGATGGTGCCAGGTTATCTCCAGCCAAAGAGCTAAAAATTGGTTTCATCAGCCCACATGTTTCTCATGGTCTGAGAGTCCTTTAGGTGCCTTTTGGCAAACTCAAAGCAGACTGTCAGGTGACTTTAACTGAGGAGTGGCTTCCGTCTGGCCACTCTACTATAAAGGCCTGATTGGTGGAGTGCTGCAGAGATGGCTGTCCTTCTGGAAGGTTCTCCCATCTCAACAGAGGAACTCTGGAACTCTGTCAGAGAGACTATCAGGTTCTTAGTCACCTCCCTGACCAACGTCCTTCTCCCCAAATTGCTCAGTTTGGTCGGGCAGCCAGCTCAAAGAAGAGGGTTGGTTGTTCCAAACTTCTTCTTCTTATACACACACACATATTATATACACTGTATATATATATATATATATAAATACAGTTGAAGTCGGAAGTTTACATACACCTTAGCCAAATACATTTGAACTCCGTGTTTTACAGTTCCTGACATTTAATCCTAGTAAAAATTCCCTGTCTTAGGTCAGGATCACCACTTTATTTTAAGAATGTGAAATGTCAGAATAATAGTAGAGCGAATTAATCACATTCCTAGTGGGTCAGAAGTTTACATACACTCAATTAGTATTTGGTAGCATTGCCTTTAAATTGTTTAACTTGGGTCAAACGTTTCAGGTAGCCTTCCCTCCTTTCCACAATAAGTTGGGTGAATTTTGGCCGATTCCTCCTGACAGAGCTGGTGTAACTGAGTCAGGTTTGTAGGCCTCCTTGCTTGCACACGCTTTTTCAGTTCTGCCCACATTTTCTATGGGATTGAGGTCAGGGCTTTATGATGGCCACTCCAATACCTTGAATTTGTTGTCCTTAAGCCATTTTGCCACAACTTTGGAAGTATGCTTGGGGTCATTGTTCATTTGGAAGACCTATTTGTGACCGAGCTTTAACTTTAACTGATGTCTTGAGATGTTGCTTCAAAAAATCCACATAATTTTCCTTTCTCATGTCTTCGTCTATTTTGTGAAGTGCACCAGTCCCTCCTGCAGCATAGCACCCCCACAACATGATGCTGTCACCCCCGTGCTTCATGGTTGGGATGGTCTCCTTCGGCTTGCAAGCCTCCCCCTTTTTCCTCCAAACATAACGATGGTCATTATGGCCAAACAGTTCTATTTTTGTTTCATCAGACCAGAGGACATTTCTCCAAAAAGTACAATCTTTGTCACCATGTGCAATTGCAAACCGTAGTCTGGCTTTTTTATGGCGGTTTTGGAGCAGTGGCTTCTTCCTTGCTGAGCGGCCTTTCAGGTTATGTCGATAAAGGACTCGTTTTACTGTAGATATAGATACTTTTGTACCTGTTTCCTCCAGCATCTTCACAAGATCCTTTGCTGTTGTTCTGGGATTGATTTGCACTTTTCGCACCAAAGTAGCCAAAGTAGTCATCTCTAGGAGACAGAACGCGTCTCCTTCCTGAGCAGTATGAAGGCTGCGCGGTCCCATGGTGTTTATACCAGGGGTGGAAAAACCTTGGATCATTGTTACTCTAACTTCCGCGACGCATATAAGGCCCTGCCTCGCCCCCCTTTCGGAAAAGCTGACCACGACTCCATTTTGTTGATCCCTGCCTACAGACAGAAACTAAAACTAGAGGCTCCCACACTGAGGTCTGTCCAACGCTGGTCCGACCAAGCTGACTCCACAAGCTGACTCCACACTCCAAAACTGCTTCCATCACGTGGACTGGGATATGTTTCGTATAGCGTCAGATAACAACATTGACGAATACGCTGATTCGGTGTGCGAGTTCATTAGAACGTGCGTTGAAGATGTCGTTCCCATAGCAACGATTAAAACATTCCCTAACCAGAAACCGTGGATTGATGGCAGCATTCACGTGAAACTGAAAGCGCGAACCACTGCTTTTAATCAGGGCAAGGTGTCTGGTAACATGACCGAATACAAACAGTGCAGCTATTCCCTCCGCAAGGCTATCAAACAAGCTAAGCGTCAGTACAGAGACAAAGTAGAATCTCAATTCAACGGCTCAGACACAAGAGGCATGTGGCAGGGTCTACAGTCAATCACGGACTACAGGAAGAAATCCAGCCCAGTCACGGACCAGGATGTCTTGCTCCCAGGCAGACTAAATAACTTTTTTGCCCGCTTTGAGGACAATACAGTGCCACTGACACGGCCTGCAACGAAAACATGCGGTCTCTCCTTCACTGCAGCCGAGGTGAGTAAGACATTTAAACGTGTTAACCCTCGCAAGGCTGCAGGCCCAGACGGCATCCCCAGCCGCGCCCTCAGAGCATGCGCAGACCAGCTGGCCGGTGTGTTTACGGACATATTCAATCAATCCCTATACCAGTCTGCTGTTCCCACATGCTTCAAGAGGGCCACCATTGTTCCTGTTCCCAAGAAAGCTAAGGTAACTGAGCTAAACGACTACCGCCCCGTAGCACTCACTTCCGTCACTTCAGTGCTTTGAGAGACTAGTCAAGGACCATATCACCTCCACCCTACCTGACACCCTAGACCCACTCCAATTTGCTTACCGCCCAAATAGGTCCACAGACGATGCAATCTCAACCACACTGCACACTGCCCTAACCCATCTGGACAAGAGGAATACCTATGTGAGAATGCTGTTCATCGACTACAGCTCGGCATTCAACACCATAGTACCCTCCAAGCTCGTCATCAAGCTCGAAACCCTGGGTCGCGACCCCGCCCTGTGCAACTGGGTACTGGACTTCCTGACGGGCCGCCCCCAGGTGGTGAGGATAGGCAACAACATCTCCTCCCCGCTGATCCTCAACACTGGGGCCCCACAAGGGTGCGTTCTGAGCCCTCTACTGTACTCCCTGTTCACCCACGACTGCGTGGCCACGCACGCCTCCAACTCAATCATCAAGTTTGCGGACGACACAACAGTGGTAGGCTTGATTACCAACAACGACGAGACGGCCTACAGGGAGGAGGTGAGGGCCCTCGGAGTGTGGTGTCAGGAAAATAACCTCACACTCAACGTCAACAAAACTAAGGAGATGATTGTGGACTTCAGGAAACAGCAGAGGGAACACCCCCCTATCCACATCGATGGAACAGTAGTGGAGAGAGTAGCAAGTTTTAAGTTCCTCGGCATACACATCACAGACTAACTGAATTGGTCCACTCACACAGACAGCATCGTGAAGAAGGCGCAGCAGCGCTTCTTCAACCTCAGGAGGCTGAAGAAATTCGGCTTGTCACCAAAAGCACTCACAAACTTCTACAGATGCACAATCGAGAGCATCCTGGCGGGCTGTATCACCGCCTGGTACGGCAACTGCTCCGCCCTCAACCGTAAGGCTCTCCAGAGGGTAGTGAGGTCTGCACAACGCATCACAGGGGGCAAACTACCTGCCCTCCAGGACACCTACACCACCCGATGTTACAGGAAGGCCATAAAGATCATCAAGGACAACAACCACCCGAGCCACTGCCTGTTCACCCCGCTATCATCCAGAAGGCGAGGTCAGTACAGGTGCATCAAAGCTGGGACAGAGAGACTGAAAAACAGCTTCTATCTCAAGGCCATCAGACTGTTAAACAGCCACCACTAACATTGAGTGGCTGCTGCCAACACACTGACACTGACTCAACTCCAGCCACTTTAATAATGGGAATTGATGGGAAATGATGTAAATATATCACTAGCCACTTTAAACAATGATACCTTATATAATGTTACTTACCCTACATTATTCATCTCATATGCATACGTATATACTGTACTCTATATCATCGACTGCATCCTTATGTAATACATGTATCACTAGCCACTTTAACTATGCCACTTTGTTTACATAGTCATCTCATATGTATATACTGTACTCGATACCATCTACTGTATCTTGCCTATGCTGCTCTGTACCATCACTCATTCATATATCCTTATGTACATATTCTTTATCCCCTTACACTGTGTATAAGACAGTAGTTTAGGAATTGTTAGTTAGATTACTTGTTGGTTATTACTGCATTGTCGGAACTAGAAGCACAAGCATTTCGCTACACTCGCATTAACATCTGCTAACCATGTGTATGTGACAAATAAAATTTGATTTGATTTGATTTGATTTACTTGCGTACTATTGTTTGTACAGATGAACGTGGTACCTTCAGGCATTTGGAAATTGCTCCCAAGGATGAAACAAACTTGTGGAAGTATACAAAAAACAATTCTGAGGTCTTGGCTGATTTCTTTTGATTTTCCCATGATGTCAAGCAAAGAGGCACTGAGTTTTAAGGGAGTCCTTGAATTACATCCACAGGTACACCTCCGATTGACTCAAATGATGTCAATTAGCCTATCAGAAGCTTCTAAAGCCTTGACATCATTTTCTGGAATTTTCCAATCAGTTTAAAGGCACAGTGAACTTGGGGGCTGCAGGGTTGCTTAGTGGTTAGAGCGTTGGACTAGTAACCGAAAGGTTGCAAGTTCGAATCCCCGAGCTGACAAGGTACAAATCTGTCGTTCTGCCCCTGAACAAGGCAGTTAACCCATTGTTCCTAGGCCATCATTGAAAATAAGAATTTGTTCTTAACTCACTTGCCTAGTTAAATAAAGGTAAAAAATAAATCAAATTAAAATGACTTGTGTCACACACAAATTAGATGTCCTAAACAAAACTATAGTTTGTTAACAAGAAATTAGTGGAGTGCTTGAATTACAAGTTTTAATGACTCAAACCTAAGTGTAAGTTAACTTCCGACTTCAACTGTATATACACACACACACAAAATACACATGATACCCACATTATATATATATACACACACACACAAAATACACATGATACCCACATTATATATATATACACACACACACAAAATACACATGATACCCACATTATATATATATACACACACACACAAAATACACATGATACCCACATTATATATATATACACACACACACAAAATACACATGATACCCACATTATATATATATACACACACACACAAAATACACATGATACCCACATTATATATATATACACACACACACAAAATACACATGATACCCACATTATATATATATACACACACACACAAAATACACATGATACCCACATTATATATATATACACACACACACAAAATACACATGATACCCACATTATATATATATACACACACACAAAAATACACATGATACCCACATTATATATATATACACACACACACAAAATACACATGATACCCACATTATATATATATACACACACACACAAAATACACATGATACCCACATTATATATATATACACACACACACAAAATACACATGATACCCACATTATATATATATACACACACACACAAAATACACATGATACCCACATTATATATATATACACACACCTGTGTTACATACACAAATCATGTATACTCATGTTTTACACATGGCCTGTGTGACTCCATACTCACATTCCAAACAGCATGTCATGGAGTCCTGTTTAGAGACAAGAGAGTTAAGGTCAGATATTAAACTGTTGTTGTATCCTGATAACTCCTGGTCAGATATTAAACTGTTGTTGTATCCTGATAACTCCTGGTCAGGGTCAGAATAAACTGTTGTTGTATCCTGATAACTCCTGGTCAGGATCAGACTAAACTGTTGTTGTATCCTGATAACTCCTGGTCAGGGTCAGATTAAACTGTTGTTGTATCCTGATAACTCCTGGTCAGATATTAAACTGTTGTTGTATCCTGATAACTCCTGGTCAGGATCAGAATGAACTGTTGTTGTATCCTGATAACTCCTGGTCAGGATCAGAATGAACTGTTGTTGTATCCTGATAACTCCTGGTCAGGGTCAGATTAAACTGTTGTTGTATCCTGATAACTCCTGGTCAGGGTCAGATTAAACTGTTGTTGTGTCCTGATAACTCCTGGTCAGGGTCATATTAAACTGTTGTTGTATCCTGAAAGCTCCTGGTCAGGATCAGAATGAACTGTTGTTGTATCCTGATAACTCCTGGTCAGGATCAGAATGAACTGTTGTTGTATCCTGATAACTCCTGGTCAGATTAAACTGATGTTGTGTCCTGATAACTCCTGGTCAGGATCAGAATGAACTGTTGTTGTATCCTGATAACTCCTGGTCAGGGTCAGAATAAACTGTTGTTGTATCCTGATAACTCCTGGTCAGGGTCAGATTAAACTGTTGTTGTATCCTGATAACTCCTGGTCAGATTAAACTGTTGTTGTATCCTGATAACTCCTGGTCAGGATCAGATTAAACTGTTGTTGTATCCTGATAACTCCTGGTCAGGGTCAGAATAAACTGTTGTTGTATCCTGATAACTCCTGGTCAGGGTCAGATTAAACTGTTGTTGTATCCTGATAACTCCTGGTCAGATTAAACTGTTGTTGTATCCTGATAACTCCTGGTCAGGATCAGATTAAACTGTTGTTGTATCCTGATAACTCCTGGTCAGGATCAGACTAAACTGTTGTTGTATCCTGATAACTCCTGGTCAGGATCAGATTAAACTGTTGTTGTATCCTGATAACTCCTGATCAGGGTCAGACTAAACTGTTGTTGTATCCTGATAACTCCTGGTCAGGGTCAGACTAAACTGTTGTTGTATCCTGATAACTCCTGGTCAGGGTCAGATTAAACTGTTGTTGTATCCTGATAACTCCTGGTCAGGGTCAGATTAAACTGTTGTTGTGTCCTGATAACTCCTGGTCAGGGTCATATTAAACTGTTGTTGTATCCTGAAAGCTCCTGGTCAGGATCAGAATGAACTGTTGTTGTATCCTGATAACTCCTGGTCAGGATCAGAATGAACTGTTGTTGTATCCTGATAACTCCTGTCAGGGTCAGATTAAACTGTTGTTGTATCCTGATAACTCCTGGTCAGGATCAGAATGAACTGTTGTTGTATCCTGATAACTCCTGGTCAGGATCAGAATGAACTGTTGTTGTATCCTGATAACTCCTGGTCAGATTAAACTGATGTTGTGTCCTGATAACTCCTTGTCAGGATCAGAATGAACTGTTGTTGTATCCTGATAACTCCTGTCAGGGTCAGATTAAACTGTTGTTGTATCCTGATAACTCCTGGTCAGGATCAGAATGAACTGTTGTTGTATCCTGATAACTCCTGGTCAGAATAAACTGATGTTGTATCCTGATAACTCCTGGTCAGATTAAACTGATGTTGTGTCCTGATAACTCCTGGTCAGTGTCAAACTGGACAGTTTTACTCTAATCTCTTCATTCAAAGACTCAATCATGGACACTCCTGAACTGTGTCAGCATGCTAGTCAGGGTCATAATGTATTTGTATTTACTATGGATCCCCATTTGCTTCTGGCAAGGCAGCAGCTACTCTTCCTAGGGTCCAGCAAAACATTACAATACATTCACAAATTTTACTACACAATGTGTGCCCCTGGGGTCAGGGTCATCATACTAGTTAAAGTCAGGTTCTTCATCGTAGTTAGGATCAGGGTCATCATGCTAGTTAGGGTCAGGATCAGCATGCTAGTCAGGGTCATCATGTTAGTCAGGGTCAGCATGCTAATTAGGGTTAGAGTTTACATTAACTGGATGGTTAGAGTTTACATTAACTGGATGGTTAGGGTTAGAGTTTACATTAACTGGAGGGTTAGAGTTTACATTAACGGGATGGTTAGAGTTTACATTAACTGGATGGTTAGAGTTAGAGTTTACATTAACTGGATGGTTAGGGTTAGAGTTTACATTAACTGGATGGTTAGAGTTTCCATTAACTGGATGGTTAGAGTTTACATTAACTGGATGGTTAGAGTTAGAGTTTACATTAACTGGATGGTTAGGGTTAGAGTTTACATTAACTGGATGGTTAGAGTTTCCATTAACTGGATGGTTAGAGTTTATATTAACTGGATGGTTAGGGTTAGAGTTTACATTAACTGGATGGTTAGAGTTTACATTAACTGGAAGGTTAGGGTTAGAGTTTACATTAACTGGATGGTTAGAGTTTACATTAACTGGATGGTTAGAGTTTACATTAACTGGATGGTTAGAGTTTACATTAACTGGATGGTTAGGGTTAGAGTTTACATTAACTGGATGGTTAGGGTTAGGGTCTACATTAACTGGATGGTTAGAGTTTACATTAACTGGATGGTTAGAGTTTACATTAACTGGATGGTTAGGGTTAGAGTTTACATTAACTGGATGGTTAGGGTTAGAGTTTACATTAACTGGATGGTTAGAGTTTACATTAACTGGATGGTTAGAGTTTACATTAACTGGATGGTTAGGGTCTACATTAACTGGATGGTTAGAGTTTACATTAACTGGATGGTTAGGATTAGGGTCTACATTAACTGGATGGTTAGGGTTTACATTAACTAGATGGTTAGAGTTTACATTAACTGGATGGTTAGAGTTTACATTAACTGGATGGTTAGAGTTTACATTAACTGGATGGTTAGAGTTTACATTAACTGGATGGTTAGGGTTAGAGTTTACATTAACTGGATGGTTAGAGTTAGAGTTTACATTAACTGGATGGTTAGGGTTTACATTAACTAGATGGTTAGAGTTTACATTAACTGGATGGTTAGAGTTTACATTAACTGGATGGTTAGAGTTTATATTAACTGGATGGTTAGGGTTAGAGTTTACATTAACTGGATGGTTAGAGTTTACATTAACTGGATGGTTAGGGTTAGAGTTTACATTAACTGGATGGTTAGAGTTTACATTAACTGGATGGTTAGAGTTTATATTAACTGGATGGTTAGGGTTAGAGTTTACATTAACTGGATGGTTAGAGTTTATATTAACTGGATGGTTAGGGTTAGAGTTTACATTAACTGGATGGTTAGAGTTTACATTAACTGGATGGTTAGGGTTAGAGTTTACATTAACTGGATGGTTAGAGTTTACATTAACTGGATGGTTAGGGTTAGAGTTTGGATGGTTAGAGTTTACATTAACTGGATGGTTAGAGTTTACATTAACTGGATGGTTAGAGTTTATATTAACTGGATGGTTAGGGTTAGAGTTTACATTAACTGGATGGTTAGAGTTTATATTAACTGGATGGTTAGGGTTAGAGTTTACATTAACTGGATGGTTAGAGTTTACATTAACTGGATGGTTAGTGTTTACATTAACTGGAGGGTTAGGGTTAGAGTTTACATTAACTGGATGGTTAGAGTTTACATTAACTTAATGGTTAGGGTTAGAGTTTACATTAACTGGATGGTTAGAGTTTGCATTAACTGGGTGCTTAGGGTTAGAGTTTACATTAACTGGATGGTTAGGGTTAGAGTTTACATTAACTGGATGGTTAGGGTTAGAGTTTACATTAACTGGATGGTTAGAGTTTACATTAACTGGATGGTTAGGGTTAGAGTTTACATTAACTGGATGGTTAGGGTTAGAGTTTACATTAACTGGATGGTTAGGGTTAGAGTTTACATTAACTGGATGGTTAGGGTTAGAGTTTACATTAACTGGATGGTTAGAGTTTACATTAACTAGATGGTTAGAGTTTACATTAACTGGATGGTTAGAGTTTACATTAACTGGATGGTTAGGATTAGGGTCTACATTAACTGGATGGTTAGGGTTTACATTAACTAGATGGTTAGAGTTTACATTAACTGGATGGTTAGAGTTTACATTAACTGGATGGTTAGAGTTTACATTAACTGGATGGTTAGGATTAGGGTCTACATTAACTGGATGGTTAGGGTTTACATTAACTAGATGGTTAGAGTTTACATTAACTGGATGGTTAGAGTTTACATTAACTGGATGGTTAGAGTTTACATTAACTGGATGGTTAGAGTTTACATTAACTGGATGGTTAGGGTTAGAGTGTACATTAACTGGATGGTTAGGGTTTATATTAACTGGATGGTTAGAGTTAGAGTTTACATTAACTGGATGGTTAGGGTTAGAGTTTACATTAACTGGATGGTTAGAGTTTACATTAACTGGATGGTTAGGGTTAGAGTTTACATTAACTGGATGGTTAGAGTTTACATTAACTGGATGGTTAGAGTTTATATTAACTGGATGGTTAGAGTTTACATTAACTGGAGGGTTAGAGTTTACATTAACTGGATGGTTAGAGTTTACATTAACTGGATGGTTAGGGTTAGAGTTTACATTAACTGGATGGTTAGAGTTTATATTAACTGGATGGTTAGGGTTAGAGTTTACATTAACTGGATGGTTAGAGTTTATATTAACTGGATGGTTAGGGTTAGAGTTTACATTAACTGGAGGGTTAGAGTTTACATTAACTGGATGGTTAGAGTTTATATTAACTGGATGGTTAGAGTTTATATTAACTGGATGGTTAGGGTTAGAGTTTACATTAACTGGATGGTTAGAGTTTATATTAACTGGATGGTTAGGGTTAGAGTTTACATTAACTGGATGGTTAGGGTTAGAGTTTACATTAACTGGATGGTTAGGGTTAGAGTTTTAACTGGATTAACTGGATGGTTAGAGTTTACATTAACTGGATGGTTAGGGTTAGAGTTTACATTAACTGGATGGTTAGAGTTTACATTAACTGGATGGTTAGGGGATTAGGTTTACATTAACTGGATGGTTAGGGTTAGAGTGTACATTAACTGGATGGTTAGAGTTTATATTAACTGGATGGTTAGGGTTAGAGTTTACATTAACTGGATGGTTAGAGTTTATATTAACTGGATGGTTAGGGTTAGAGTTTACATTAACTGGATGGTTAGGGTTAGAGTTTACATTAACTGGATGGTTAGAGTTTATATTAACTGGATGGTTAGGGTTAGAGTTTACATTAACTGGATGGTTAGGGTTAGGGTTTATATTAACTGGATGGTTAGGGTTAGAGTTTACATTAACTGGATGGTTAGAGTTTCCATTAACTGGATGGTTAGGGTTAGAGTTTACATTAACTGGATGGTTAGGGTTAGAGTTTACATTAACTGGATGGTTAGGGTTAGAGTTTACATTAACTGGATGGTTAGAGTTTACATTAACTGGATGGTTAGAGTTTACATTAACTGGATGGTTAGAGTTTACATTAACTGGATGGTTAGGATTAGGGTCTACATTAACTGGATGGTTAGGGTTTACATTAACTAGATGGTTAGAGTTTACATTAACTGGATGGTTAGAGTTTACATTAACTGGATGGTTAGAGTTTACATTAACTGGATGGTTAGGATTAGGTCTTACATTAACTGGATGGTTAGGGTTTACATTAACTAGATGGTTAGAGTTTACATTAACTGGATGGTTAGAGTTTACATTAACTGGATGGTTAGAGTTTACATTAACTGGATGGTTAGAGTTTACATTAACTGGATGGTTAGGGTTAGAGTGTACATTAACTGGATGGTTAGGGTTTATATTAACTGGATGGTTAGAGTTAGAGTTTACATTAACTGGATGGTTAGGGTTAGAGTTTACATTAACTGGATGGTTAGAGTTTACATTAACTGGATGGTTAGGGTTAGAGTTTACATTAACTGGATGGTTAGAGTTTACATTAACTGGATGGTTAGAGTTTATATTAACTGGATGGTTAGAGTTTACATTAACTGGAGGGTTAGAGTTTACATTAACTGGATGGTTAGAGTTTACATTAACTGGATGGTTAGGGTTAGAGTTTACATTAACTGGATGGTTAGAGTTTATATTAACTGGATGGTTAGGGTTAGAGTTTACATTAACTGGATGGTTAGAGTTTATATTAACTGGATGGTTAGGGTTAGAGTTTACATTAACTGGAGGGTTAGAGTTTACATTAACTGGATGGTTAGAGTTTATATTAACTGGATGGTTAGAGTTTATATTAACTGGATGGTTAGGGTTAGAGTTTACATTAACTGGATGGTTAGAGTTTATATTAACTGGATGGTTAGGGTTAGAGTTTACATTA
Organism: Oncorhynchus nerka; assembly: GCF_034236695.1. Classification (NCBI taxonomy): domain Eukaryota; kingdom Metazoa; phylum Chordata; class Actinopteri; order Salmoniformes; family Salmonidae; genus Oncorhynchus; species Oncorhynchus nerka. The sequence continues at coordinate 50,915,925 of NC_088414.1, forward strand.
ACTGGATGGTTAGGGTTAGAGTTTACATTAACTGGATGGTTAGGGTTAGAGTTTACATTAACTGGATGGTTAGAGTTTACATTAACTGGATGGTTAGGGTTAGAGTTTACATTAACTGGATGGTTAGAGTTTACATTAACTGGATGGTTAGGGTTAGAGTTTACATTAACTGGATGGTTAGGGTTAGAGTGTACATTAACTGGATGGTTAGAGTTTATATTAACTGGATGGTTAGGGTTAGAGTTTACATTAACTGGATGGTTAGAGTTTATATTAACTGGATGGTTAGGGTTAGAGTTTACATTAACTGGATGGTTAGGGTTAGAGTTTACATTAACTGGATGGTTAGAGTTTATATTAACTGGATGGTTAGGGTTAGAGTTTACATTAACTGGATGGTTAGGGTTAGGGTTTATATTAACTGGATGGTTAGGGTTAGAGTTTACATTAACTGGATGGTTAGAGTTTCCATTAACTGGATGGTTAGGGTTAGAGTTTACATTAACTGGATGGTTAGGGTTAGAGTTTACATTAACTGGATGGTTAGGGTTAGAGTTTACATTAACTGGATGGTTAGAGTTTACATTAACTGGATGGTTAGAGTTTACATTAACTGGATGGTTAGGGTTAGAGTTTACATTAACTGGATGGTTAGAGTGTACATTAACTGGATGGTTAGAGTTTATATTAACTGGATGGTTAGGGTTAGAGTTTACATTAACTGGATGGTTAGGGTTAGAGTTTACATTAACTGGATGGTTAGGGTTAGAGTTTACATTAACTGGATGGTTAGAGTTTACATTAACTGGATGGTTAGAGTTTACATTAACTGGATGGTTAGGGTTAGAGTTTACATTAACTGGATGGTTAGAGTTTACATTAACTGGATGGTTAGGGTTAGAGTTTACATTAACTGGATGGTTAGAGTTTACATTAACTGGATGGTTAGGGTTAGAGTTTACATTAACTGGATGGTTAGAGTTTACATTAACTGGATGGTTAGGGTTAGAGTGTACATTAACTGGATGGTTAGAGTTAGAGTTTAGTTTAACTGGATGGTTAGAGTTTACATTAACTGGATGGTTAGAGTTTACATTAACTGGAGGGTTAGAGTTTACATTAACTGGATGGTTAGGATTAGGGTCTACATTAACTGGATGGTTAGGGTTTACATTAACTAGATGATTAGAGTTTACATTAACTGGATGGTTAGAGTTTACATTAACTGGATGGTTAGAGTTTATATTAACTGGATGGTTAGAGTTTAGATTAACTGGATGGTTAGAGTTTACATTAACTGGATGGTTAGAGTTTACATTAACTGGATGGTTAGAGTTAGAGTTTACATTAACTGGATGGTTAGGGTTAGAGTTTACATTAACTGGATGGTTAGAGTTTACATTAACTGGATGGTTAGGGTTAGAGTTTACATTAACTGGATGGTTAGAGTTTACATTAACTGGATGGTTAGAGTTTACATTAACTGGATGGTTAGGGTTAGAGTTTACATTAACTGGATGGTTAGGGTTAGAGTTTACATTAACTGGATGGTTAGAGTTAGAGTTTACATTAACTGGATGGTTAGAGTTTACATTAACTGGATGGTTAGAGTTTACATTAACTGGATGGTTAGAGTTAGAGTTTACATGAACTTGATGGTTAGAGTTTACATGAACTGGATGGTTAGAGTTTACATGAACTGGATGGTTAGAGTTTACATTAACTGGATGGTTAGAGTTTACAGTAACTGGATGGTTAGAGTTAGAGTTTATATTAACTGGATGGTTAGAGTGTACATTAACTGGATGGTTAGGGTTAGAGTGTACATTAACTGGATGGTTAGGGTTAGAGTTTACATTAACTGGATGGTTAGAGTTAGAGTTTAGTTTAACTGGATGGTTAGAGTTTACATTAACTGGATGGTTATATTTTACATTAACTGGATGGTTATATTTTACATTAACTGGATGGTTAGAGTTTACATTAACTGGATGGTTAGAGTTAGAGGTTATATTAACTGGATGGTTATATTTTACATTAACTGGATGGTTAGAGTTTACATTAACTGGATGGTTAGAGTTTACATTAACTGGATGGTTAGAGTTTACATTAACTGGATGGTTATATTTTACATTAACTGGATGGTTAGGGTTAGAGTGTACATTAACTGGATGGTTAGGGTTAGAGTGTACATTAACTGGATGGTTAGAGTGTACATTAACTGGATGGTTAGGGTTAGAGTTTACATTAACTGGATGGTTAGAGTTTACATTAACTGGATGGTTAGAGTTTACATTAACTGGATGGTTAGAGTTTACATTCACTAGATGGTTAGAGTTTACATTAACTGGATGGTTAGAGTTTACATGAACCTATTTTGGATTATGTTGGACAGGCTTCCATTAAAGAACACCCTCTGTGTTCTGTTAGACAAGTTACTCTTTATCCACAATATAGCAGGGGGTGTAAAGCCATATCACACGTTTTCCAGTAGCAGACTATGATCGATAATATCAAAAGCCACACTGAAGTCTAACAAAATAGCCCCTACAATCTTTTTATCATCAATTTATCTCAGCCAATCATCAGTCGTTTGTGTAAGTGCTGTGCTTGTTGAATGTCCTTCCCTATAAGCATGCTGAAAATGTGTTGACTATCCTACCGATCCTCAACTTCGGCGATGTCATCTACAAAATTGCTTCCAAAACTCTTCTCAGCAAACTGGATGCAGTTTATCACAGTGCCATCCGTTTTGTCACTAAAGCACCTTATACTACCCACCACTGCGACTTGTATGCTCTAGTCGGCTGGCCCTCGCTACATATTCGTCGCCAGACCCACTGGCTCCAGGTCATCTACAAGGCCATGCTAGGCAAAGCTCCGCCTTATCTCAGCTCACTGGTCACGATGGCAACACCCATCCGTAGCACGCGCTCCAGCAGGTGTATCTCATCTCACTAAAGCCAACACCTCATTCAGCCGCCTTTCGTTCCAGTACTCTGCTGCCTGTGACTGGAACGAATTGCAAAAATCGCTGAAGTTGGAGACTTTTATCTCCCTCACCAACTTCAAACATCAGCTATCTGAGCAGCTAACCGATCGCTGCAGCTGTACATAATCTATTGGTAAATAGCCCACCCATTTTCACCTACCTCATTCCCACAGTTTTTATTTATTTACTTTTCTGCTCTTTTGCACACCAATATCTCTACCTGTACATGATCATCTGATCATTTATCACTCCAGTGGTAATCTGCAATATTGTAATTATTCGCCTACCTCCTCATGCCTTTTGCACACATTGTATATAGACTCCCCTTTTTTCTCTACTGTGTTATTGACTTGTTAATTGTTTACTCCATGTATAACTCTGTGTTGTCTGTTCACACTGCTATGCTTTATCTTGGCCAGGTCGCAGTTGCAAATGAGAACCTGTTCTCAACTAGCTTACCTGGTTAAATAAAGGTGAAAAAAAATTATAATAATAAAATAAAATAAAAATTGTGTACAGTAAAATAGCATTGTATCTGATCAAACACAATATTTCTTAAAAGTTTACTAAGGATTGGTAACAAGCTGATTGTTTGGCTATTTGAGCCAGTAAAGGGGTCTTTACTATTCTTGGGTAGCGGAATGACTTTAGCTTCCCTCCTGACCTCAGGGCACATACTTTCTACTAGGCTTAAATTGAAGATATGGCAAATATTATCCTAGGTAATTTTCCATCCAAGTTGTCAGACCCCGGTGGCTTGTCATTGTTGATAGACAACGGAATTCAAAATTACAATTCTTGTCTTTCATAATTTGATCAATTATACTTGTGAAGTGTTTGTTGCTTGCATGTCATGTCTAAATTTGCTAATCTTAACAATGAAATTGGCAATATCAGTGGGTATTCTGATGAATGAGCCATCTGATTCAATGAATGATGTATCTGAGTTTGTGTATAGTGTTTGTGTGTGTGTGTGTGTGTGTGTGTGTGTGTGTGTGTGTAGTGTTTGAGTATTTAGTGTGAATTTGTAGTGTGTGTGTACGTACGGGGGTTGTTGTTGCGGTTGCGGATGATGTACATGAAAAGCAGAACGGTTGCTATGGCAGCGATAAGCATCCCTCCGATGGCTGCTCCAATCACAGCAGGGTACGCACTGAAGGGAGGGTCCGCTGCAAAACATACACATTTCACACACACACACACATTTCACACACACACACACACACACACACACACACACACACACACACACACACACACACACACACACACACACACACACACACACACACACACACACACACACACACACAGTCAGACATGTATACCTTCTACCATTTACAGCGAGCTTGACATTGACAGATTCCATCTGCAGCATTTACGTTAATGTGATCTTCGCAAACATTGGCCCTTAAAATCTGCATTGTCCGCTCGAAGGTGACCTGCACAATAGCACAGCTAGGATTGAATCCCGGCCTTTGCTAACTAGCTATGTTTTGTGGAAAAATGTGGGATATATTAGCAACATTCGGTTGTGGTGCATGATGTCCATACAAACTAACTGGCTAATGTCGGCTAGGACGTTAGTGAATCAGTGATGCTTTGATGACATGAACACTCAGAACTAATCTCTAACAGAATAGACCAAGCTAACAGGTTCAGAATTCATCTCTAACAGAATAGACAGAGCTAACAGGTTCAGAACTAATCTCTAACAGAATAAACAAAGCTAACAGGTTCAGAACTATTCTCTTTCAAGATAGAGTTTAGATCTGAACCCGTTAGCATTGTTTTACAGAATAGACAGAGCTAACAGGCTCAGAACATATCTTTGGTAGAATATAGAGAGCTAACAGCTTCAGAACTAATCTCTAGCAGAATAGTCCAAGCTAACACTTTCAGAACTAGTCTCTTAAAATAGAGATTAGGTCTGAACTCGTTAGCATTGTTTTACAGAATAGACAGAGCTAACAGCTTCAGAACTAGTCTCTAGCAGAATAGTCCAAGCTAACACTTTCAGAACTAGTCTCTTAAAATAGAGATTAGGTCTGAACTCGTTAGCATTGTTTTACAGAATAGACAGAGCTAACAGCTTCAGAACTAGTCTCTAGCAGAATAGTCCAAGCTAACACTTTCAGAACTAATCTCTAGCAGAATAGTCCAAGCTAACACTTTCAGAACTAGTTTCTTAAAATAGAGATTAGGTCTGAACTCGTTAGCATTGTCTATCTTGAAGGAGATTAGCTTTGTCTAGTACTGTCTTTTACCTATCTAGGGCCATTTCTTTAAGTGATGCTTTTCTTCCCAGTCTCCTATTTGGTGTTATTTTGACTGCTATCAACTTGCTGTGTTGATTGTTGATACATCAACCAGGATTAAGTGGCATGCCAATTTGTGACTGTTGTCATTTTGGTAATATGTTTCTGTATTGTTTAACCTTTATTTAGCTAGGCAAGTCAGTTAAGGCCAAATTCTTATTCACAATGATGACCTAGGAAGAGTGGGTTAACTGCTTTGTTCAGGGGCAGAACGACCGATTTTTACCTTGTCAGTTCAGGGATTCGATCTAGCAACCTTTCAGTTACTGGACCAACGCTCTGACCACTAGTCTACCTGCCATATTGGAGGGGGGAAAGGTTTCTCCTCTCCTAGGCAATCAGCAGTTAATACAGGGAGGTGTGCTCTTCACCTTTACAAGTCAATTAGCAATTGTTATTAGTACTTCAGTCTTCCCTGTTTTCACTGTGGCAGCTGTAAGCGGCTGTTTCGTCGCATAACTAAGACTGTTGCCAAAACGTTTCTGATGAGTTATTTGAGGAAGGAAAGAGAGGAAGGCTCCACAACACTCTCTCACTTTAGTATCTTACCTAGTAATTTACAGATGATCTCATTTGACTCTTTTGTAGCTTTGTGAACTGTGTGTGTTTTCTATCCCAGTTCACTCTTCTCCCTTTAGGCTTTACAGATGCTCCCCACCTCTTGACTGCAACCCTTCTAATTTAGTGTACCCTGCGTGCACAACCCATGTGGAATCCCTAGTTTCTGGAAGCGTTTAAAACTGCCGATCTGTGGTCAACAATACTGAGTTCATCTCAGCCTATGCTGCCCTTCAGTCCCTTGACTTCTTGGCACTGACAGTGACATGGGTCACCCCAGAGAATCAAAACAAATCAACGTTTATTTGTCACGTGCGCTGAATACAACAGGTGTACACCTTACAGTGACATGCTTACTTACAGGCTCTAACCAATAGTGCAAAAAAGATGTTATGTGAACAATAGGTAGGTAAAGAAATAAAACAACAGTATAAAGACAGGTTACATACAGTAGAGAGGCTATATACAGTAGAGAGGCTATATACAGTAGAGAGGCTATATACAGTAGAGAGGCTATAGACAGTAGAGAGGCTATATACAGTAGAGAGGCTATAGACAGTAGAGAGGCTATATACAGTAGAGAGGCTATATACAGTAGAGAGGCTGTATACAGTAGAGAGGCTATAACAGTAGAGAGGCTATATACAGTAGAGAGGCTATATACGGTAGAGAGGCTATATACAGAAGAGAGGCTATAGACAGTAGAGAGGCTATAGACAGTAGAGAGCCTATATACAGTAGAGAGGCTATAGACAGTAGAGAGGATATAACAGTAGAGAGGCTATATACAGTAGCGAGGCTATATACAGTAGAGAGGCTATATACAGTAGAGAGGCTATAACAGTAGACAGGCTATAGACAGTAGAGAGGCTATAGACAGTAGAGAGGCTATAGACAGTAGAGAGGCTATATACAGTAGAGAGGCTATAGACAGTAGAGAGGCTATAGACAGTAGAGAGGCTATATACAGTAGAGAGGCTATATACAGTAGAGAGGCTATAGACAGTAGAGAGGCTATAGACAGTAGAGAGCCTATATACAGTAGAGAGGCTATAGACAGTAGAGAGGATATAACAGTAGAGAGGCTATATACAGCAGAGGCTATAACAGTAGAGAGGCTATAGACAGTAGAGAGGCTATATACAGTAGCGAGGCTATATACAGTAGAGAGGCTATATACAGTAGAGAGGCTATAGACAGTAGAGAAGCTACATACAGTAGAGAGGCTATAGACAATAGAGAGGCTATATACAGTAGAGATGCTATTTACAGAAGATAGAGGCTATAGACAGTAGAGAGGCTATAGACAGTAGAGAGGCTATAGACAGTAGAGAGGCTATATACACTAGAGATGCAAAATACAGTAGAGAGGCTATTGACAGTAGAGAGGCTATAGACAGGCTATAGACAGTATAGAGGCTATAGACAGTATCGAGGCTATAGGCAGTAGCGAGGCTATAGACAGTAGAGAGGTTATGTACAGTAGAGAGGCTATAGACAGTAGAGAGGCTATAACAGTAGAGAGGCTATATACAGTAGAGAGGCTATAACAGTAGAGAGGCTATAGACAGTAGAGAGGCTATAGACAGTAGAGAGGCTATATACAGTAGAGAGGCTATATACAGTAGAGAGGCTATATACAGTAGAGGCTTTAGACAGTAGAGAGGCTATATACAGTAGAGAGGCTATATACAGTAGAGAGGCTATATACAGTAGAGAGGCTATAACAGTAGAGAGGCTATAGACAGTAGAGAGGCTATATACAGTAGAGAGGCTATATACAGTAGAGAGGCTATAACAGTAGAGAGGCTATAGACAGTAGAGAGGCTATAGACAGTAGAGAGGCTATAGACACTAGAGAGGCTATAGACAGTAGAGAGGCTATAGACAGTAGAGAGGCTATAGACAGTAGAGAGGCTATAGACAGTAGAGAGGCTATATACAGTAGAGAGGCTATAGACAGTAGAGATGGTATAGACAGTAGAGAGGCTATATACAGTAGAGAGGCTATATACAGTAGAGAGGCTATATACAGTAGAGAGGCTATAGACAGTAGAGAGGCTATATACAGTAGAGAGGCTATAGACAGTAGAGAGGCTATAGACAGTAGAGAGGATATAACAGTAGAGAGGCTATATACAGTAGAGAGGCTATATACAGTAGAGAGGCTATAGACAGTAGAGAGGCTATAGACAGTAGAGAGCCTATATACAGTAGAGAGGCTATAGACAGTAGAGAGGATATAACAGTAGAGAGGCTATATACAGCAGAGGCTATAACAGTAGAGAGGCTATAGACAGTAGAGAGGCTATATACAGTAGCGAGGCTATATACAGTAGAGAGGCTATATACAGTAGAGAGGCTATAGACAGTAGAGAGGCTATAGACAATAGAGAGGCTATAGACAATAGAGAGGCTATATACAGTAGAGATGCTATTTACAGAAGATAGAGGCTATTTACAGAAGATAGAGGCTATAGACAGTAGAGAGGCTATAGACAGTAGAGAGGCTATAGACAGTAGAGAGGCTATAGACACTAGAGAGGCTATATACAGTAGAGAAGCAAAATACAGTAGAGAGGCTATTGACAGTAGAGAGGCTATAGACAGGCTATAGACAGTATAGAGGCTATAGGCAGTAGCGAGGCTATAGACAGTAGAGAGGTTATGTACAGTAGAGAGGCTATAACAGTAGAGAGGCTATATACAGTAGAGAGGCTATAACAGTAGAGAGGCTACATACAGACAGCGGTTAGTCAGGCTGATTGAAGTAGTATGTACATGTAGATATGGTTAAAGTAACTATGCATATATGATGAACTGTGATCAGGCCTACCACTGTTGTGTCGTCTGCAAACTTAATGATGGTGTTGGAGTCATGCCTGACCATGCAGTCGTGGGTGAACAGGGAGTACAGGAGGGAACTGAGCACGCACCCCTGGGAAGCTCCGGTGTTGAGGATTAGCGTGGCAGATGTGTTGCTACCTACCCTCACTACCTGGGGGCGGCCCGTCAGGAAGTCCAGGATCCAGTTGCAGAGGGAGGTGTTTAGTCCCAGGATCCTTAGCTTAGTAATGCGCTTTGAGGGTACTATGGTGAAATAAAATAAAAAATTAAAGGTGTTCCTTTTGTCCAGGTGGGAAAGGGCAGTGTGGAGTGCAATAGAGATTGCATCATCTGTGGATCTGTTTGGGTGGTATGCAAATTGGAGTGGGTCTAGTGTTTCTGGGATAATGGTGTTGGTGTGATTCATTACCAACCTTTCAAAGCACTTCATGGCTACAGAAGTGAGTGCTATGGGTCTGTAGTCATTTAGGCAGGTTTCCTCTCTGTTCTTAGGCACAGGAACTATGGTGGTCTGCTTGAAACATGTTGATATTACAGACTTAATCAGGGACATGTTTAAAATGTCATTGAAGACACCTGCCAGTTGGTCAGCACATACCCGGAGCACACGTCCTGGTAATCCGTCTGGCCCCGCAGCCTTGTGTATGTTGACCTGTTTAAAGGTCTCACTCATGTCGGCTACGGAGAGCGTGATCACACAGTCGCCCGGAACAGCTGATGCTCTCATGCATGCCTCAGTGTTGCTTGCCGCGAAGCGAGCATAGAAGTGATTTAGCTCGTCTGGTAGGCTTGTGTCACTGGGCAGTTCTCGGCTGGGCTTCCCTTTGTAGTCTGTAATAGTTTGCAAGCCCTGCCACATGAGACGAGTGTCGGAGCCGGTGTAGTATGATTCAATCTTAGCCCTGTATTGACGCTTTGCTTGTTTGATGGTTCGTCGCAGGGCACAGCAGGATTTCTTGTAAGCTTCCGGGTAAGAGTCCCGCACCTTGAAAGCGGCAGCTCTACCCTTTAGCTCAGTGCGAATGTTGCCTGTAATCCATGGCTTCTGGTTGGGGTATGTACGGACAGTCACTGTGGGGACGAAGTCCTCGATCCACTTATTGATAAAGCCAGTGACTGATGTGGTGTACTCCTCAATGCCATCGGAAGAATCTCGGAACATGTTCCAGTCTGTGATCGCAAAACAGTCCTGTAGTTTAGCATCTGCTTCATCTGACCACTTTTTTTATAGACAGATTCATTGGTGCTTCCTGCTTTAATTTTTGCTTGTAAGCAGGAATCAGGAGGATAGAGTTGTGGTCTGATTTACCAAATGAAGAGCTTTGTACGCGTCTCTGTGTGTGGAATACAGGTGATCTAGAATGCTTTTCCCTCTCGTTGCACATTTAACATGTTGATGGACATTTGGAAGAACTGATTTAAGTTTCCCTGCATTAAAGTCTCCGGCCACTAGGAGCACCGCCTCTGGGTGAGTGGTTTCCTGTTTGCTTATTTCCTTATATAGCTGACTGAGTGCGGTCTTAGTGCCAGTATCTGTCTGTGGTGGTAAATAAAAAGCCACAAAAAGTATAGCTGAAAACTCTCTAGGCAAGTAGTGTGGCCTGCAATTTATCACAATATACACTTCTTCAGGCGAGCAAAATTTAGAGACTTCCTTAGAATCCGTGCATCAGCTGTTGTTTACAAATATGCACAGACCGCCCCCCTCATCTTACCGGAGTGTGCTGTTCTATCCTGCCGGTGCAGCGTGTATCCCGCTAGCTGAATATCCATGTCGTCATTCAGCCACGATTCCGTAAAACATAGGATATTACAGTTGTTGATGTCCCGTTGGATATTTGTGTTTGTACCTCGTGTACCTGCATCGCTCCCTCTTGCAAATAACGTGGATGTCGACCCTGCCGGGTTTTTGGAGAATGTCTTGTGCGTCTTGTAAATTGAAGAAAAAATCTTTGTCTAATCCGAGGTGAGCAATCGCTGTCCTGATATCCAGAAGTTATTTTTTGCCGTAAGATACGGTTATGTACAAATTATTATGTACAAAATAAGTTACAAATAACCCCCAAAAACACATAATAGCAGAAGTGGTTGAGCGCCCGTAAAACCGCTGCCATTTCTTCCAGCTGTTCTTCCAATCTCTTCATCTGACTACATTTTCTCTCATAGTCCGAGAGCATCTGGTTGTTGCGGTGGTGGCACATGGCTACTTGTTGCTAACTGGAGATTTTCTCTTTTCTCCCTCTCTCACCTGTCCATCTCTTCTCTCACCTGTCCATCTCATTTGAATTCCATGCTGTCACTGACGCTTGTCCACTAAAGCTTAACACTGTTGTCATCTGTCACCCACCAGGTGGCCTCGGACAGTTCCTCAATGAGCTTGGAACCTTGATAAGCTAATTTCCTTGACGATGGCTCGCCGCTCTTCGCACTTGGCGACTGTCATCTCCCAACGTCTGCCTTCGATTAATTTATTTTCAACTCTCTTTCCCCTCGCCTCTTTTGACCTCTCCCTTTCCCAATCGCCTCCAACCTGGCTGCCCGAATATCTGCCCGCTCGAAACCATCTCATCATCACTTCAGACCATCTCTGGAGACCTTCTCACTTCCCTCATCAACTCATCCCTGATCACTGGCTGTGTTCCTTCTGACTTCAAAATGCCCCTAGTCGCTACCCTCCTCAAGAAACCAACACTCGACTCATCTGTCGTCAAAAACTACCGACCTGTATCCCTTCTTTCTTTTCTTTCCAAAACACTTGAGCGTGCTGTCTCTGACTTAATCTCTCGCTATCTCTTTCCAAGCAATTTTCTTGACCCTATCCAGTCAGGCTTCAAGACGGGTTGCTCAACCGAGACTTCTCTTCTCTATGTCACGGAGGCTCTCCGTACTGCCAAAGCTAAATCGCTGTCCTCTGTTCTCATCCTCCTACATCTATCCACTGCCTTCGGCACCGTGAACCATCAGATCATCCTCTCCACCCTCTCAGGGCTGGGCGTCTCAGGCTCTGCAACACTCTTGGATTGCATTGTACCTGGCAGGCCGCTCCCACCAGGTAACGTGGAGAGGATCTGTGTCTGCACCATGTACTCTCCCGACTGGTGTCCTTCAGGGGTCAGTTCTAGGCCCTCTCCTCTTCTCTCTATTCACCAAGTCACTAGACTCCATCATATCCTCACATGGTCTTTCCAATAACTGCTATGAGGATGACATTCAACTACTTTCCTCCTTCCGCCCTTCCGACACCCAGGTGGCGTCTCTGAGTGCCTGGCAGATATCTCAACTTGGATGTCGGCCCACCACCTTAAGCTCAACCTCGACAAGATGGAGCTGCTATTCCTCCCAGGGATTGGCTGCCCGCTCTCCATCACAGTTGACAACTCCACTGTGTCTCCCTCCCAGAGTGCAAAGAACCTCGACATAAACCCTGAACAACAACCTGTCGTTCTCTGAAAACATCAAAGCAGTGACTAGCTCCTGCAGGTTCATGCTCAACAACATCCATAGAGTACGACCCTACCTCACAAAGGACGTGGCGCAGGGTCCTAATCCAGGCACTTCCCATCTCCCGTCTGGACTACTGCAAGTCGCTTTTGGCTGGGCTCACTGCTTGTGCCATCAAACCCTTGCAACTTATCCAGAACGCTGAAGCACACCTGGTGTTCAACCTTCCCAAGTTCTCTTATGTCACCCCGCTCCTCCGCACACTCCACTAGCTTCCAGTTGAAGCTCACATCCACTACACTTCTCTGTCCTGGCACCCCAAATGGTGGAAGCAGCTTCCCCCTGTGGCTTGGACAACAGAGTCCCTGCCCATCTTCCAGCAGTGCCCCCCACCCCGACATTGCTGTTAGCTAATTTATTGAGGACTTACCATGACTGATATGCGGTTGTCCCACATAGCTATCTTAAAATTAATGCACTAACTGTAAATCGCTCAGGATAAGAGTGTCTGCTAAATGACTTAAATGTAAAATGTTGACAAAGCTAACATGTTCTGAACTAATCTCTAACAGATAGACAAATATAATGGGTTCAGAACTAATCTCTAAGAGAATATACAGAACTAACGGGTTCCGACGTAATCTCTAACCGATAGACAAAGTTAACGGGTTCAGAACTCACCTCTAACAGAATAGACAAAGCTAACATGGTCAGCAGTAATCTCTAACAGAATATAACTCATCTCTAACGGAATAGAAAAAGCTAACGGGTTCAGAACTAATCTCTAACAGAATATACAGAGCTAACAGGTTCAGAATCTCCCCTAACAGAATAGACAAACCTAACGGGTTATTAAGTGACTGATAAATACTGAAGAAATGCAACTGTTATTAACATATTAATTGATAGCAAGCCAGGCTTCTTTGTCGAGTTCCTCTCCTCATCTCCTGCTCATATTTCCTCTCATCTTGTACATCTCTTCACCTCTCTTCATTCTCTCTGTTTTCTACTCTCCTCTCTTTGTTGCACATATAAAATAGCTGTTTTGGAAACTCTATAGAATAATGAGAAACACCAATCAGAGTTTTCTATCAGCTGCAGGATAAATCTTATTGGCCATCACAATGGAGAAATTTGATTAGTTATTCAGGACAAAACAGTTTCTATACAGACAGACAACTGAAAGGGAGGGAAGGACAAAGCGGGAGAGAAGGAGAGGAAGGGATGGAGAGATGAAGGAGGGGTAGGGTTATTGTAAGGCCATGTGTGTGTGTGTGTGTGTGTGTGTGTGTGTGTGTGTGTGTGTGTGTGTGTGTGTGTGTGTGTGTGTGTGTGGTGTGTGTGGTGTGTGTGTGTGTGTGTGTGTGTGTTTCACCTGAGAGAAAAAAACAAAAAGGGAAGAAGTTTAGTGTTAGTCTCGCATCAGTCTGTCAACAAGCTGCATCATGGGAAGGTTTTAACTCATGGCCAATCAATGGAACGAATTGCAAAAATCACTGAACCTGGAGACTTACAGTGGGGCAAAAAAGTATTTAGTCAGCCACCAATTGTGCAAGTTCTCCCACTTAAAAATATGAGAGAGGCCTGTAAATTCATAAAAAATCTTACAATGTGATTTTCTGGATTTTTTTTCTCATTTTGTCTGTCATAGTTGAAGTGTACCTATGATGAAAATTACAGGCCTCTCTCATCTTTTTAAGTGGGAGAACTTGCACAATTGGTGGCTGACTAAATACTTTTTTGCCCCACTGTATGTGTGTGTATAATGTGTATGTTATCGTGTGTGTGTGTATGCATGTGTCTGTGCTTGTTTGTGTTACTTCACAGTCCCCGCTGTTCTATAAGGTGTTTTTTATCTGTTTTTTTTATAAAATGTTCCTGCTTGCATCAGTTACTTGATGTGGAATAGGAATAGCCATGTAGTTATGGCTGTATGTAGTACTGTGCACCTCCCATAGTCTGTTTTGGAAATCAAATTTTATTTGTCACATACACATGGTTAGCAGATGTTAATGCGAGTGTAGCGAAATGCTTGTGCTTCTAGTTCCGACAATGCAGTAATAACCAACAAGTAATCTAACTAACAATTCCAAAACTACTGTCTTATACACACAAGTGTAAGGGGATAAAGAATATATACATAAAGATATATGAATGAGTGATGGTACAGAGCGGCATAGGCAAGATACAGTAGATGGTATCGAGTACAGTATATACATATGAGATGAGTATGTAAACAAAGTGGCATAGTTAAAGTGGCTGGTGATACATGTATTACATAAAGATGCAGTAGATGATATAGAGTACAGTATATACGTATACATATGAGATGAATACTGTAGGGTAGGTAAACATTATATTAGGTAGCATTGTTTAAAGTGCCTAGTGATATATTTTACATCATTTCCCATCAATTCCCATTATTAAAGTGGCTGGAGTTGAGTCAGTGTGTTGGCAGCAGCCACTCAATGTTAGTGGTGGCTGTTTAACAGTCTGATGGCCTTGAGATAGAAGCTGTTTTTCAGTCTCTCGGTCCCAGCTTTGATGCACCTGCACTGACCTCGCCTTCCGGATGATAGCGGGGTGAACAGGCAGTGGCTCTGGTGGTTGTTGTCCTTGATGATCTTTATGGCCTTCCTGTAACATCGGGTGGTGTAGGTGTCCTGGAGGGCAGGTAGTTTGCCCCCGGTGATGCGTTGTGCAGACCTCACTACCCTCTGGAGAGCCTTGCGGTTGTGGGCGGAGCAGTTGCCGTACCAGGCGGTGATACAGCCCGCCAGGATGCTCTCGATTGTGCATCTGTAGAAGTTTGTGAGTGCTTTTGGTGACAAGCCGAATTTCTTCAGCCTCCTGAGGTTGAAGAGGCGCTGCTGCGCCTTCTTCACGATGCTGTCTGTGTGGGTGGACCAATTCAGTTTGTCTGAGATGTGTATGCCGAGGAACTTAAAACTTACTACCCTCTCCACTACTGTTCCATCGATGTGGATAGGGGGGTGTTCCCTCTGCTGTTTCCTGAAGTCCACAATCATCTCCTTAGTTTTGTTGACGTTGAGTGTGAGGTTATTTTCCTGACACCACACTCCGAGGGCCCTCACCTCCTCCCTGTAGGCCGTCTCGTCGTTGTTGGTAATCAAGCCTACCACTGTTGTGTCGTCCGCAAACTTGATGATTGAGTTGGAGGCGTGCGTGGCCACGCAGTCGTGGGTGAACAGGGAGTACAGGAGAGGGCTCAGAACGCACCCTTGTGGGGCCCCAGTGTTGAGGATCAGCGGGGTGGAGATGTTGTTGCCTACCCTCACCACTTGGGGGCGGCCCGTCAGGAAGTCCAGTACCCAGTTGCACAGGGCGGGGTCGAGACCCAGGGTCTCGAGCTTGATGACGAGCTTGGAGGGTACTATGGTGTTAAATGCCGAGCTGTAGTCGATGAACAGCATTCTCACGTAGGTATTCCTCTTGTCCAGATGGGTTAGGGCAGTGTGCAGTGTGGTTGAGATTGCATCGTCTGTGGACCTATTTGGGCGGTAAGCAAATTGGAGTGGGTCTAGGGTGTCAGGTAGGGTGGAGGTGATATGGTCCTTGACTAGTCTCTCAAAGCACTTCATGATGACGGAAGTGAGTGCTACGGGCGGTAGTCGTTTAGCTCAGTTACCTTAGCTTTCTTGGGAACAGGAACAATGGTGGCCCTCTTGAAGCATGTGGGAACAGCAGACTGGGATAGGGATTGATTGAATATGTCCGTAAACACACCAGCCAGCTGGTCTGCGCATGCTCTGAGGGCACGGCTGGGGATGCCGTCTGGGCCTGCAGCCTTGCGAGGGTTAACACGTTTAAATGTTTTACTCACCTCGGCTGCAGTGAAGGAGAGGCCGCATGTTTTGGTTGCAGGCTGTGTCAGTGGCACTGTATTGTCCTCAAAGCGGGCAAAAAAGTTATTTAGTCTGCCTGGGAGCAAGACATCCTGGTCCGTGACGGGGCTGGTTTTCTTTTTGTAATCCGTGATTGACTGTAGACCCTGCCACATACCTCTTGTGTCTGAGCCGTTGAATTGAGATTCTACTTTGTCTCTATACTGACGCTTAGCTTGTTTGATTGCCTTGCGGAGGGAATAGCTACACTGTTTGTATTCGGTCATGTTACCGGTCACCTTGCCCTGATTAAAAGCAGTGGTTCGCGCTTTCAGTTACACGCGAATGCTGCCATCAATCCACGGTTTCTGGTTTGGGAATGTTTTAATCGTTGCTATGGGAACGACATCTTCAACGCACGTTCTAATGAACTCGCACACCGAATCAGCGTATTCGTCAATGTTGTTATCTGACGCAATACGGAACATATCCCAGTCCACGTGATGGAAGCAGTCTTGGAGCGTGGAATCAGATTGGTCGGACCAGCGTTGAACAGACCTCAGCGCGGGAGCTTCTTGTTTTAGTTTCTGTCTGTAGGCAGGGATCAACAAAATGGAGTCGTGGTCAGCTTTTCCGAAAGGAGGGCGGGGCAGGGCCTTATATGCGTCCCGGAAGTTGGAATAGCAGTGATCCAAGGTTTTGCCTGCAACTGGTTGCGCAATCGATATGCTGATACAATTTAGGGAGTCTTGTTTTCAGATTAGCCTTGTTAAAGTCCCCAGCTACAATGAATATAGCTTCAGGATGTATGGATTCCAGTTTGCAAAGAGTCAAATAAAGTTCGTTCAGAGCCATCGATGTGTCTGCTTGGGGGGGAATATATACGGCTGTGATTATAATCGAAGAGAATTCCCTTGGTAGATAATGCGGTCGACATTTGATTGTGAGGAATTCTAAATCAGGTGAACAGAAGGACTTGAGTTCCTGTATGTCTTTGAGCCCACACCACGTCTCGTTAGCCATAAGGCATACGCCCCCGCACCTCTTCTTACCAGAAAGATGTTTGTTTCTGTCGGCGCGATGCGTGGAGAAACCAGCTGGCTGCACCGACTCCGATAAGCGTCTCTCCAGTGAGCCAAGTTTCCGTGAAGCAAAGAACGTTACAGTCTCTGATGTCCCTCTGGAATGCTACCCTTGCTCAGATTTCATCAACCTTGTTGTCAAGAGACTGGACATTGGCGAGAAGTATACTAGGGAGTGGTGCACGATGTGCCTGTCTCCGGAGTCTGACCAAAAGACCGCTTCGTTTCCCTCTTTTACGAAGTCATTTTTTGGGTCGCCGGCTGGGATCCATTCCGTTGTCCTAGGTGAAAGGCAAAACACAGGATCCCCTTCGCGAAAGTAATATTCTTGGTCGTACTGATGGTGAGCTGACGCTGCTCTTATATTCAGTAGTTCTTCTCGACTGTATGTAATGAAACCTAAGATGACCTGGGGTACGAATGTAAGAAATAACACATAAAAAAACAAAAAACTGCATAGTTTGCTAGGAACGCGAAGCGAGGCGGCCATCTCTGTCTGCGCCGGAAATCATAGGGGACTTTGAAGAGGCCTCTGGTGGCATGTCTTGTGGGGCATGCATGGTTGTTCAAGCTGTCTGAGCTGTGTGCCAGTAGTTTAAACAGACCGCTTTTGTTCATTCAGCTTGTCAACACTTATTACAAAAACAATTAGTGATGAAGTCAATCTCTCCTCCACTTTGAGCCAGGAAAGATTGTAAATGCATATTATTTATATTAGCTCTCTGTGTACATTATCACACAGTCATCCAGAACAGATGGTGCTCTCGTGCAAGCTTCAGTGTTGCTTGCCTTGAAGCGAGCATAAAAGGCATTTAGCTCGTCCGGTAGGCTCGTGTCACTGGGCAGCTTCAATCTGGGTTTCCCTTTGTAGTCCGTAATAGTTTTCAAGCCCTGCCACATCCGACGAGCATCAGAGCCGGTGTAGTAGGATTCAACCTTAATCCTGTATTGACGCTTTGCCTGTTTGATGGTTCGTCTCAGGGCGTAGTGGGATTTCTCATAAGCGTCCGGATTAGTCTCCCGCTTCTTGAAAGTGGCAGCTCTAGCCTTTAGCTCGATGTGGATGTTGCCTCTATCCATGGCTTCTGGTTGGGAAATGTATGTTCGGTCACTGTGGGGACAACTTTGTCGATGCACTTTTTGATGAAGCCGATGACTGATGTGGTGTACTCCTCAAAACCATTGGATGAATCCCGGAACATATTCCAGTCTGTGCTAGCAAAACAGTTCTGTAGTGTAGCATCCGCATCATCTGATCACTTCCGTACTGAGCGAGTCACTTGTACTTCTTGCTTGAGTTTTTGCTTGTAAGCCGGAATAAGAAGGATATAATTATGGTCAGATTTGCAGAATGGAAGGCAGGGGAGAGCTTTTTATGCATCTCTGTGTGTGGAGTAAAGGTGGTCTACGATTTTTTTCCCCCTCTCGTTACACATGTGACCTGCTGGGAAAAATTTGGTAAAACTGATTTAAGTGTGCAGCTGTAAAACCTTTTGAGGATCTGAGGACCCATGTCAAATCTTTTCAGTCTCCTGAGGGGGAATAGGTTTTGTCGTGCCCTCTTCACAACTGTCTTGCCGCTCTGACATTGATCGTCCATATATTTATATATTCTTAAATACATTCCTTTACTTGGATATGTATGTAATGGGTATATGTATGTAATGGGTATATGTATGTAATGGGTATATGTTGTGAAATTGTTAGATGATACTTGATAGATATTACTGCACTGTCGGAGGTAGAAACACAAGCATTAACATCTGAAAAGATGGCGCCGAAGAGCATGGCTGACGTTTTACATTCTCCCAACTAATTGTGCTATTTTGTTAGTTTTTTGCATTTTGTGTGACTTATTTTTTAACTTATTTTGTACATAATGTTGCTGCTACCGTCTCTTATGACTGAAAATAACTACTGGACATCAGAACAGCGATTACTCACCGCGTAAACGTTTTTTACTTTAATGAGTCCAACGAGAAGGATATACTGCTTTCACTGGAACAGGCCCAGATCCCCTTGATTTGCTTGAAGAAAAGACGCAGGAAAAGGGGCCACAGATCGGGCTGCCTTCTGAGAATCCAGCGAGGAAACTTCCACTGCCATCTTCTTGCTAACATGCAATCATTGGAAAATAAAAATGATGATCTACGATTAAGATTATCCTACCATCAGGATATTAATGTTATTATTATTATTATGTTTCAACGAGACGTGGCTGAACGATGACACGGATAATATAGAGCTGGCTGGATTTTCCATGCACCGGCAGAACAGAGAAGCTACATCTGGTAAGACAAGGGGTGGGTGTCTATTTGTTAATAACAGCTGGTGCGCGATGTCTAATATTAAAGAAGTCTCGAGGTATTGCTCGCCTGAGGTAGAGTACCTTATGATAAGCTGTAGACCACACTATCTACCAAGAGAGTTCTCATCTGTATTATTTGTAGCCGTCTATTTACCACCACAGAACGAAGCTGGCACTAAGACCGCTCTCAACCAACTCTATGAGGACATAAGCAAAGAAGAAAATGCTCACCCGGAAGTGGCGCTCCTAGCGGCCGGGGACTTTAAAGCATCCTGACATCACTTACAGACATCACTTCCTGGTAAGGGAACTGCTCGGCCTCTGACCGCAAGACACTACAGAGGGTAGTGCGTACGGCCCAGTACACAGTACTGGGTCCTGCCATCCAGGACCTCTATACCAGGCGGTGTCAGAGGAAGGCCCTAAAAATTGTCAAAGACTCCAGCCACCCTATTCATAGACTGTTCTCTCTGCTACCGCACACAAGCGGTACCGGAGCGCCAGGTCTAGGTCCAAGAGGCTTCTTAACAGCTTCTACCCCCAAGCCTTAAGACACCTGAACAGCTAATCAAATGGCTACATAGACTATTTGCATCCCCCCCATACACTGCTGTTACCCTCTGTTATTATCTATGCATAGCCACTTTAGTAACCCTACCTGCATGTACATAATTACCACAATTATCCCCACACATTGACACATTGACTGTGCCAGTACCCCCTGTAATTAGCCCTGTTATTGTAACCGATTTGAAATGGAAAGCTAGTTAGCGGTGGTGCGCGCTAATAGCATTTCAATCGGTGACGTGACTCGCTCTGAGACCTTGAAGTAGTTGTTCCCCTTGCTCTGCAAGGGCCGCAGCTTTTGTGGCGCGATGGGTAACGATGCTTCGTGGGTGTCAATTGTCGATGTGTGCAGAGGGTCCCTGGTTTGAGCGAGGGGACGGACTGTTACACCATTGTTATTCACTGATGCTCTTTAATTATTTGGTTTTCTTATCTCTTACTTTTTTTTCATGTATTTTCTTAAAACTGCATTGTTGGTTAAGGGCTTGTCAGTCAGCATTTCACTGTACGGTCTACACCTGTTGGTTAAGGGCTTGTCAGTCAGCATTTCACTGTACGGTCTACACCTGTTGGTTAAGGGCTTGTAAATAAGCATTTCACTGTACGGTCTACACCTGTTGGTTAAGGGCTTGTAAATAAGCATTTCACTGTACGGTCTACACCTGTTGGTTAAGGGCTTGTCAGTCAGCATTTCACTGTACGGTCTACACCTGTTGGTTAAGGGCTTGTCAGTCAGCATTTCACTGTACGGTCTACACCTGTTGGTTAAGGGCTTGTAAATAAGCATTTCACTGTACACTGGTCTTGTAAATAACCTGTTGGTTAAGGGCTTGTCAGTCAGCATTTCACTGTACGGTCTACATTGTTGGTTAAGGGCTTGTCAGTCAGCATTTCACTGTACGGTCTACATTGTTGGTTAAGGGCTTGTCAGTCAGCATTTCACTGTACGGTCTACACCTGTTGGTTAAGGGCTTGTAAATAAGCATTTCACTGTACGGTCTACACCTGTTGGTTAAGGGCTTGTCAATAAGCATTTCACTGTACGGTCTACACCTGTTGGTTAAGGGCTTGTTGCATTTCACTGTTACACCTGTTGGTTAAGGGCTTGTCATTTCACTGTCACACCTGTTGGTTAAGGGCTTGTCAGTCAGCATTTCACTGTACGGTCTACACCTGTTGGTTAAGGGCTTGTAAACTGTCAGCATTTCACTGTTGGTTAAGGGCTTGTAAATAAGCATTTCACTGTACACCTGTTGGTTAAGGGCTTGTAAATAAGCATTTCACTGTACGGTCTACACCTGTTGGTTAAGGGCTTGTCAGTCAGCATTTCACTGTACGGTCTACACCTGTTGGTTAAGGGCTTGTCAGTCAGCATTTCACTGTACGGTCTACACCTGTTGGTTAAGGGCTTGTCAGTCAGCATTTCACTGTACGGTCTACACCTGTTGGTTAAGGGCTTGTCAGTCAGCATTTCACTGTACGGTCTACACCTGTTGGTTAAGGGCTTGTCAGTCAGCATTTCACTGTACGGTCTACACTGTTGGTAAAGGGCTTGTAAATAAGCATTTCACTGTACGGTCTACACTGTTGGTTAAGGGCTTGTAAATAAGCATTTCACTGTACGGTCTACACTGTTGGTTAAGGGCTTGTCAATAAGCATTTCACTGTACGGTCTACACTGTTGGTTAAGGGCTTGTCAGTCAGCATTTCACTGTACGGTCTACACCTGTTGGTTAAGGGCTTGTCAGTCAGCATTTCACTGTACGGTCTACACCTGTTGGTTAAGGGCTTGAAAATAAGCATTTCACTGTACGGTCTACACCTGTTGGTTAAGGGCTTGTTTTGGTTAAGGGCACTGTTTCACTGGTCTACACCTGTTGGTTAAGGGCTTGTCAGTCAGCATTTCACTGTTAAGGGCTTGTCACACCACTGTTGGTTAAGGGCTTGTCAGTCAGCATTTCACTGTACGGTCTACACCTGTTGGTTAAGGGCTTGTCAGTCAGCATTTCACTGTACGGTCTACACCTGTTGGTTAAGGGCTTGTCAGTCAGCATTTCACTGTACGGTCTTGTCAGTCAGCACACTGTACGGTGTTGGTTAAGGGCTTGTAAATAAGCATTTCACTGTACGGTCTACACTGTTGGTTAAGGGCTTGTAAATAAGCATTTCACTGTGAGGTCTACACTGTTGGTTAAGGGCTTGAAAATAAGCATTTCACTGTGAGGTCTACACTGTTGGTTAAGGGCTTGTCAGTCAGCATTTCACTGTACGGTCTACACCTGTTGGTTAAGGGCTTGTCAGCATTTCACTGTCAAGGGCTACACCTGTTGGTTAAGGGCTTGTCGGTCTACACCTGTTGGTTAAGGGCTTGTCAGTCAGCATTTCACTGTACGGTCTACACCTGTTGGTTAAGGGCTTGTCAGTCAGCATTTCACTGTACGGTCTACACCTGTTGGTTAAGGGCTTGTAAATAAGCATTTCACTGTACGGTCTACACCTGTTGGTTAAGGGCTTGTCAGTCAGCATTTCACTGTACGGTCTACACCTGGTTAAGGTTAAGGGCTTGTTGGTTAAATTGTCAGTCAGCATTTCACTGTACGGTCTACACCTGTTGGTTAAGGGCTTGTAAATAAGCATTTCACTGTACGGTCTACACCTGTTGGTTAAGGGCTTGTCAGTCAGCATTTCACTGTACGGTCTACACCTGTTGGTTAAGGGCTTGTCAGTCAGCATTTCACTGTACGGTCTACACCTGTTGGTTAAGGGCTTGTCAGTCAGCATTTCACTGTACGGTCTACACCTGTTGGTTAAGGGCTTGTCAGTCAGCATTTCACTGTACGGTCTACACCTGTTGGTTAAGGGCTTGTCAGTCAGCATTTCACTGCATTTCACTGTTGGTTAAGGGCGGTTTCTACACCTGTTGGTTAAGGGCTTGTCAGTCAGCATTTCACTGTACGGGTCTTGTCAATCAGCACACCTGTTGGTTAAGGGCTTGTCAGTCAGCATTTCACTGTACGGTCTACACCTGTTGGTTAAGGGCTTGTCAGTCAGCATTTCACTGTACGGTCTACACCTGTTGGTTAAGGGCTTGTCAGTCAGCATTTCACTGTTGTTGGTTAAGGGCTTGTCAGTCAGCATTTCACTGTACGGTCTACACCTGTTGGTTAAGGGCTTGTAAATAAGCATTTCACTGTACGGTCTACACCTGTTGGTTAAGGGCTTGTAAATAAGCATTTCACTGTACGGTCTACACCTGTTGGTTAAGGGCTTGTCAAATAAGCATTTCACTTTCACTGTGACGGTCTACACCTGTTGGTTAAGGGCTTGTCAATAAGGGCTTGTTGGTTAAGGGCTTGTCAGTCAGCATTTCACTGTACGGTCTACACCTGTTGGTTAAGGGCTTGTCAGTCAGCATTTCACTGTACGGTCTACACCTGTTGGTTAAGGGCTTGTCAATCAGCATTTCACTGTACGGTTCACTGTACGGTCTACACCTGTTGGTTAAGGGCTTGTAAATAAGCATTTCACTGTACGGTCTACACCTGTTGGTTAAGGGCTTGTCAGTCAGCATTTCACTGTACGGTCTACACCTGTTGGTTAAGGGCTTGTCAGTCAGCATTTCACTGTACGGTCTACACCTGTTGGTTAAGGGCTTGTCAGTCAGCATTTCACTGTACGGTCTACACCTGTTGGTTAAGGGCTTGTCAGTCAGCATTTCACTGTACGGTCTACACCTGTTGGTTAAGGGCTTGTAAATAAGCATTTCACTGTACGGTCTACACCTGTTGGTTAAGGGCTTGTAAATAAGCATTTCACTGTACGGTCTACACCTGTTGGTTAAGGGCTTGTAAATAAGCATTTCACTGTACGGTCTACACTGTTGGTTAAGGGCTTGTCAGTCAAGGGCTTGTTGGTTAAGGGCTTGTCAAATAAGCATTTCACTGTACGGTCTACACCTGTTGGTTAAGGGCTTGTAAATAAGCATTTCACTGTACGGTCTACACCTGTTGGTAAAGGGCTTGTAAATAAGCATTTCACTGTACGGTCTACACCTGTTGGTTAAGGGCTTGTAAATAAGCATTTCACTGTACGGTCTACACTGTTGGTTAAGGGCTTGTCAGTCAGCACACTGTTGGTTAAGGTTAAGGGCTTGTAAATAAGCATTTCACTGTACGGTCTACACTGTTGGTTAAGGGCTTGTAAATAAGCATTTCACTGTACGGTCTACACCTGTTGGTTAAGGGCTTGTAAATAAGCATTTCACTGTACGGTCTACACCTGTTGGTTAAGGGCTTGTAAATAAGCATTTCACTGTACGGTCTACACCTGTTGGTTAAGGGCTTGTAAATCAGCATTTCACTGTTGGTTAAGGGCTTGGTCTACACACTGTTGGTTAAGGGCTTGTAAATAAGCATTTCACTGTACGGTCTACACCTGTTGGTTAAGGGCTTGTAAATAAGCATTTCACTGTACGGTCTACACCTGTTGGTTAAGGGCTTGTAAATAAGCATTTCACTGTACGGTCTACACCTGTTGGTTAAGGGCTTGTAAATAAGCATTTCACTGTACGGTCTACACCTGTTGGTTAAGGGCTTGTAAGCATTTCACATTTCACTGTTGGTTAAGGGCTTGTCAATCTTTCACTGTACGGTCTACACTGTTGGTTAAGGGCTTGTAAATAAGCATTTCACTGTACGGTCTACACTGTTGGTTAAGGGCTTGTAAATAAGCATTTCACTGTACGGTCTACACCTGTTGGTTAAGGGCTTGTAAATAAGCATTTCACTGTACGGTCTACACCTGTTGGTTAAGGGCTTGTTTTCACTGTACGGTCTACACCTGTTGGTTAAGGGCTTGTAAATAAGCATTTCACTGTACGGTCTACACCTGTTGGTTAAGGGCTTGTCAGTCAGCATTTCACTGTACGGTCTACACCTGTTGGTTAAGGGCTTGTCAGTCAGCATTTCACTGTACGGTCTACACCTGTTGGTTAAGGGCTTGTCAGTCAGCATTTCACTGTACGGTCTACACCTGTTGGTTAAGGGCTTGTAAATAAGCATTTCACTGTACGGTCTACACCTGTTGGTTAAGGGCTTGTCAGTCAGCATTTCACTGTACGGTCTGTTGGTTAAGGGCTTGTAAATAAGCATTTCACTGTACGGTCTACACCTGTTGGTTAAGGGCTTGTCAGTCAGCATTTCACTGTACGGTCTACACCTGTTGGTTAAGGGCTTGTCAATAAGCATTTCACTGTACGGTCTACACTGTTGGTTAAGGGCTTGTAAATAAGCATTTCACTGTACGGTCTACACTGTTGGTTAAGGGCTTGTAAATAAGCATTTCACTGTACGGTCTACACCTGTTGGTTAAGGGCTTGTAAATAAGCATTTCACTGTACGGTCTACACCTGTTGGTTAAGGGCTTGTAAATAAGCATTTCACTGTACGGTCTACACCTGTTGGTAAAGGGCTTGTAAATAAGCATTTCACTGTGAGGTCTACACTGTTGGTTAAGGGCTTGTAAATAAGCATTTCACTGTACGGTCTACACCTGTTGGTTAAGGGCTTGTAAATAAGCATTTCACTGTGAGGTCTACACTGTTGGTTAAGGGCTTGTAAATAAGCATTTCACTGTACGGTCTACACCTGTTGGTTAAGGGCTTGTAAATAAGCATTTCACTGCATTTCACTGGTCTACACCTGTTGGTTAAGGGCTTGTAAGCATTTCACTGTACGGTCTACACCTGTTGGTTAAGGGCTTGTAAATAAGCATTTCACTGTACGGTCTACACCTGTTGGTTAAGGGCTTGTAAATAAGCATTTCACTGTACGGTCTACACCTGTTGGTTAAGGGCTTGTAAAATAAGCATTTCACTGTACGGTCTACACCTGTTGGTTAAGGGCTTGTAAATCAGCATTTCACTGTACGGTCTACACCTGTTGGTTAAGGGCTTGTCAGTCAGCATTTCACTGTACTTGGTCACACCTGTTGGTTAAGGGCTTGTAAATAAGCATTTCACTGTACGGTCTACACCTGTTGGTTAAGGGCTTGTAAATAAGCATTTCACTGTACGGTCTACACCTGTTGGTTAAGGGCTTGTAAATAAGCATTTCACTGTTGGTTACGGTCTACACCTGTTGGTTAAGGGCTTGTAAATAAGCATTTCACTGTACGGTCTACACCTGTTGGTAAAGGGCTTGTAAATAAGCATTTCACTGTACGGTCTACACTGTTGGTTAAGGGCTTGTAAATAAGCATTTCACTGTACGGTCTACACTGTTGGTTAAGGGCTTGTAAATAAGCATTTCACTGTACGGTCTACACCTGTTGGTTAAGGGCTTGTAAATAAGCATTTCACTGTACGGTCTACACCTGTTGGTTAAGGGCTTGTAAATAAGCATTTCACTGTACGGTCTACACCTGTTGGTTAAGGGCTTGTAAATAAGCATTTCACTGTACGGTCTACACCTGTTGGTTAAGGGCTTGTAAATAAGCATTTCACTGTACGGTCTACACCTGTTGGTTAAGGGCTTGTAAATAAGCATTTCACTGTACGGTCTACACCTGTTTCACTGGTTAAGGGCTTGTAAATAAGCATTTCACTGTACGGTCTACACCTGTTGGTTAAAGGGCTTGTAAATAAGCATTTCACTGTACGGTCTACACCTGTTGGTTAAGGGCTTGTAAATAAGCATTTCACTGTACGGTCTACACCTGTTGGTTAAGGGCTTGTAAATAAGCATTTCACTGTACGGTCTACACCTGTTGGTTAAGGGCTTGTCAGTCAGCATTTCACTGTACGGTCTACACCTGTTGGTTAAGGGCTTGTCAGTCAGCATTTCACTGTACGGTCTACACTGTTGGTTAAGGGCTTGTCAGTCAGCATTTCACTGTACGGTCTACACCTGTTGGTTAAGGGCTTGTAAATAAGCATTTCACTGTACGGTCTACACCTGTTGGTTAAGGGCTTGTAAATAAGCATTTCACTGTACGGTCTACACCTGTTGGTTAAGGGCTTGTAAATAAGCATTTCACTGTACGGTCTACACCTGTTGGTTAAGGGCTTGTAAATAAGCATTTCACTGTACGGTCTACACTGTTGGTTAAGGGCTTGTAAATAAGCATTTCACTGTACGGTCTACACCTGTTGGTTAAGGGCTTGTAAATAAGCATTTCACTGTCTACACCTGTTGGTTAAGGGCTATTTCACTGTACTACACTGGTTAAGGGCTACACCACTGTTGGGTTAAGGGCTTGTAAATAAGCATTTCACTGTACGGTCTACACCTGTTGGTTAAGGGCTTGTAAATAAGCATTTCACTGTACGGTCTACACTGTTGGTTAAGGGCTTGTAATTTCACTAAGTTGGTTAAGGGCATTTTCACTGTACGGTCTACACTGTTGGTTAAAGGGCTTGTAAATAAGCATTTCACTGTACGGTCTACACTGTTGGTTAAGGGCTTGTAAATAAGCATTTCACTGTACGGTCTACACTGTTGGTTAAAGGGCTTGTAAATAAGCATTTCACTGTACGGTCTACACCTGTTGGTTAAGGGCTTGTAAATTTCAAGGTCATGTTGGTTAAGGGCTTGTCACAGCATTTCACTGTACGGTCTACACCTGTTGGTTAAGGGCTTGTAAATAAGCATTTCACTGTACGGTCTACACCTGTTGGTTAAGGGCTTGTAAATAAGCATTTCACTGTACGGTCTACACTGTTGGTTAAGGGCTTGTAAATAAGCATTTCACTGTTGGTTAAGGGCTTGGCATTTCTGTACGGTCTACACTGTTGGTTAAGGGCTTGTAAATAAGCATTTCACTGTACGGTCTACACCTGTTGGTTAAGGGCTTGTCAGTCAGCATTTCACTGTACGGTCTACACTGTTGGTTAAGGGCTTGTAAATAAGCATTTCACTGTACGGTCTACACCTGTTGGTTAAGGGCTTGTAAATAAGCATTTCACTGTACGGTCTACACCTGTTGGTTAAGGGCTTGTAAATAAGCATTTCACTGTACGGTCTACACCTGTTGGTTAAGGGCTTGTAAATAAGCATTTCACTGTACGGTCTACACCTGTTGGTTAAGGGCTTGTAAATAAGCATTTCACTGTACGGTCTACACCTGTTGGTAAAGGGCTTGTAAATAAGCATTTCACTGTACGGTCTACACCTGTTGGTTAAGGGCTTGTAAATAAGCATTTCACTGTACGGTCTACACCTGTTGGTTAAGGGCTTGTAAATAAGCATTTCACTGTACGGTCTACACCTGTTGGTTAAGGGCTTGTAAATAAGCATTTCACTGTACGGTCTACACCTGTTGGTTAAGGGCTTGTCAGTCAGCATTTCACTGTACGGTCTACACCTGTTGGTTAAGGGCTTGTAAATAAGCATTTCACTGTACGGTCTACACCTGTTGGTTAAGGGCTTGTAAATAAGCATTTCACTGTACGGTCTACACCTGTTGGTTAAGGGCTTGTAAATAGCATTTCACTGTACGGTCTACACCTGTTGGTTAAGGGCTTGTAAATAAGCATTTCACTGTACGGTCACACCTGTTGGTTAAGGGCTTGTAAATAAGCATTTCACTGTACGGTCTACACCTGTTGGTTAAGGGCTTGTAAATAAGCATTTCACTGTACGGTCTGTACGGTCTACACCTGTTGGTTAAGGGCTTGTAAATAAGCATTTCACTGTACGGTCTACACCTGTTGGTTAAGGGCTTGTAAATAAGCATTTCACTGTACGGTCTACACCTGTTGGTTAAGGGCTTGTAAATAAGCATTTCACTGTACGGTCTACACCTGTTGGTTAAGGGCTTGTCAGTCAGCATTTCACTGTACGGTCTACACCTGTTGGTTGTAAGGGCTTGTTGGTTAAATTGTAAGCATTTCACTGTACGGTCTACACCTGTTGGTTAAGGGCTTGTAAATAAGCATTTCACTGTACGGTCTACACCTGTTGGTTAAGGGCTTGTAAATAAGCATTTCACTGTACGGTCTACACCTGTTGGTTAAGGGCTTGTAAATAAGCATTTCACTGTACGGTCTACACCTGTTGGTTAAGGGCTTGTAAATAAGCATTTCACTGTACGGTCTACACCTGTTGGTTAAGGGCTTGTAAATAAGCATTTCACTGTACGGTCTACACCTGTTGGTTAAGGGCTTGTAAATAAGCATTTCACTGTACGGTCTACACCTGTTGGTTAAGGGCTTGTAAATAAGCATTTCACTGTACGGTCTACACCTGTTGGTTAAGGGCTTGTAAATAAGCATTTCACTGTACGGTCTACACCTGTTGGTTAAGGGCTTGTAAATAAGCATTTCACTGTACGGTCTACACCTGTTGGTTAAGGGCTTGTCAGTCAGCATTTCACTGTACGGTCTACACCTGTTGGTTAAGGGCTTGTAAATAAGCATTTCACTGTACGGTCTACACCTGTTGGTTAAGGGCTTGTCAGTCAGCATTTCACTGTACACCTGGGTCTACACATTTCACTGTTGGTAAAGGGCTTGTAAATAAGCATTTCACTGTACGGTCTACACTGTTGGTTAAGGGGCTTGTAAATAAGCATTTCACTGTACGGTCTACACCTGTTGGTTAAGGGCTTGTAAATAAGCATTTCACTGTACTACACTGTTGGTTAAGGGCTTGTAAATAAGCATTTCACTGTCTACACCTGTTGGTTAAGGGCTTGGTCTACACTGTTGGTTAAGGGCTTGTAAATAAGCATTTCACTGTACGGTCTACACTGTTGGTAAGGGCTTGTAAATAAGCATTTCACTGTACGGTCTACACTGTTGGTTAAGGGCTTGTAAATAAGCATTTCACTGTACGGTCTACACTGTTGGTAAAGGGCTTGTAAATAAGCATTTCACTGTACGGTCTACACCTGTTGGTTAAGGGCTTGTAAATAAGCATTTCACTGTACGGTCTACACTGTTGGTTAAGGGCTTGTAAATAAGCATTTCACTGTACGGTCTACACCTGTTGGTTAAGGGCTTGTAAATAAGCATTTCACTGTACGGTCTACACCTGTTGGTTAAGGGCTTGTAAATAAGCATTTCACTGTACGGTCTACACCTGTTGGTTAAGGGCTTGTAAATAAGCATTTCACTGTACGGTCTACACCTGTTGGTAAAGGGCTTGTAAATAAGCATTTCACTGTACGGTCTACACCTGTTGGTTAAGGGCTTGTAAATAAGCATTTCACTGTACGGTCTACACCTGTTGGTTAAGGGCTTGTAAATAAGCATTTCACTGTACGGTCTACACCTGTTGGTTAAGGGCTTGTAAATAAGCATTTCACTGTACGGTCTACACTGTTGGTTAAGGGCTTGTAAATAAGCATTTCACTGTACGGTCTACACCTGTTGGTTAAGGGCTTGTAAATAAGCATTTCACTGTACGGTCTACACCTGTTGGTTAAGGGCTTGTAAATAAGCATTTCACTGTACGGTCTACACCTGTTGGTTAAGGGCTTGTAAATAAGCATTTCACTGTACGGTCTACACCTGTTGGTTAAGGGCTTGTAAATAAGCATTTCACTGTACGGTCTACACCTGTTGGTAAAGGGCTTGTAAATAAGCATTTCACTGTACGGTCTACACTGTTGGTTAAGGGCTTGTAAATAAGCATTTCACTGTACGGTCTACACCTGTTGGTTAAGGGCTTGTCAGTCAGCATTTCACTGTACGGTCTACACTGTTGGTTAAGGGCTTGTAAATAAGCATTTCACTGTACGGTCTACACCTGTTGGTTAAGGGCTTGTAAATAAGCATTTCACTGTAAGGGCTTGGTCTACACCTGTTGGTTAAGGGCTTGTAAATAAGCATTTCACTGTACGGTCTACACCTGTTGGTTAAGGGCTTGTAAAATAAGCATTTCACTGTACGGTCTACACCTGTTGGTTAAGGGCTTGTAAATAAGCATTTCACTGTCTACACCTGTTGGTTAAGGGCTTGTAAATAAGCATTTCACTGTACGGTCTACACTGTTGGTTAAGGGCTTGTAAATAAGCATTTCACTGTACGGTCTACACCTGTTGGTTAAGGGCTTGTAAATAAGCATTTCACTGTACGGTCTACACCTGTTGGTTAAGGGCTTGTAAATAAGCATTTCACTGTTGGTTAAGGGCTTGTAAATAAGCATTTCACTGTACGGTCTACACCTGTTGGTTAAGGGCTTGTAAATAAGCATTTCACTGTACGGTCTACACCTGTTGGTTAAGGGCTTGTAAATAAGCATTTCACTGTACGGTCTACACCTGTTGGTTAAGGGCTTGTAAATAAGCATTTCACTGTACGGTCTACACTGTTGGTTAAGGGCTTGTAAATAAGCATTTCACTGTACGGTCTACACCTGTTGGTTAAGGGCTTGTCAGTCAGCATTTCACTGTACGGTCTACACCTGTTGGTAAAGGGCTTGAAAATAAGCATTTCACTGTACGGTCTACACTGTTGGTTAAGGGCTTGTCAGTCAGCATTTCACTGTACGGTCTACACCTGTTGGTTAAGGGCTTGTAAATAAGCATTTCACTGTACGGTCTACACCTGTTGGTTAAGGGCTTGTAAATAAGCATTTCACTGTACGGTCTACACTGTTGGTTAAGGGCTTGTAAATAAGCATTTCACTGTACGGTCTACACTGTTGGTTAAGGGCTTGTAAATAAGCATTTCACTGTACGGTCTACACCTGTTGGTAAAGGGCTTGTAAATAAGCATTTCACTGTACGGTCTACACCTGTTGGTAAAGGGCTTGTAAATAAGCATTTCACTGTGAGGTCTACACTGTTGGTTAAGGGCTTGTAAATAAGCATTTCACTGTACGGTCTACACCTGTTGGTTAAGGGCTTGTAAATAAGCATTTCACTGTACTGTTGGTTAAGGGCTTGTAAATAAGCATTTCACTACTACACCTGTTGGTTAAGGGCTTGTAAATAAGCATTTCACTGTACGGTCTACACCTGTTGGTTAAGGGCTTGTAAATAAGCATTTCACTGTGAGGTCTACACTGTTGGTTAAGGGCTTGTAAATAAGCATTTCACTGTACGGTCTACACTGTTGGTTAAGGGCTTGTAAATAAGCATTTCACTGTACGGTCTACACCTGTTGGTAAAGGGCTTGTAAATAAGCATTTCACTGTACGGTCTACACTGTTGGTTAAGGGCTTGTAAATAAGCATTTCACTGTACGGTCTACACTGTTGGTTAAGGGCTTGTAAATAAGCATTTCACTGTCAACACCTGCATTTCACTGTACGGTCTACACCTGTTGGTTAAGGGCTTGTAAATAAGCATTTCACTGTACGGTCTACACACTGTTGGTTAAGGGCTTGTAAATAAGCATTTCACTGTACGGTCTACACCTGTTGGTTAAGGGCTTGTAAATAAGCATTTCACTGTACGGTCTACACCTGTTGGTTAAGGGCTTGTAAATAAGCATTTCACTGTACGGTCTACACTGTTGGTTAAGGGCTTGTAAATAAGCATTTCACTGTACGGTCTACACCTGTTGGTTAAGGGCTTGTAAATAAGCATTTCACTGTACGGTCTACACTGTTGGTTAAGGGCTTGTAAATTGTCAAGCATTTCACTGTACGGTCTACACTGTTGGTTAAGGGCTTGTAAATAAGCATTTCACTGTACGGTCTACACTGTTGGTTAAGGGCTTGTAAATAAGCATTTCACTGTACGGTCTACACTGTTGGTTAAGGGCTTGTAAATAAGCATTTCACTGTTGGTTACGGTCTTTCACACACTGTTGGTTAAGGGCTTGTCAATAAGCATTTCACTGTACGGTCTACACTGTTGGTTAAGGGCTTGTAAATAAGCATTTCACTGTACGGTCTACACTGTTGGTTAAGGGCTTGTAAATAAGCATTTCACTGTACGTTGTCTACACCTGTTGGTTAAGGGCTTGTAAATAAGCATTTCACTGTACGGTCTACACTGTTGGTTAAGGGCTTGTAAATAAGCATTTCACTGTACGGTCTACACTGTTGGTTAAGGGCTTGTAAATAAGCATTTCACTGTACGGTCTACACCTGTTGGTTAAGGGCTTGTAAATAAGCATTTCACTGTACGGTCTACACCTGTTGGTTAAGGGCTTGTAAATAAGCATTTCACTGTACGGTCTACACCTGTTGGTTAAGGGCTTGTTGGTTAAATAAGCATTTCACTGTACGGTCTACACTTGTCAATAAGCATTTCACTGTTGGTTGGTTAAGGGCTTGTAAATAAGCATTTCACTGTACGGTCTACACCTGTTGGTTAAGGGCTTGTAAATAAGCATTTCACTGTACGGTCTACACCTGTTGGTTAAAGGGCTTGTAAATAAGCATTTCACTGTACGGTCTACACCTGTTGGTTAAGGGCTTGTAAATAAGCATTTCACTGTACGGTCTACACTGTTGGTTAAGGCATTTCACTGTACGCTTGTTGGTTAAATAAGCATTTCACTGTACTGTTGGTAAAGGGCTTGGTCTACACCTGTTGGTTAAGGGCTTGTAAATAAGCATTTCACTGTACGGTCTACACTGTTGGTTAAGGGCTTGTAAATAAGCATTTCACTGTACGGTCTACACCTGTTGGTTAAGGGCTTGTAAATAAGCATTTCACTGTACGGTCTACACTGTTGGTTAAGGGCTTGTTGGTAACCTGTTGGTTAAGGGCTTGTAAATAAGCATTTCACTGTACGGTCTACACCTGTTGGTTAAGGGCTTGTAAATAAGCATTTCACTGTACGGTCTACACTGTTGGTTAAGGGCTTGTAAATAAGCATTTCACTGTACGGTCTACACCTGTTGGTTAAGGGCTTGTAAATAAGCATTTCACTGTACGGTCTACACCTGTTGGTTAAGGGCTTGTAAATAAGCATTTCACTTTCACTGTACGGTCTACACCTGTTGGTTAAGGGCTTGTAAATAAGCATTTCACTGTACGGTCTACACCTGTTGGTAAAGGGCTTGTAAATAAGCATTTCACTGTACGGTCTACACCTGTTGGTTAAGGGCTTGTAAATAAGCATTTCACTGTACGGTCTACACCTGTTGGTTAAGGGCTTGTAAATAAGCATTTCACTGTACGGTCTACACTGTTGGTTAAGGGCTTGTAAATAAGCATTTCACTGTACGGTCTACACTGTTGGTTAAGGGCTTGTAAATAAGCATTTCACTGTACGGTCTACACTGTTGGTTAAATAAGGGCTTGTAAATAAGCATTTCACTGTACGGTCTACACTGTTGGTTAAGGGCTTGTAAACTGTAAGCATTTCACTTTCACTGTACGGTCTACACTGTTGGTTAAGGGCTTGTAAATAAGCATTTCACTGTACGGTCTACACCTGTTGGTTAAGGGCTTGTAAATAAGCATTTCACTGTACGGTCTACACCTGTTGGTTAAGGGCTTGTAAATAAGCATTTCACTGTACGGTCTACACCTGTTGGTTAAGGGCTTGTAAATAAGCATTTCACTGTACGGTCTACACTGTTGGTTAAGGGCTTGTAAATAAGCATTTCACTGTACGGTCTACACCTGTTGGTTAAGGGCTTGTAAATAAGCATTTCACTGTACGGTCTACACCTGTTGGTTAAGGGCTTGTAAATAAGCATTTCACTGTACGGTCTACACCTGTTGGTTAAGGGCTTGTAAATAAGCATTTCACTGTACACCTGGTCTACACCTGTTGGTTAAGGGCTTGTAAATAAGCATTTCACTGTACGGTCTACACCTGTTGGTTAAGGGCTTGTAAATAAGCATTTCACTGTACGGTCTACACCTGTTGGTTAAGGGCTTGTAAATAAGCATTTCACTGTACGGTCTACACCTGTTGGTTAAGGGCTTGTAAATAAGCATTTCACTGTACGGTCTACACCTGTTGGTTAAGGGCTTGTTGGTTAAATAAGCATTTCACTGTACGGTCTACACCTGTTGGTAAAGGGCTTGTAAATAAGCATTTCACTGTACGGTCTACACCTGTTGGTTAAGGGCTTGTAAATAAGCATTTCACTGTACGGTCTACACCTGTTGGTTAAGGGCTTGTAAATAAGCATTTCACTGTACGGTCTACACCTGTTGGTTAAGGGCTTGTAAATAAGCATTTCACTGTACGGTCTACACTGTTGGTTAAGGGCTTGTCAGTCAGCATTTCACTTGTAAATAAGCATTTCACTGTACGTCTACACTGTTGGTTAAGGGCTTGTAAATAAGCATTTCACTGTACGGTCTACACCTGTTGGTAAAGGGCTTGTAAATAAGCATTTCACTGTACGGTCTACACCTGTTGGTTAAGGGCTTGTAAATAAGCATTTCACTGTACGGTCTACACCTGTTGGTTAAGGGCTTGTAAATAAGCATTTCACTGTACGGTCTACACTGTTGGTAAAGGGCTTGTAAATAAGCATTTCACTGTACGGTCTACACCTGTTGGTTAAGGGCTTGTAAATAAGCATTTCACTGTACGGTCTACACCTGTTGGTTAAGGGCTTGTAACACTGTTGTTGTTAAGGGCTTGTAAATAAGCATTTCACTGTACGGTCTACACTGTTGGTTAAGGGCTTGTAAATAAGCATTTCACTGTACGGTCTACACTGTTGGTTAAGGGCTTGTAAATAAGCATTTCACTGTACGGTCTACACTGTTGGTAAAGGGCTTGTAAATTTCAAGGTCATTTCACTTTCACTGTACGGTCTACACTGTTGGTTAAGGGCTTGTAAATAAGCATTTCACTGTACGGTCTACACTGTTGGTTAAGGGCTTGTAAATAAGCATTTCACTGTACGGGTCTACACTGTTGGTAAAGGGCTTGTAAATAAGCATTTCACTGTACGGTCTACACCTGTTGGTTAAGGGCTTGTAAATAAGCATTTCACTGTACGGTCTACACCTGTTGGTTAAGGGCTTGTAAATAAGCATTTCACTGTACGGTCTACACCTGTTGGTTAAGGGCTTGTAAATAAGCATTTCACTGTACGGTCTACACTGTTGGTAAAGGGCTTGTAAATAAGCATTTCACTGTACGGTCTACACCTGTTGGTTGGTTAAGGGCTTGTAAATAAGCATTTCACTGTACGGTCTACACCTGTTGGTTAAGGGCTTGTAAATAAGCATTTCACTGTACGGTCTACACTGTTGGTTAAGGGCTTGTAAATAAGCATTTCACTGTACGGCATTTCACTGTGACACCTGTTGGTAAAGGGCTTGTAAATAAGCATTTCACTGTACGGTCTACACCTGTTGGTTAAGGGCTTGTAAATAAGCATTTCACTGTGAGGTCTACACTGTTGGTTAAGGGCTTGTAAATAAGCATTTCACTGTTGGTACGGTCTTTCACACTGTTGGTTAAGGGCTTGTAAATAAGCATTTCACTGTTCTACACTGTTGGTTAAGGGCTTGTAAATAAGCATTTCACTGTACGGTCTACACTGTTGGTTAAGGGCTTGTAAATAAGCATTTCACTGTACGGTCTACACTGTTGGTTAAGGGCTTGTAAATAAGCATTTCACTGTACGGTCTACACTGTTGGTTGTAAAGGGCTTGTTGGTTAAAATAAGCATTTCACTGTACGGTCTACACCTGTTGGTTAAGGGCTTGTAAATAAGCATTTCACTGTACGGTCTACACTGTTGGTTAAGGGCTTGTAAATTTCAAGCATTTCACTTGTAAATCAGCATTTCTACACTGTTGGTTAAGGGCTTGTAAATAAGCATTTCACTGTACGGTCTACACTGTTGGTTAAGGGCTTGTCAGTCAGCATTTCACTGTACGGTCTACACCTGTTGGTTAAGGGCTTGTCAGTCAGCATTTCACTGTACGGTCTACACCTGTTGGTAAAGGGCTTGTAAATAAGCATTTCACTGTACGGTCTACACCTGTTGGTTAAGGGCTTGTAAATAAGCATTTCACTGTACGGTCTACACCTGTTGGTTAAGGGCTTGTAAATAAGCATTTCACTGTACGGTCTACACCTGTTGGTTAAGGGCTTGTAAATAAGCATTTCACTGTACGGTCTACACTGTTGGTAAAGGGCTTGTAAATAAGCATTTCACTGTACGGTCTACACTGTTGGTAAAGGGCTTGTAAATAAGCATTTCACTGTACGGTCTACACTGTTGGTTAAGGGCTTGTAAATAAGCATTTCACTGTACGGTCTACACCTGTTGGTTAAGGGCTTGTAAATAAGCATTTCACTGTACGGTCTACACTGTTGGTTAAGGGCTTGTAAATAAGCATTTCACTGTACGGTCTACACTGTTGGTTAAGGGCTTGTAAATAAGCATTTCACTGTACGGTCTACACTGTTGGTTAAGGGCTTGTAAATAAGCATTTCACTGTACGGTCTACACCTGTTGGTTAAGGGCTTGTAAATAAGCATTTCACTGTACGGTCTACACTGTTGGTTAAGGGCTTGTAAATAAGCATTTCACTGTACGGTCTACACCTGTTGGTTAAGGGCTTGTAAATAAGCATTTCACTGTACGGTCTACACTGTTGGTTAAGGGCTTGTAAATAAGCATTTCACTGTACGGTCTACACTGTTGGTTAAGGGCTTGTAAATAAGCATTTCACTGTACGGTCTACACTGTTGGTTAAGGGCTTGTCAGTCAGCATTTCACTGTACGGTCTACACCTGTTGGTAAAGGGCTTGTAAATAAGCATTTCACTGTACGGTCTACACCTGTTGGTAAAGGGCTTGTAAATAAGCATTTCACTGTACGGTCTACACCTGTTGGTTAAGGGCTTGTAAATAAGCATTTCACTGTACGGTCTACACCTGTTGGTTAAGGGCTTGAAAATAAGCATTTCACTGTACGGTCTACACTGTTGGTAAAGGGCTTGTAAATAAGCATTTCACTGTACGGTCTACACTGTTGGTAAAGGGCTTGTAAATAAGCATTTCACTGTACGGTCTACACTGTTGGTTAAGGGCTTGTAAATTTCAAGCATTTCACTGTAAATAAGCATTTCACTGGTCTACACCTGTTGGTTAAGGGCTTGAAAATAAGCATTTCACTGTACGGTCTACACTGTTGGTTAAGGGCTTGTAAATAAGCATTTCACTGTACGGTCTACACTGTTGGTAAAGGGCTTGTAAATAAGCATTTCACTGTACGGTCTACACTGTTGGTTAAGGGCTTGTAAATAAGCATTTCACTGTACGGTCTACACTGTTGGTTAAGGGCTTGTAAATAAGCATTTCACTGTACGGTCTACACTGTTGGTAAAGGGCTTGTAAATAAGCATTTCACTGTACGGTCTACACCTGTTGGTTAAGGGCTTGTAAATAAGCATTTCACTGTACGGTCTACACTGTTGGTTAAGGGCTTGTAAATAAGCATTTCACTGTACGGTCTACACCTGTTGGTTAAGGGCTTGTAAATAAGCATTTCACTGTACGGTCTACACTGTTGGTAAAGGGCTTGTAAATAAGCATTTCACTGTACGGTCTACACCTGTTGGTTAAGGGCTTGTAAATAAGCATTTCACTGTACGGTCTACACTGTTGGTTAAGGGCTTGTAAATAAGCATTTCACTGTACGGTCTACACTGTTGGTTAAGGGCTTGTAAATAAGCATTTCACTGTACGGTCTACACCTGTTGGTAAAGGGCTTGTAAATAAGCATTTCACTGTACGGTCTACACTGTTGGTTAAGGGCTTGTAAATTTCAGCATTTGGTAAAGGGCTTGAACTGTACGGTCTACACTGTTGGTAAAGGGCTTGTAAATAAGCATTTCACTGTACGGTCTACACTGTTGGTTAAGGGCTTGTAAATAAGCATTTCACTGTACGGTCTACACTGTTGGTTAAGGGCTTGTAAATAAGCATTTCACTGTACGGTCTACACTGTTGGTTAAGGGCTTGTAAATAAGCATTTCACTGTACGGTCTACACTGTTGGTTAAGGGCTTGTAAATAAGCATTTCACTGTACGGTCTACACCTGTTGGTTAAGGGCTTGTAAATAAGCATTTCACTGTACGGTCTACACTGTTGGTTAAGGGCTTGTAAATAAGCATTTCACTGTACGGTCTACACTGTTGGTTAAGGGCTTGTAAATAAGCATTTCACTGTACGGTCTACACTGTTGGTTAAGGGCTTGTAAATAAGCATTTCACTGTACGGTCTACACTGT
The DNA here is from genome assembly GCF_034236695.1 of Oncorhynchus nerka. NCBI lineage: Eukaryota > Metazoa > Chordata > Actinopteri > Salmoniformes > Salmonidae > Oncorhynchus > Oncorhynchus nerka. Next base: position 50,955,008 of record NC_088414.1, read on the forward strand.
TGGTAAAGGGCTTGTAAATAAGCATTTCACTGTACGGTCTACACTGTTGGTAAAGGGCTTGTAAATAAGCATTTCACTGTACGGTCTACACTGTTGGTAAAGGGCTTGTAAATAAGCATTTCACTGTACGGTCTACACTGTTGGTTAAGGGCTTGTAAATAAGCATTTCACTGTACGGTCTACACTGTTGGTTAAGGGCTTGTAAATAAGCATTTCACTGTACGGTCTACACTGTTGGTTAAAGGGCTTGTAAATAAGCATTTCACTGTACGGTCTACACTGTTGGTAAAGGGCTTGTAAATAAGCATTTCACTGTACGGTCTAAATAAGCACTGTTGGTAAAGGGCTTGTAAATAAGCATTTCACTGTACGGTCTACACTGTTGGTTAAGGGCTTGTAAATAAGCATTTCACTGTACGGTCTACACTGTTGGTTAAGGGCTTGTAAATAAGCATTTCACTGTACGGTCTACACCTGTTGGTTAAGGGCTTGTAAATAAGCATTTCACTGTACGGTCTACACTGTTGGTAAAGGGCTTGAAAATAAGCATTTCACTGTACGTTGTTAAGGGCTTGTAAATAAGCACTGTTGTTGTTAAGGGCTTGTAAATAAGCATTTCACTGTACGGTCTACACTGTTGGTAAAGGGCTTGTAAATAAGCATTTCACTGTACGGTCTACACTGTTGGTAAAGGGCTTGAAAATAAGCATTTCACTGTACGGTCTACACTGTTGGTTAAGGGCTTGTAAATAAGCATTTCACTGTACGGTCTACACCTGTTGTTTAAGGGCTTGTAAATAAGCATTTCACTGTACGGTCTACACTGTTGGTAAAGGGCTTGAAAATAAGCATTTCACTGTACGGTCTACACTGTTGGTTAAGGGCTTGTCAGTCAGCATTTCACTGTACGGTCTACACTGTTGGTAAAGGGCTTGAAAATAAGCATTTCACTGTACGGTCTACACTGTTGGTAAAGGGCTTGAAAATAAGCATTTCACTGTACGGTCTACACTGTTGGTTAAGGGCTTGAAAATAAGCATTTCACTGTACGGTCTACACCTGTTGGTTAAGGGCTTGTAAATAAGCATTTCACTGTACGGTCTACACTGTTGGTTAAGGGCTTGTAAATAAGCATTTCACTGTACGGTCTACACCTGTTGTTTAAGGGCTTGTCAGTCAGCATTTCACTGTACGGTCTACACCTGTTGTTTTCGGCGCATGTGACAAATTTTTTTGATTTGATTTGATGAACTAAGGTTCAGTAGAATAGTATAGAATACTGTATATACATATGAGATGAGTAATGCATAGACTAAGATACAGTAGAATAGTATAGAATACTGTATATACATATGAGATGAGTAATGCATAGACTAAGATACAGTAGAATAGAATACAGTATATACATATGAGATGAGTAATGCATAGACTAAGATACAGTAGAATAGTATAGAATACTGTATATACATATGAGATGAGTAATGCATAGACTAAGGTTCAGTAGAATAGTATAGAATACTGTATATACATATGAGGTGAGTAATGCATAGACTAAGGTTCAGTAGAATAGGATAGAATACAGTATATACATATGAGATGAGTAATGCATAGACTAAGATACAGTAGAATAGTATAGAATAGAGTATATACATATGAGATGAGTAATGCATAGACTAAGATACAGTAGAATAGGATAGAATACAGTATATACAAATGAGATGAGTAATGCATAGACTAAGATACAGTAGAATAGTATAGAATACAGTATATACATATGAGGTGAGTAATGCATAGACTAAGGTTCAGTAGAATAGTATAGAATACTGTATATACATATGAGATGAGTAATGCATAGACTAAGATACAGTAGAATAGTATAGAATACTGTATATACATATGAGATGAGTAATGCATAGACTAAGATACAGTAGAATAGTATAGAATACTGTATATACATATGAGATGAGTAATGCATAGACTAAGATACAGTAGAATAGTATAGAATACTGTATATACATATGAGATGAGTAATGCATAGACTAAGGTTCAGTAGAATAGTATATAATACTGTATATACATATGAGATGAGTAATGCATAGACTAAGATACAGTAGAATAGTATATAATACTGTATATACATATGAGATGAGTAATGCATAGACTAAGATACAGTAGAATAGTATAGAATACTGTATATACATATGAGGTGAGTAATGCATAGACTAAGATACAGTAGAATAGTATATAATACTGTATATACATATGAGATGAGTAATGCATAGACTAAGGTTCAGTAGAATAGTATAGAATACTGTATATACATATGAGATGAGTAATGCATAGACTAAGATACAGTAGAATAGTATAGAATACTGTATATACATATGAGATGAGTAATGCATAGACTAAGGTTCAGTAGAATAGTATATAATACTGTATATACATATGAGATGAGTAATGCATAGACTAAGATACAGTAGAATATTATATAATACTGTATATACATATGAGATGAGTAATGCATAGACTAAGATACAGTAGAATAGTATAGAATACTGTATATACATATGAGGTGAGTAATGCATAGACTAAGATACAGTAGAATAGTATAGAATAGAGTATATACATATGAGATGAGTAATGCATAGACTAAGATACAGTAGAATAGGATACAGTATATACATATGAGGTGAGTAATGCATAGACTAAGGTTCAGTAGAATAGTATAGAATACTGTATATACATATGAGATGAGTAATGCATAGACTAAGATACAGTAGAATAGTATAGAATACTGTATATACATATGAGATGAGTAATGCATAGACTAAGGTTCAGTAGAATAGTATATAATACTGTATATACATATGAGATGAGTAATGCATAGACTAAGATACAGTAGAATAGTATATAATACTGTATATACATATGAGATGAGTAATGCATAGACTAAGATACAGTAGAATAGGATACAGTATATACATGTGAGATGAGTAATGCATAGACTAAGATACAGTAGAATAGTATAGAATACTGTATATACATATGAGATGAGTAATGCATAGACTAAGATACAGTAGAATAGTATAGAATACTGTATATACATATGAGATGAGTAATGCATAGACTAAGATACAGTAGAATAGTATATAATACTGTATATACATATGAGATGAGTAATGCATAGACTAAGATACAGTAGAATAGTATAGAATACTGTATATACATATGAGGTGAGTAATGCATAGACTAAGATACAGTAGAATAGTATATAATACTGTATATACATATGAGGTGAGTAATGCATAGACTAAGGTTCAGTAGAATAGTATAGAATACTGTATATACATATGAGGTGAGTAATGCATAGACTAAGATACAGTAGAATAGTATAGAATACAGTATATACATATGAGATGAGTAATGCATATACTAAGGTTCAGTAGAATAGTATAGAATACTGTATATACATATGAGATGAGTAATGCATAGACTAAGATACAGTAGAATAGTATAGAATACTGTATATACATATGAGATGAGTAATGCATAGACTAAGATACAGTAGAATAGTATAGAATACTGTATATACATATGAGGTGAGTAATGCATAGACTAAGGTTCAGTAGAATAGTATAGAATACTGTATATACATATGAGATGAGTAATGCATAGACTAAGATACAGTAGAATAGTATAGAATACTGTATATACATATGAGATGAGTAATGCATAGACTAAGGTTCAGTAGAATAGTATAGAATACTGTATATACATATGAGATGAGTAATGCATAGACTAAGATACAGTAGAATAGTATAGAATACATGTATATACATATGAGATGAGTAATGCATAGACTAAGATTCAGTAGAATAGTATAGAATACTGTATATACATATGAGATGAGTAATGCATAGACTATATACATGTGAGATGTATAGACTAAGATACAGTAGAATAGTATAGAATACTGTATATACATATGAGATGAGTAATGCATAGATATACATAAGGTTCAGTAGAATAGTATATAATACTGTATATACATATGAGATGAGTAATGCATAGACTAAGATACAGTAGAATAGTATATAATACTGTATATACATATGAGATGAGTAATGCATAGACTAAGATACAGTAGAATAGTATAGAATACTGTATATACATATGAGATGAGTAATGCATAGACTAAGATACAGTAGAATAGTATATAATACTGTATATACATATGAGATGAGTAATGCATAGACTAAGATACAGTAGAATAGTATATAATACTGTATATACATATGAGATGAGTAATGCATAGACTAAGGTACAGTAGAATAGTATATAATACTGTATATACATATGAGATGAGTAATGCATAGACTAAGATACTGTAGAATAGGATAGAATACAGTATATACATATGAGATGAGTAATGCAAGATATGTAAACATTATTAAAGTGACTAGTGATCCATTTATTAAAGTGGCCAGTGATTTCAAGTCTATGTATATAGGCAGCAGCCTCTAATGTGCTTTGAGATAGAAGCTGTTTTTCAGTCTCTCGGTCCCAGCTTTGATGCACCTGTACTGACCTCGTAACTCCAGGGCACACCGGGTGTTCGGACACCAGAGTTTATCCGCTTGGTGTTTTGGAAAAAGTTTCCTCTCATCAATGTATTTACCATTTGAGTCAATGAGGAGCACAATCTTTGGCTTTTGTGTGTCCTCCGTGGGTGTGGGGGTGTTGTCGGGGGAGGGGGGAGGGGGTCCTGCCTTGTCTGTCCTGTTGTGGTACTAAGGCTGTTCTGTTGTCTGCTCTGGGGGGATGTCTAGCTCTCTCATGAGTGGTTCATTATCACACCTCAGATATCTCACCTCTTCCTGTATTTTATTTTACCTTTATTTTGTTAGGCTTGTCAGTTAAGAACAAATTCTTATTTACAATGGTGGCCTACCAAGAGGTAAAAGGACTCCTGCGGGGACAGGGGATTAAAAATGTAAAAAATTAACAAAAATATAGGACAAAACACACATCGCGACACGAGAGACACCACAACACTACATAAAGAGAGAACTAATACAACAACATAGCAAGGCAGCAACACATCATGGTAGCGTTACAAACATGACAATAAAATGGTAGCAACATGGCAGCAGCATTGTTGTGGGCAAGCCCTGGAGCAGGGGGCCAAAGAGGCTAAGGCATTTGGGTGGGGGCGGAACTCTGCTGCCGTTATTGGGCTCAGCGGCTTCACACCTCTCATTTCACACCTCAGTGCTAATTAATGTTGCATCCGGGTCTGTTCTTTCCTAGCAAGCTTGGTAGCCTTTTAACTTAGCAGTCAGTCTTTATAGAGTTAAATAGTAGCTACAGATCATTGTAATGTTATTTTCATTCTAGGCTCTCAATTCAATTCAATTCAATTCAATTCAAGGGCTTTCATTCTATCAATTCTATCTATCAATCTCTCTCTATCTATCAATGCTCTCTCTCTCTCTCTATCTATCAATGCTCTCTCTCTATCTATCTATTCTCTGTCTCTCTGTCAGTCAGTCTCTCTCTCTCTCTTTCAGTCAGTCAGTCAGTCTCTCTCTCTCTGTGTCTCTGTCTCAATTCAATTCAATTCAAGGGCTTTATTGGCACGGGAAACATGTGTTAACATTGCCAAAGCAAGTGAGGTAGATAATATATAAAGTAAAATAAACAATAACAATTAAACATTACACATACAGAAGTTTCAAAACAATAAAGACATTACAAATGTCATATTATATATATACAGTGTTTTAACAATGTACAAATGGTTAAGGTATACAAGGGAAAATAAATTAGCATAAATATGGGTTGTATTTACAATGGTGTTTGTTCTTCACTGGTTGCCCTTTTCTCGCAGCAACAGGTCACAAATCTTGCTGCTGTGATGGTACACTGTGGAATTTCACCCAGTAGATATGGGAGTTCATCAAAATTGGATTTGTTTTCGAATTCTTTGTGGATCTGTGTAATCTGAGGGAAATATGTCTCTCTAATATGGTCATACATTGGGCAGGAGGTTAGGAAGTGCAGCTCAGTTTCCACCTCATTTTGTGGGCAGTGAGCACATAGCCTGTCTTCTCTTGAGAGCCATGTCTGCCTACGGCGGCCTTTCTCAATAGCAAGGTTATGCTCACTGAGTCTGTACATAGTCAAAGCTTTCCTTAATTTTGGGTCAGTCACAGTGGTCAGGTATTCTGCCGCTGTGTACTCTCTGTGTAGGGCCAAATAGCATTCTAGTTTGCTCTGTTTTTTTGTAAATTCTTTCCAATGTGTTAAGTAATTATCTTTTTGTTTTCTCATGATTTGGTGGGGTCTAATTGTGCTGATGTCCTGGGGCTCTGTAGGGTGTGTTTGTGTTTGTGAACAGAGCCCCAGGACCAGCTTGCTTAGGGGACTCTTCTCCAGGTTCATCTCTCTGTAGGTGATGGCTTTGTTATGGAAGGTTTGGGAATCGCTTCCTTTTAGGTGGTTATAGAATTTAACTGCTCTTTTCTGGATTTTGATAATTAGTGGGTATCGGCCTAATTCTGCTCTGCATGCATTATTTGGTGTTCTACGTTGTACACGGAGGATATTTTTGCAGAATTCTGCGTGCAGAGTCTCAATTTGGTGTTTGTCCCATTTTGTGAAGTCTTGGTTGGTGAGCGGACCCCAGACCTCACAACCATAGAGGGCAATGGGCTCTATGACTGATTCAAGTATTTTTAGCCAAATCCTAATTGGTATGTTGAAATGTATGTTCCTCTCTCTCTTTCTCAGCCTCTCATTGTCCCTCTCCCCCTCGTTGTCGCTCTCCCCCTCTGTATCCTTTCCCCCCTCTTTAAGATAATAGTATATAATAATATGATAGTAGTAACAATAATAGTAGTAATAATATATCTCACTCACCTGGTGTTTCTGGGGGGGAGGGGTGTCCGAGGGTTCTGTGATTGACAGCTGTGATGCGTATCTGGTAGGTATCTGTTGGGGTCATGTTGCCCAGCGTGTGGACCCTCTCCCTGGGTTCCAATACTGCCACCTGTTTCCATGGAGAGAAACTACTCCTTTTTTCCTGTCGCTGCTCCTACAACAACAAAACTATGTTAATATCTACACTGAAAAAAATATATACAACATGCAACAATTTCAAAGATTTTACTGAGTTACAGTTCATAAGGCAATCAGTCAATTGAAATAAATTCATTAGGCCCTAATCAATAGATTTCACATGACTAGGAATACAGATATGCATCTGTTGGTCACAGATCCCTTAAAAAAGGGGTGTGGATCAGAAAACCAGTCAGTATCTGGTGTGACCACCATTTGCCTCATGCAGCATGACATCTCCTTCATCAGGCTGTTGATTGTGGGCTGTGGAATGTTGTCCCACTCCCCACTCCTCAAAGTTGCTGTATATTTATGGTGTCGTGACTTTGTCGTGTTTATGGTAACATCAAAAGGTTGGGGAAAGGTACAATATTTCTGTAATCCAACCAGTTGAAAGTGTCTGTTGGTACTTAAATAATAAGATCTCAGATCAGTTGTTGTCTGGGACATTATATCTGATCTGGACGACATAAATTGTATCTTGGAAAGTCTACACATTCTAGTTATCAGATTCACATGGAATTGTTGTGCAATTTAAATGTTTAAATATGAAACTATTTGTGAAAAGATTAAATGTAATTTTAGCTTCTAAATGAGAGAATTGTTTTCATAAGTAAACTATGCTCACTCAGTGGCCACACCCAAGTGAACAGACATTGGTTGAGAACTATGAAACACGCCCTTCTCTCTCCCAATACAAAAGCCCGTTGACGGTTGTCAAGATTAGTTCCCGACGATGTGAGGACTGGTGCCCATATGTTTAAAAGGGCTACTTTCAACGTGGAGGTGACGATCACCATGCTGGAAGGATGAATTTCGACTAGACCAGCCAGAATACAGCACGAGTATGGCAACTTGGTATGAACTTTGAACTTTTATTCACTGAAGAAGTGATACATCCTAGGCGTTGAGTTATCAGCTGCAGCTGTAAGCGTACGTGGCCTAGGAAAGGACAGACGATCCTATGAGAAGACAGGGTACTTCAACGTATCAGCTCTACAACACTAGGACCAGAAATATTCTACAAAGGACAAGGGCGATCTCTGCTGGGCAAACCAGTTTTCCATCTTCAACCCATCTATCGAAGCGCAGGTCAGTGTAAATATATATTTTGCATTTTCCTTTTCTGAATGGGTAGTTATTAGAATGCATGCATAAGATTCTATATTTACGGTAGCATAGCTTCTCAAGGTCCAATAGAGACCCAATCCCCTTTGTCCCTTTGTCCCTCAGTCTTCCCACTCTTTCATTCAAACCTAACCCCCTTTCTTTGTGTAATCAGCCGTCATATCGGTTTCGTCAGCTAGGGACTTTTTTTTTCATGACATGAGTAGTAATCGATTTATGTTCCATCCTGTGTATATGTAATTCTGTGTGATTATTTAGGTATTTAGTAAATAAATCATTCAGCCAAGTTTTAAATTGCTGAACACAACTATCAGAGAATCTACTATTTTGAACACAACTATCAGGGTATCTACTAGATAGAACAAAACTATCATGGTATCTACTAGATAGAGCACAACTATCATGGATTCTACTAGATAGAAGACAACTATGAGGGTATCTACTAGATATAAGACAACTATGAGGGTTTCTACTAGATAGAACACAACTATCAGGGTATCTTCTAGATAGAACACAACTATCAGAGCATCTACTAGATAGAACACAACTATGAGGGTATCTACTAGATAGAACACAACTATCATATAATCTACTAGATAGAACACAACTATGAGGGTATCTACTAGATATAAGACAACTATGAGGGTTTCTACTAGATAGAACACAACTATCATGGATTCTACTAGATAGAAGACAACTATCAGGGTATCTGGATAGAACACAACTATAATGATATCTACTAGATAGTTGTGTTCTATCAGGGTATCTACTAGATAGGACACAACTATCAGGGTATCACCTAGATAGAACACAACTATCAGAGAATCTACTAGATAGATCACAACTATGAGGGTATCTACTAGATAGAACACAACTATCAGAGACTCTACTAGATAGAACACAACTATCATGGATTCTACTAGATATAAGAAAACTATGAGGGTATCTACTAGATATAAGACAACTATGAGGGTTTCTACTAGATAGAACACAACTATCAGGGTATCTTCTAGATAGAACACAACTATCAGAGCATCTACTAGATAGAACACAACTATGAGGGTATCTACTAGATAGAACACAACTATCATAGAATCTACTAGATAGAACACAACTATGAGGGTATCTACTAGATATAACTTTTAGATGCACTACTGTTCCACTGGAGGTCATAAGGTGAATGCACCAATTTGTAAGTCGCTCTGGATAAGAGCGTCTGCTAAATGACTTAAATGTAAATATAAGACAACTATGAGGGTTTCTACTAGATAGAACACAACTATCATGGATTCTACTAGATAGAACACAACTATCATGGTATCTACTAGATAGAACAAAACTATCATGGTATCTACTAGATAGAGCACAACTATCATGGATTCTACTAGATAGAAGACAACTATCAGGGTATCTAGATAGAACACAACTATCAGGGTATCTGGATAAAACACAACTATAATGGTATCTACTAGATAGAACACAACTATCATAGAATCTACTAGTTAGAACACAACTATGAGGGTATCTACTAGATATAAGACAGCTATGAGGGTTTCTACTAGATAGAACACAACTATGAGGGTATCTACTAGATAGAACACAACTATCAGAGAATCTACTAGTTTGAACACAACTATCAGGGTATCTACTAGATAGAACAAAACTATCATGGTATCTACTAGATAGAGCACAACTATAATGGTATCTACTAGATAGAACACAACTATCATAGAATCTACTAGATAGAACACAACTATGAGGGCATCTACTAGATATAACACAACTATCAGAGCATCTACTAGATAGAACACAACTATCATGGTATCTACTAGATAGAACACAACTATCAGGGTATCACCTAGATAGAACACAACTATCAGAGAATCTACTAGATAGATCACAACTATGAGGGTATCTACTAGATAGAACACAACTATGAGGGTATCTACTAGATAGAACACAACTATCAGAGACTCTACTAGATAGAACACAACTATCATGGTATCTACTGGATAGACACATCTATCAGAGAATCTACTAGTTTGAACACAACTATCAGGGAATCTACTAGATAGAACAAAACTATCATGGTATCTACTAGATAGAGCACAACTATCATGGATTCGACTAGATAGAAGACAACTATCAGGGTATCTAGATAGAACACAACTATAATGGTATCTACTAGATAGAACACAACTATCATAGAATCTACTGGATAGAACACAACTATCAGGGTATCTACCAGATAGAACACAACTTTTAGTGTCTCTACTAGATAGAACACAACTATCAGAGAATCGACTAGATAGAACAAGACTATCATGGTATCTACTAGATAGAACACAACTATCATGGATTCTACTAGATAGAAGACAACTATCAGGGTATCTAGATAGAACACAACTATCAGGGGATCTGGATGGAACACAACTATAATGGTATCTACTAGATAGAACACAACTATCATAGAATCTACTAGATAGAACACAACTATGAGGGTATCTACTAGATATAAGACAACTCTGAGGGTTTCTACTAGATAGAACACAACTATCATGGTATCTACTAGATATAACATAACTTTTAGTGTACCTTCTAGATAGAACACAACTATCATGGATTCTACTAGATAGAACACAACTATCAGGGTATCTTCTAGATAGAACACAACTATCAGAGCATCTACTAGATATAACACAACTATCAGGGTATCTGGATAGAACACAACTATAATGGTATCTACTAGATAGAACACAACTATCATAGAATCTACTAGCTGGGATAGGAGCTGTGCTGTCTCAGCGCTCGGGTACGCCACCAAAGCTCCGCCCCTGTGCTTTCTTTTCGAAGAAGCTCAGCACTGCGGAGCGAAACTATGATGTGGGGGACCGGGAGCTGTTGGCTGTTATCAAGGCACTGAAGGCGTGGAGGCATTGGCTTGAGGGGGCTAAATACCCTTTCCTCATTTGGACTGACCACCACAATCTGGAGTACATCCGGGCGGCGAGGAGAATGAACCCTTGCCAGGCAAGGTGGGCCATGTTTTTCACCCGCTTGGTTTTCACCCTATCCTACAAACCAGGTTCCCAGAATGTTAAGGCAGACACACTGTCCCGGCTGTATTAATAAGAGGTGCGGTCCACGGATCCATAATTCCAGCTTCTCGCCTGGTGGCACCGGTGGTATGGGAGGTGGACGCGGACATCGAGTGGGCGTCATGTGCAGAGCCCACTCCCTCTGAGTGTCCAGCTGAGCATCTGTACGTTCTGTTTGATGTCCGCGATCGTTTGATCTGTTGGGCTCACACGTCACCCTCCTCTGGTCATCCTGGCATCGGTCGGATGGTGCGCTGTGAGGACGTGAGGGTTTATGTTTCCTCCGGTTCAGTATGCGCACAGTGCATACATCTGCCCAGAAGGAAATTACAACCCCTTCCCGTTCCACAACGACCGTGGTCACACCTATCGATGGATTTCGTGGGGGGGTAACACCACGATCCTGGTCCTGGATCGGTTTTCGTCCTGCCGTCTCCTTCCTTTGCCCGGTCTCCCTACGGCTCTACAAACTGCGGAGGCCCTGTTCACCAGCGTATTCCGGCACTACGGGGTGCCTGAGGATATAGTTTCTGATCGGGGTCCCCAATTCACGTCTAGAGTCTGGAGGATGTTTATGGAACGCCTGGCGGTCTCGGTCAGCCTTACCTCAGGATTCCACCCGAGAGTAACGGGCAGGTGGAAAGAGTCAACCAGGATGTGGGTAGGTTTCTGCGGTCCTATTGCCAGGACCGGCCGGGTGAGTGGGCGGTTTACATCCCCTGGGCGGAGAGTGCCCAAAACTCCCTCCGCCACTCCTCTACCAACCTATCACCGTTTCAGTGTGTGCTGGGTTATCAGCTGGTCCTGGCACCATGGCATCAGAGCCAGATGGAGGCTCCTGCGGTGGGATGAATGGTTTCGGCACTCGGAGGAGAAATGGAACGCTACCCATGTGCGGCTACAACGGGCCGTCGGGGGGCAAAAGGCGAGTGCCGACCGCTACCGCAGTGAGGCCCCGGTGTATGCACCGGGGGATCGGGTCTGGCTCTCGACCCGAAAACTGCCCCTTCACCTGCCCTGCCGGAAGCTGGGTCCACAGTTTGTGGGGCCATTTAAAGTCCTGAGGAGACTGAACGAGGTTTGTTATAGGTTACAACTCCCCCCTGATTATCGTATTAACCCCTCGTTCCATGTGTCTCTCCTCAGGCCGGTGGTGGCTGGTCAGCTCCAGCAGTCTGAGGTGCGGAAGGTTCCTCTGCCCCCTCTGGACATCAAGTGGGTCCCGGCGTATACCGCACGAGCCATCATGGACTCAAGGCGCCGGGCGAGGGGCCTTCAGTACCTCGTGGAGTGGGAGGGTTACGGCCCGGAGGAGAGATGCTGGGTACCGGTGGAGGACATCCTAGATCCTTCATTGCTACAGGAGTTTCACCGTCTCCACCCGGATCGCCCTGCGTCCCGTCCTCCGGGTCGTCCCCGAGGCCAGTGTCGGCGCGCGGCTGGTACCGCGCGTCAAGGGGGGATACTGTCACGACTTCCGCCGAAGTCGGCCCCTCTCCTTGTTCGGGTGGTGTTCGGCGGTCGACGTCACCGGCTTTCTAGTCACCGTGTTTCATGTTTCATTTTTGTTTTGTTTTGTCTGTATTACACACACCTGGTTTCAATTCCCATATCATGTTCCTTATTTAACCCTCTGGCATACCTTTCTGTTCTGTCCATGATTGTTGGTGTCTTAGTTGTTGTTGTAGGTTTTAGTTTGTATGTATTTTCCTATTTGGAATATTGCTTGAATTTTGTGAGTAAACTCAGTTGTGTTGCTCAAACCTGTGTCCTGCACCTGACTCCGCTACATCTCTGCACCCAATCGCTGACACTATCATGGTATCTACTAGATAGAACACAACTATCATGGTATCTACTAGATAGATCAGAAATATCAGGGTATCTACTGGCACAACGGAAACATTCTTATTCCATGCAGAATAACAGAATTGTATTATTCTGTGTGTTCTCTGGCCCCCCAAATCTCTTTCTGGCTCACCTCTTGGTCAGCAGGATCTGTACCAGCCTCCTCTCTGTCCTTCTCTTTTTCCTCCTCTCCTCTCCTTTGCCCTGGTGCCTCTAATCTGTGGTCAAGTATGAAGCCAGTCAGCCCTCCTCCCTCTCCTCCTTCTCCCTCTCCCTCCATCTGCCACTCCAGCTCCACCTCTCTGCGCTGCCGACTGCTGTAAACCAGCCTTACCAGGGTCACATTGGGAGGCATGGGGTATCCTGAGAGGGGGGAGAGGGCAGGGAGAGAGAGGATAGGGAGGGGGTGGGTCAGAGAGAGAGAAGGGGATGAGAGGAGGAGGTACAGTAGAACAGTAATGAAATAGTCATTCAGTTCATCAGAAAACGTTTTTGTTTAGTTTTGTGTGTACAGGCTAAAGCTTTATTGTTCTTACACTTGACCAATAGTGTAACAGGGATCTTACTCTTGACCAATAGTGTAATAGGGATCATACTCTTGACCATTAGCGTTACAGGGATCTTATTCTTGACCAACAGCATAACAGGAATCTTACTCTTGACAAACAGCATAACAGGGATCTTACTCTTGACCAATAGCGTAACAGGGATCTCGGTCCCCCCCACGGCGTTGCTAGCGGAGCACCAGTATTGGCCGCTGTCTGTTGTTCCATCCGTCTCTAAGACCGTTAGGTTGGTCCACGCAGCCGCGCGACGCAGTACATACTTCCTGGTTTTGGCCAGGGCTTCCTGGACTTCCTGTAAATCAACCAATCACATTTTAACTCTACAGGTCACTGGTAGAGCTGTACGTAATTACAGTATGCTGGCCTAGAACCCCAAAGTACTTTACTGTATCCCAGCCTAGACCCTCAAGGTACTTTACAGTAATCTAGACCCCAAAGTACTTTACAGTAGCCCAACCTAGACCCCCAAAGAACTTTACAGTAACCTGGACCCTCAAATTACTTTACATTATTCTGGCCTAGATTCTCAAAGTACTTTACATTATTCTGGCCGAGATCCTCAAAGTACTTTACATTATTCTGGCCGAGATCCTCAAAGTACTTTACAGTATTCTGGACTAGACCCTCAAAGTACTTTACATTATTCTGGCCTAGACCCTCAAAGCACTTTACAGCATTCTGGCCTAGACACTCAAAGTACTTTACATTATTCTGGCCTAGACCCTCAAAGTACTTTACATTATTCTGGCCGAGATCCTCAAAGTACTTTACATTATTCTGGCCTAGACCCTCAGAGTGAGCAGCAGATCAGAGGCAAGGAAAAACTTCCGAGAGGGAATAAATCTTGAGGAATAAGACTCTGAGGGTGGCGGAGCATGTACCTGTACGACTTCCTGTCTGTGGTTGTTGAACCAGACAATCTGATTGGCCGGGGGATAGTTGGATTGAAGGATACAGGTGAGCTGAACGTCACTGCCCTCGAACACAGACACCACACTACGCTGGGTCAACAAGACTGGAGCCTCTACACACACGCACACACAAAGGAGGGAGATTGAGATTTGATCACTGTCTTCATATACAGACACCATGTAAGACTGTTAGTTAAACTTAGTACATGTCTATTAGCCTGTTAGTTAAAACCATTACATGTCTATTAGCCTGTTAGTTAAACCCAGTACATGTCTGTTAGATTGTTAGTTAAACCCAGTACAAGTCAGTTAGACTGTTAGTTAAACCCAGTACATACAGTGGGGAGAACAAGTATTTGATACACTGCCGATTTTGCAGGTTTTCCTACTTACAAAGCATGTAGAAGCCTGTAATTTTTTATCATATGTACACTTCAACTGTGAGAGACGGAATCTAAAACAAAAATCTAGAAAATCACATTGTATGATTTTTAAGTAATTCATTTGCATTTTATTGCATTGACATAAGTATTTGATACATCAGAAAAGCAGAACTTTTAGTACAGAAACCTTTGTTTGCAATTACAGAGATCATACGTTTCCTGTAGTTCTTGACCAGGTTTGCACACACTGCAGCAGGGATTTTGGCCCACTCCTCCATATAGACCTTCTCCAGATCCTTGAGGTTTCGGGGCTGTCGCTGGGCAATACGGACGTTCAGCTCCCACCAAAGATGTTCTATTGGGTTCAGGTCTGGAGACTGGCTAGGCCACTCCAGGACCTTGAGATGCTTCATATGGAGCCACTCCTTAGTTGCCCTGGGTGTGTGTTTCGGGTCGTTGTCATGCTGGAAGACCCAGCCACGACCCATCTTCAATGCTCTTACTGAGGGAAGGAGGTTGTTGGCCAAGATCTCGCGATACATGGTCCCATCCAATACGGTGCAGTAGTCCTGTCCCCTTTGCAGAAAAGCATCCCCAAAGAATGATGTTTCCACCTCCATGCTTCACGGTTGGGATGGTGTTCTTGGGGTTGTACTCATCCTTCTTCTTCCTCCAAACACGGTGAGTGGAGTTTAGACCAAAAAGCTCTATTTCTGTCTCATCAGACCACATGACCTTCTCCCATTCCTCCTCTGTATCATCCAGATGGTGTTTGGCAAACTTCAGACGGGCCTGGACATGCGCTGGCTTGAGCAGGGGGACCTTGCATGCGCTGCAGGATTTTAATTCATGACGGTGTAGTGTGTTACTAATGGTTTTCTTTGAGACTGTGGCCCCAGCTCTCTTCAGGTCATTGACCAGGTCCTGCCGTGTAGTTCTGGGCTGATCCCTCACCTTCCTCATGATCATTGACGCCCCACGAGGTGAGATCTTGCATGGAGCCCCAGACCGAGGGTGATTGACCGTAATCTTGAACTTCTTCCATTTTCTAATAATTGCGCCAACAGTTGTTGCCTTCTCACCAAGCTGCTTGCCTATAGTCCTGTAGCCCATCCCAGCCTTGTGCAGGTCTACAATTTTACCCCTGATGTCCTTATACAGCTCTCTGGTCTTGGCCATTGTGGAGAGGTTGGAGTCTGTTTGACTGAGTGTGTGGACAGGTGTATTTTATACAGGTAACGAGTTCAAACAGGTGCAGCTCATACAGTTAATGAGTGGAGAACAGGAGGGCTTCTTAACCAGTTATGCATTAGGGGGCGCTATTAACATTTTTGGATGAAAAACGTTCCCGTTTTAAACAAGATATTTTGTCACGAAAAGATGCTCGACTATGCATATAATTGACAGCTTTGGAAAGAAAACACTCTGACGTTTCCAAATCTGCAAAGATATTATCTGTGAGTGCCACAGAACTGATGCTCCAGGCGAAACCAAGATACATTTTCATACAGGAAATGCCCCAGATTCTGAAGGCGCTGTGTTCCAATGTCTCCTTATATAGCTGTGAATGCGCCAGGAATGAGCCTGCAATTTCTGTCGTTTCTCCAAGGTGTCTGCAGCATTGTGACGTATTTGTAGGCATATCATTGGAAGATTGACCATAAGAGACTACATTTACCAGGTGTCCACTCGGTGTCCTGTGTCGAAATTATTGCGTAATCTCTAGGTCATGCGCGTTCCATTTCTTCAGAAGACAAAGGCAAATGCCACGAAGGATTTATCATCGATAGATATGTGAAAAACACCTTGAGGATTGATTCTAAACATCGTTTGCCATGTTTCTGTCGATATTATGGAGTTAATTTGGAAAAAAAGTTCGCGTTTTAATGACTTAATTTTCGTTTTTTTTTCTTACCCAACTGTGATGAAGAAAACGGAGCGATTTGTCAACACAAATAATCTTTTTGTAAAAACTGAACATTTGCTATCTAACTGAGAGTCTCCTCATTGAAAACATCTGAAGTTCTTCAAAGGTAAATGATTTTATTTGAATGCTTTTCTGGTTTTTGTGTAAATGTTGCCTGCTGAATGCTAACGCTAAATGCTACGCTAAATGCTACGCTAACTATCAATACTGTTACACAAATGCTTGTTTTGCTATGGTTGAGAAGCATATTTTGAAAATCTGAGATGACAGTGTTGTTAACAAAAGGCTAAGCTTGAGAGCTAGCATATTGATTTCATTTCATTAGCGATTTTCATGAATAGTTAACGTTGCGTTATGGTAATGGGCTTGAGGCTGTAGTCACGATCTCGGATCCGGGATGGCTCGACGCAAGAAGTTAATAAAGCCATGGAGTCGCTGAAAGAAGCGCACGTGAATTCTACCAAATTCGGCTTGAATATGAAAGAGCAAACTGGATAATAGAGGACAACATTAAACAGGATAAATAAAATAAACGATTCAGGGAGGCAATTGGGAATTGGAACAATCACATAAAACCATAATAAGAAGCTCAATATACCAGTGTTCTGATGTCAACATTCAATCATCAGAAAATACATTACGATGGGGGACAGATATGATTCTGCTTGCCCTCGCAGACGTGCGAGTGGTTAGCAGAGCTATAGAAAATATCTAAGCGTAAGAAGTGGTAGATGAGGAGCTAACAAGTATGGGGGAAAATGAGTGTAAGGTGACACTGGAACTTGCCGCTATACAGGAGTTTGCATCCTTTTCAAAAGAGCAACAACTAATCGTTTTGAGGTTAGTAAGAATGGAATTTTCACCCAGCGGTGTATTGTCTCTGATCGATCAATAAGTGGTTCATAGAGAGTACAGTTTATATGTAATGAAATACGTACTAGATCACGTTTTACCTAACTTCTAGTAAGGTACCGATGTGATTTACAAATAGCCCCACTTGGAATAATTTTGCATTGAAACAACAGTTTCAGTGGTGATAAAAAACGTGGAGAAGTTATTATTAGCGTCAAAAGACGGAAAATAAATGAATATGAGAAATCACCAACTTGGTAAAATTAGTTAGAAGAAAAGCAAAATGTAATATATCAGTGTTTTCAATTTCTAAGGGTAAGATACAGATAACCGACCAGGAAGAAACTATGCGTTCTGTGCATGGCTAAACTTTTCTCGCATGTTCAGAAAAACGTAAGGGGTTTTCAGTTTTGTTAGACATTCTATAGCCTCACTCTGAAACTGCTAAAACGCTTATAGAATTAAATCAATATATAAGTAATACTATTGGCCTGCTGATTAAAAGGTAACATTGTAAATGTTAACGAAATGTGCATTTCTTTTCCAGAAAAAAGGGGTTACATTTTCTCTGGTCAAAATGTCATTGGACACTGTGGTACTGAGGAAAGCAGTTAGAGATATTTGTCCACTTTAAAAGTCTTAGTATCTGGATAAGGCTATAACTGGAGTTCCGGATAAGTGAGGCCAGCTCATGTGTATTCTTGGCCTATATGAGATAGTGGATTTCCCTTGGAAGGGTTTTTTCAATTCAGTTTCAAATTGGGTATGCAGAAGGATGGAAATGTTTTTGAAAATGTATTTAAGTTGTTTCTAAAGCAAAGAGAGTGGAAACATTTTAAATGGTGTCAAATGCCCTGAACCCTAAGAATTTCCCGTGAAATCAACTTCACGAGAAATTGTTGGAACAGGTGGGATTTAATTATAAAATGATTGAGAAACACCAGTCTCTATTCAAAGTGTACAATCACTTTGAAATTCTATTATTTCTTTGGGAAAATGATGAAGAGTTGTAATCTTAAATTGACTAGTTATTCAAATAGGTTTATTTTTTATTTAACATGGGTTCATAGGAGAAATTATCAGTTCCCTGGGGTTATGGTCTTTGGGTGAATACAAATGTGCTTAGTTCATTCTGCATATAAAAGGGAAAAATATGTTAACAAGGGATAACAGTTACTCCAAATGGTTTATTGGAGTGGGAGTTTCTGCGAGGGTTATGTTGATAACTACATAATCTGTAACTCGTCTGAGAGATCGCCAGTAGAATAAGGGAGTTATCATGGAAGGTGACGTCAGAATGCATTAATGCTTGGGAGAGATTATCACCACAACAAGTGTGTGTGAAACTCAAACCCAACCTACTGGCTGAATAGTGAGGGACAACTGTGTCTGATGACCTGTGAACTGTATCTAAAATAGACATGCGGGAATGATATGTGCTGGGAGAAGAAAGACTAAAGGGGATTGGGGTAATGACCTTTTATTACCAGGCCACTCATGACAGAAAAACAGAGACAAAAGGGCGCATTGGAAAATAGATATTACTGGTAATAAAAGTTTTTAGTATAAATGTTAATTATTAAAGGCAAGATGTGTATTGAATTGAGAAGGTCAAATTTGAGTTAAAGTAAGCACTAAGGACTGTTATCCTGAATATTGGGTTGGACAATTTATAAACAACATTTAGTTATGATTTGGATATAGGACTGTTTACATTTACTAGGCCAGGGAAGCTCTGGAAACTAATCCTGAGACAGGTTGATTGACAGAACTTGCAGAATATTAGATTAAAGGTTTTTGTTTCTTTTGTTTTACAATGTCATTGTAATTGGAGTGATAAATTGGAATGATATAAGTAATTGTATAAAAGGTATAGTCTGTTGTGCGATAACACCCAAGGATGAAGAAGAAAGAGACCAACATGGGCATAGAACGAAACGGATGGACGTTTTCCCCAGGTTTAATTACATTTATTGCAAATATGCAGTTATTATAATTTACTTTACTATTTTTTCTTGTTTGGTCAATTTATTTTTGTTTTGAGGAAAATAAGTGTGTATATTGTTCCTGAGAAGGGACTGATATAAATTGACAAAAAAATATTTGAGAATGTTTAAGTATGTATCAAACTATGGAAGGAAATGATTATTCTTCCAACTGGAAGACATTTGACTGATTACATGTTATTCTTACAGCAGTTGCTGTAGGGACCATGATTTGGCTATCATTATGAATATTTTTGTGGCAGGAGGCCAGGTATTGGAGACAGAATGTTTACATAGGGCTGTTATTTAAAAATTAAGATCTAGTGATCTTGCTATAAGGAAATAACCCATGTGTTAGTGTGTATGTCCTCAGGAAAAAACAGCACATAAGAGGCCAGATGGAAGGGCATGGGCTGAATTGAAAACACCATGACAGAGGACGTGAAACAAAACAAAAGAGAGAGAGAGAGAGAGAGAGAGAGAGAGAGAGAGAGAGAGAGAGAGAGAGAGATTCCACTGTAGAAATACTGGGTTGAGTTTGGGGGTTACTTGTTTTATTTGTTAATGCATCATGTGAAAAAGGATAGATGTTAGTAGTAGTTGTACTCTAAACAACATGTTGAAGGCTTGATGTGAAAGCAGATACAGTGTTGAATTACTTCAATAATAAATAATGTTGATTAAGGTTATGCACATGCTTATCAGTTGAAATAGAGCAGATGGGGAACTAAGTAAAAAATAACATGATTTGGGAACACCTCTCAGAACCTGGGGCCGAAAGGGGAAGACTGGGTGGAAGCATGAGGAAGCTTTATAGGGCTCAGCAGAGTCCAGCAGAAAAATATCCTGGAGGCATAAATAACGAGAACAAGATTGACCGAAGGTCATTAGAATTGGTCCTACACCAATACCCAAACAGGAAGAGTTAGAACGACAAAGAAACCTAAAGAATCAAAACAGGGAGAGTTCTTTACTGACATTTGGAACTTTTTGACAAACTCTAATGATATACCTCAAGACAAAAACATTGTAAAAGTGACCTATATCTTAGAATCAGAACCACTCAAGGACGCCACACGAGAAGAAGTAGTGAAGAACGAGTGGTACAAAGTATACAGCAAAAACAAACATAGGATGGACAATTGTATTTTGTGTAGAAAATCACCTTTGTCTGATCTTTTGATAGTACCTGAACTTGCATCATTTGAAGAATGTGTTAAATGTAAAAAGTTCAATGTATTCAGAGAAAATACTACATTCCTTTGGCACTAGGTAACACTAAAGGCAGAAGTGAATTACATTATGTTGGGAGAACATGAATGTGCAACATAAGAACTGAATTGTATGATCCTCATAATGATGATGGTTTACTATTGTAAATAGAAAAGAATTTAAAAAATGAAAAAATAGTGAATGTTTCTATGGAGATAATGGGATGGATGTGGGAAACTATAGTTAATTGAATAAACTATTTGGGTAATAGAAACTGCAGGAGTTAGTCAATTTGATAAAGTAATGATTGTAAAACACAAAGGTAAAATGTGGTAATATAACTCAAGTAACATTATATCTTGAAATGTTAAAGAATCAGGATTAATAAGGAATAGCTGATCGTTTCTGGATGTGTGGGCATACTACATTTACATTTACATTTAAGTCATTTAGCAGACGCTCTTATCCAGAGCGACTTACAAATTGGTGCGTTCACCTTATGACATCCAGTGGAACAGCCACTTTACAATAGTGCATCTAAATCTTTTAAGGGGGGGGGGGGGACTACATGCTCATTGCTTCTTCACAATTTAATAATTGATTATAAGTGTTTTATTCTTTACAGACTAGATATTTTACTCCTATATATGTTATTGTTTGGAGATGTTTGGTCTAGTTGGGTTTTGTAAATGTTTTATGTTTCAAATAGGATCTGGAGATGTTTGGTCTAGTTGGGTTTTGTAAATGTTTTATGTTTCAAATAGGATCTGGAGATGTTTGGTCTAGTTGGGTTTTGTAAGTGTTTTATGTTTCAAATAGGATCTGGAGATGTTTGGTCTAGTTGGGTTTTGTAAATGTTTTATGTTTCAAATAGGATCTGGAGATGTTTGGTCTAGTTGGGTTTTGTAAATGTTTTATGTTTCAAATAGGATCTGGAGATGTTTGGTCTGATTGGGTTTTGTAAGTGTTTTATGTTTCAAATAGGATCTGGAGATGTTTGGGCCAGGTGATTTGTAAGCTTTATTTTTGTTAATGTTTTTGTCAACTGTTGGTATTGGCCTCCACCCTATATGTCCTTTTAGTGTAGTTTTTGGTGCTAAATAAGCACCAGAGGAGGGTTTTGTGGGAGAAAGATGTACATATAGGGAGAAACTTAATACTGTACCGCAAGAGAAAGATACACTTAGAGTGCATTTACCATTCTGGTGAAATGCATTGTCTATTGTATAGGACAGGAAACCAGAGTAAGGCAATGAGAGCATAGGACAGCTGGACATACTAAGGTCAGGGGGACATACAAAGGAGGGGGTCAGCCAAATGACCAACTGATGGACTATAGACATAGGACATATATTTTAGGACATGAAGAGAAGAGACACATAGTCTACTAGTCCTAATAAGGACAGACATAACTAAATTTAAGGGGCCCATAGGGTAAGATGGGCATGTATTATTTTTGGGACATGAAGAGGTCCTGTCACCATTATAACTTGACTGAAAGCAGATATGGGTGTTATTGGGCGTGAGCAAGCAGGATACACAGATTGGGGTATAATGGTGGCAGATGGACTGAGGGAAGTAACTTCATTTGCATGTGGGAAGGACTCATATGTTGTATGTGTATAAATCAGAGCCAGTGCTCTGGAAAAGTGTGTGTTCCGCGGACCATCTAGGCTTCTGATATGTTTGTATTAAAAGCCTATATTGAATTCACAAGTTCTTGTAAGTGTTAAATTTTGTTACGATTCTCCACGAGAAGAGCCAATCTGTTATCCAATGATTACTACTTTTAATTATTATTAACCCTGCATTATAATTATATAAAAGCCCCTTAGATATTCTGTGTTATTATTTATAGTAGAGATGGACAGCTGGAGGCATTTTGTTTTCAAAAGCGTATCAGGCAATAAATTCAACAAACAACGTTTCCATGATGGGCTATTAGAAGGACAATAGACTCTTCATTCCTCAATTTATTTACATTGTCTAATAGCTCTGCCAGGTGTAAAAATCCCCCAAAATTGCAATGTATTCTAAAATTATACATTTTTAACACCAAACCTCATGCAACTGCAAAATGTCAGATCAAGCATATACTGTACAGTATTTACAGTATTTAAAAAATTATAAAAATACTCTTTCAAAATACAGATGTTTATTTCAACTATCAGCAGGACAATAGGGAATAAATATCACTGAATGACAGAGCATGGGGACTGGTCTTGATAAATCAATCATATTTGTATATGGAAATGTAAGGATTATTTTGCTCTTCACTCGCAGTCACTTAGTAGTTTAGACCTACTCCCGACTGGTCCTGTTGTACAGCATCATATTTTCCTAACTGAAACCATTAATTAAATCGCTTTAGCCATGATTGTAAAATGAATCAAGGCTCCCTTTGTTATTTAGTTTTATAATTAAAATGCTTGACTATATTTAAAGACATGGATTACTTGTATGCTGTGTGATTGATTGATGTACTGTATATTTAAGTAGGCCTTTATTGCAATAAGTAAGTTACACTAACACAGCGACAGTAAGAAATGCATTTTCGTTTTCTTGGAATAGAAACACGTTGTACAGTGCCATATTTTCCTAACGGAAACCCTTAGGCTTACAGTACATCGGTTACAGTAAGAAATGCATTTGAGTTTTTTCTTGGAATAGAAAAATCTAATATTTATCAAATGAATTAACCTCTTGCTCCTACCTGACACGCAGGCGTCCCATCTAGACATCTGGAAATGCAAATGCGCTACGCTAAATGCTAATAGAATAGTACTAGTTAAAACTCAAACGTTCATTAAAATACACATGCAGGGTAGTGAATTAAAGCTACACTCGTTGTGAATCCAGGCAACAAGTCAGATTTTTAAAATGCTTTTCGGCGAAAGCATGAGAAGCTATTATCTGATAGCATGTAACACCCCAAAAGACCCGCAGGGGACGTAAACAAAATAATTAGCATAGTCGGCGCTACACTAAACGCACCAATAAAATATAAAACATTCATTACCTTTGACCATCTTCTTTGTTGGCACTCCTAGATGTCCCATAAACATCACTATTGGGTCTTTTTTTCGTTTAAATCGGTCCATATATAGCCTAGATATCAATCTATGAAGACTGTAATCAAGGAAAAAAACATCGTTTTATAACGCGACGTCATTTTTTTAAAATGAAAAAGTCGACGATAAACTTTCACAAAACACTTCGAAATACTTTTGTAATGCAACTTTAGGTATTAGTAAACGTTAATAAGCGATCAAATTGATCACGAGGCAATGTAAATTCTATAGCTGTACGTCTGGAAATAATGTCCGGGTAAATCTCAACCAAAATATCCGGTCGGAGACCGGAAGAACTGCGCTGCCTTGCATCTGTTTGACCAAGAAACAAAGAGTTGGCAAATGACAAGACTCTAGACATCGTATTGCAACCTCAGCCCCATTAAATGTGGTTCACCTTTATCAATGGGTTCAAGTCGCGCATGGATATATTTGTCCATTTTCAGTGATCAGATTTTCCTGCACTTTTCGATGAAACGCACGTTCTGTTATAGTCACAGCCGTGATTTAACCAGTTTCATAAACGTCTGAGTGTTTTCTATCCACACATACTAATCATATGCATATACTATATTCCTGGCATGAGTAGCAGGGCACTGAAATGTTGCGCGATTTTTAACAGAATGTTCGAAAAAATAAGCCCTAAGCTTAAGTGGTTTTAAGCTACATTTCTAAAAATCTATCCCATATAGTCTGTTCTATTCAAGGCTCCCTTTGACTCTTAGGCCTAAAGCTCCAAGACATTTCAATAGCTCATAAGAGCTCTTTGAGTGAGTGGTTTGGCAGAGTGCCACAGCCTCGGTCTCACGTGAAAGGTACAGACAAAGGAATTGTCCGGTTGGAAAATTAGTTTAGTTTTATGTTAAAAACATCCTAAAGATTGTTTCTATACTTAGTTTGGCATGTTTCTACAGGCTGTAACGGAACTTTTAGAATTTTTCGTCTGACGTTCGGCGCGACCTGAACGCCCTTTTGGATTTGTTTACCAAATATTACCAGATATTTGGACATAACTGATGGACATTATCGAACAAATCAAACATTTATGGTGGAACTGGGATTCCTGGGAGTGCATTCTGATGAAGATCATCAAAGGTAAGTGAATATTTCAAATGCTATTTCTGAGTAATGTTGACTACCCAATATGGCGGGTATCTTTATGGCTGCTTTGTTGTCTAAAGGCTGTACTCAGATTATTGCATGGTTTGCTTTCTCCGTAAAGTTTAAAAAAAATCTGACACAGCGGTTGAAGGTTATCTAAAGTTCCATGTATAATAGTCGTATCTTTATCAATGTTTATTATGAGTATTTCTGTAATTTGATATGGCTCTGCACAATCACCGGATGTTTTAGAACTACTGAACGTAACGCGCCAATGTAAACTCAGATGTTTTTATATAAATGTGAACTTTATCAAACAAAACATACATGTGTAACATGAAGTCCTACGAGTTTCATCTGATGAAGATCATCAAAGGTTAGTGATTCATTTTATCTCTATTTCTGCTTTTCTCTTTGGCTGGAAAAATGGCTGTTTTTATGTGGCTGGGTGTTGTGTGTTCTGTGGGCACTGTTTCTGGATGAACGAAAATTGTATCTTTAAAATGGTGTAAAGTACTTGTATGCTTGAGGAATTTTAATTATGAATTTGGAGCCCTGCACTTTCACTGGCTGTTGCGGATGGGTTCTAGATCCAGAATTTTAGATCCACTTCTCCTTAAGGCAACCGCTGTGTCAGATTTAAACAAAATTTTACGGAAAAAGCACTCCATGCAATAATCTGAGTATGGCACTCAGGCACAAAAACAAGCCATACAGATACCCACCATGTTGTGGAGTCAACAGAAGTCAGAAATAGCATCATAAATATTCACTTACCTTTGATGATCTTCATCAGAATGCACTCCCAGGAATCCCAGTTCCACAATAAATGTTTGTTTTGTTCGATAAAGTCAATCATTTATGTCCAAATACCTCCTTTTTGTTTGCGCTTTCAGTACACAAATCCAAACATTATTGAAGATTTATGGGCAAGTCCAGGTGAAAGTTCAGACAAAAAGTCATATTACAGTTCATAGAAACATGTCAAACGAAGTATAGAATCAATCTTTAGGATGTTTTTATCTTAAATGTTCAATAATGTTTTAACCGGAGAATTCCTTTCTCTGTAGAAAAATGCAATGGAACGCAGCTAACTAGCGTGAGATTGAGCTCATGGCACTCTGCCAGACCCCTGACTCAAACAGCTCTCAATCCCCCCTCCCTCACAGTAGAATCCTCAAACAAGGTTCTAAAAACTGTTGACATCTAGTGGAAAGCCTTAGGAAGTGCAATATGACCCAATA
This sequence comes from Oncorhynchus nerka, assembly GCF_034236695.1. Lineage (NCBI taxonomy): Eukaryota > Metazoa > Chordata > Actinopteri > Salmoniformes > Salmonidae > Oncorhynchus > Oncorhynchus nerka. Next base: position 50,981,453 of record NC_088414.1, read on the forward strand.
GACACTGTATATTCGATAGTCAATGACTTGAAAAACTACAAACCTCAGATTTCCCACGTCCGGGTTGGATTTTTTCTCAGGTTTTTGCCTGCCACATGAGTTCTGTTATACTCACAGACATCATTCAAACAGTTTTAGAAACTCCAGAGTGTTTTCTATCCAAATCCACTAATTACATGAATATTCTAGCTTTTAGAGGCCTGAGTAGCAGGCAGTTTACTCTGGGCACCTTTTTATCCAAGCTACTCAATACTGCCCCCAGTCCCAAAGAAGTTAAACCCAGTACATGTCTATTAGACTGTTAGTTGAACCCAGTACATGTCTATTAAACTGTTAGTTAAACCCAGCGGCGTACCACTGGGCTCTGTACTCTTATCAATGTGTTCAGCCATTACTCTTTACTCTTATCAATGAGTGTGCTTACCCAGTTTGAGGCTGCAGGTCCTGGTGTGTGTGTCCAGGGGGTGTTTGGCATAACAGGTGTAGGCCTGTCCATTCTGGGTGGAGTTAGAACGAAGTACCAGGATCTTGGAAGTCTCCACTTCTTGGCCCCTCCCCTCTTCTTTAGGCACCTCCCACCACACCACAGCCCTGGGAGACCCACCTACAAGAACAGTATTATTATAATTATATGTATTGTGGTGGTTGTTGTGACTGTTACTATTGTTGTGGTTACCTTCCCAGGAGCAGGACAGCAGCAGGTACTGGTTCATCCCGGTGGCATAAGCAGAACACACTGGCTCACCATAAGGAGACCCTGAGAGAGAGATATATATATATTTAATAACTGGGTGGATCTAGCCCTGAATACTGATTGATGACAGCCGTGGTATATTGTATACCACAAGTATGACAAAACATTTATTTTTACTGCTCAAATTATATTGGTAACCAGTAGGGGGTTTGTTGTATATGGCCAATATACCACGGCTAAGGGCTGTATCCAGGCACTCCGTATTGCGTTGTGCAAAGAACTGCCCTTAGCCGTGGTATATTGGCCATATACCACACCCCCTCGTGCCTTATTGCTAAAATATATTAGGGGCAGCTGTGTGTGTGATGTACAGGCCAGTGTCGTACAGCGGTTTGTGATGTTCAGGCCCGTGCGGTGCAGTGTGACGCAAGGTTTTTAAACTAAAACAAATCATGAAAAACCTATTGAGTAAACTGAGATAAGATAAAAAGAGATGCTTCAGGATTTTGGCAGTGAAGCCCTTTATCTACTTCCCTAGAGTCAGATTTACATTTACATTTATGTCATTTAGCAGACGCTCTTATCCAGAGCGACTTACAAATTGGTGCGTTCACCTTAAGACATCCAGTGGAACAGCCACTTTACAATAGTGCATCTAAATCTTTTAAGGGGGGTGAGAAGGATTACTTTATCCTATCCTAGGTATTCCTGAAAGAGGTGGGGTTTCAGGTGTCTCCGGAAGGTGGTGATTGACTCCGCTGTCCTGGCGTCGTGAGGGAGTTTGTTCCACCATTGGGGGGCCAGAGCAGCGAACAGTTTTGACTGGGCTGCGCGGGAACTGTACTTCCTCAGTGGTAGGGAGGCGAGCAGGCCAGAGGTGGATGAACGCAGAGCCCTTGTTTGGGTGTAGGGCCTGATCAGAGCCTGGAGGTACTGAGGTGCCGTTCCCCTCACAGCTCCGTAGGCAAGCACCATGGTCTTGTAGCGGATGCGAGCTTCAACTGGAAGCCAGTGGAGAGAGCGGAGGAGCGGGGTGACGTGAGAGAACTTGGGAAGGTTGAACACCAGACGGGCTGCGGCGTTCTGGATGAGTTGTAGGGGTTTAATGGCACAGGCAGGGAGCCCAGCCAACAGCGAGTTGCAGTAATCCAGACGGGAGATGACAAGTGCCTGGATTAGGACCTGCGCCGCTTCCTGTGTGAGGCAGGGTCGTACTCTGCGGATGTTGTAGAGCATGAACCTACAAGAACGGGCCACCGCCTTGATGTTAGTTGAGAACGACAGGGTGTTGTCCAGGATCACGCCAAGGTTCTTAGCGCTCTGGGAGGAGGACACAATGGAGTTGTCAACCGTGATGGCGAGATCATGGAACGGGCAGTCCTTCCCCGGGAGGAAGAGCAGCTCCGTCTTGCCGAGGTTCAGCTTGAGGTGGTGATCCGTCATCCACACTGATATGTCTGCCAGACATGCAGAGATGCGATTCGCCACCTGGTCATCAGAAGGGGGAAAGGAGAAGATTAATTGTGTATCGTCTGCATAGCAATGATAGGAGAGACCATGTGAGGTTATGACAGAGCCAAGTGACTTGGTGTATAGATAGATTAACTCATGGATACCATTTTTATGTCTCTTTGTGCAGTTTGAAGTCTAACTAGCGTTAGAGCAATTGCTAACAAGTGTTAGCTCAATGACTGTAAGTCTATCATAACTGCTAACATGCTAGTAGATACCATAGACTTCCAGTCATTGTGCTAACGCTAGTTAGCATTGGCTTATAAACTACCTCTTACATTACTTTATACTGGATGCAGAGACATAAAAATGGTGTCCATGAGTTCATCCGACTCAGGGGAAGTCATTGTCAAAATCCTGAAGTATCCCTTTAATAAACCCGTTTGAAAAAAAAACTATACTGAAACTGAAATTAGTATATATTTAGTATATAATTAGTATATAATAAGTATATAATATAATTATCAACTGAAATGATCTGACTCCAAAATGAACAAAATGTCAATAAAAAACATCATGACTTAACAAGCAATTGTAGCGTACTCTTGATGCAGAAACGAGAGACCACATGTGGCTGTTTAATAACCATCTCTAAATATTTGGGCAAGGAAGTATTTCTGGTTGGTCTCAGGGAATGTAAAATAGTTCGGATGGGAGTCTTTTCAAAATGGGATTGAGTGAAGTAGAAGCAACGATGTTGAATGAGCAACTAATGAGCATGGAGAGCCTCACAAGTTTTAAGAAATGACCTCAGGCCTGTGTCTTTCACTCCAAATGACCCCAGGCCTGTGTCTTTCACTCCAAAAGACCTGAGGCCCGTGTCTATTACTCCAAATGACCTGAGGCCTGTGTCTTTCACTCCAAATGACCTCAGGCCTGTGTCTTTCACTCCAAATGACCTCAGGCCTGTGTCTTTCACTCCAAATGACCTCAGGCATGTGTCTTTCACTGCAAATGACCCCAGGCCTGTGTCTTTCACTCCAATATGGCTATTTTACTTAATTTTGCAGCTCTTCATCAGGGCCTTTATTTAACTAGGCAAGTCAGTTAAGAATAAATTCTTATTTACAATGACGGCCTACCAAAAGGCAGAAGGCCTCCTGCGGAGACGGAGACTGGGATTGAAAAAAATATAGGACAAAACACACATCACGACAAGAGAGACACCACAACACTACATAAAGAGAGACCTAATACAACAACAAAGCATGGCAGCAGCACAACATGGTAGCAGCTCTCATCTCTCATCTCATCCTCTCTCATCTTTACAGGCCTCTCTCATGGTACAAACATTATTGGGCACAGACAACAGCACAAAGGGCAAGAAGGTAGAGACAACAAAACATCACGCCAAGTAGCCACGACTGTCAGGAAGAGTGTCCATGATTGAGTCTTTGAATGAAGAGATGGAGATAAAACTGTCCAGTTTGAGTGTTTTTTGCAGCCTGAAAGGATTTGAGAAATATGATTGGTTGACTCTCGGCCTATGACACTGGCCTATGTCTCATATTGCGCTTCGTTGTTCAGATATCAGATATGAACAACGATTTGAGTGTTCCATCCAGAAAGACCAGCACCACCTTGCACCACAAGGCCCCATCCAGAGAGACCAGCACCACCCTGCACCACCAGGCCCCATCCAGAGTGACCAACACCACCCTGCACCACCAGGCCCCATCCAGAGAGACCAGCACCACCCTACACCACCAGGCCCCATCCAGAGAGACCAGCATCACCCTACACCACCAGGCCCCATCCAGAGAGACCAGCACCACGCTATACCACCAGGCCCCATCCAGAGTGACCAGCACCACCTTGCACCACCAGGCCCCATCCAGAGAGACCATCTCTACCCTACACCATCCCTTCCAGAGAGGCCAGCTCCACCCTACAATATTGAGCCCCTCCCAGAGAGACCTGGTCCACCCTACAACATCATGCCCTTTCCAGAGTGGATAGCACGGCAGCTAAGCTAAACCAGATTTTATTTTATTTTTGTATTTTTATTTATTTCACCTTTATTTAACCAGGTAGGCAACCAGGTAGCCAACTCTCTGGATGGGGCCTGGTGGTGCATGGTGGTGCTGGTCTCTCTGGATGGGGCAATTGCGACCTGGCCAAGATAAAGCAAAGCAGTTTGACACATACAACGACACAGAGTTACACATGGAGTAAAACAAACATACAGTCAATAATACAGTAGAAACAAGTCTATATACGATGTGAGCAAATGAGGTGAGATAAGGGAGGTAAAGGCAAAACAAAGGCCACGGTGGCAAAGTAAATACAATATAGCAAGTAAAACACTGGAATGGTAGATTTGCAGTGGAAGAAAGTGAAAAGTAGAAATAAAAATAATGGGGTGCAAAGGAGCTAAATAAATAAATAAAATAAATACAGTAGGGAAAGAGGTAGTTGTTTGGGCTAAATTATAGGTGGGCTATGTACAGGTGCAGTAATCTGTGAGCTGCTCTGACAGCTGGTGCTTAAATAGATAAAGCATATAAGGCATCTGCTGAACATAATCTGCTCAAAAATACATACATTTCTTCTTTGTATTATTAGAAATCATTATGAGTTCAATTTTAGATAAGCTACCCGGGAAAGAGTTAAAGTTAGCTCATATAAATATATATATAAATATATATAGCCTCAGAGTCCATGAGATTAGTAATGTGCTAATCTTAGATAATATTAATGTATAAGCCATTTCTGTGACTCACTTAGACAGAACATTTGATTATACAGCAGTAAGAATATAAGGATGTTACATCTATAGAAAAGACAGGAATGTCTACGGGGGAGGTGTTGCTGTGGAAAAAATCCAGCTGTGGAGAAAATGAAGAGACCACTGCAAAACGATCAGTTTCTATGGTTTTACTATTTATAGGTATGTGTTTGGGTAAAATTAACTTTTTTGTTTTATTCTATAAACTACTGACAATATTTCTCCCAAATTCCAAATTAAAATATTGTCATTTAGAGCATTTATTTGCAGAAAACGACAACTGGTCAAAATAAGAAAAAAGTGTTGTCAGATCTTGAATAATGCAAAGAAAATAAGTGTATATTCATTTTTAAGCAACACAATTACTAATGTTTTAACTTAGGAAAAGTTCAGAAATCAATATCTGGTGGAATGATTTTCAATCACAGCTTTCATGCGTCTTGGCATGCGCCATCTTGGTTGAATCCAAGATGGCGTAGCAGTCGAACGTGTGTTTTGTCTTGTCCCGTTTCCTTGTTTTTTTCCCTTATATACTTGTATATATTTTAATCTCACTTTCCATCTACGGACTGAATATACTCTCATGCAACCCGCCTCACCCAATGTGGTATAGATCTGCTATTATTATAAATTAGAACCGGAACCCCAATCAGAAGCTAGCCAGCTAACTAGCTACTAGCTAGTAGTCAGTTAGCACCTGCTAGCGGGCTTCACGGTTAACTCGGACACCAGCCAGCTTCAGCTTGGTCAATACCTGCCAGCCCACACAGCGCGATATCAACCCAGACATATCAGACTGCTTTTTTCTCTATCACATCTCCGGATTCCTACCTCAAGCTCTGGACCTATACACCGGATCATTGCAGCTAGCTAGCTGTATTCTGAGTGGCGACTCCTGGCTAACGCCTCTGTCCCAAAGCAAGCACCAGTTAGCCTTGAGCTAGTCTCGAGCTAGGCCTATCTCCCGGCTAGCCGAAGAGGTCTACCAGCTAATTCTTGGGCTACTGTCGTGTCTTTGGCTATGCCGGATTAAGTGATATGACATGCTATTCTATAAAATAATTTCTCAGAAATTAATATTACCTGATTGAGCTAATCATGTAAATGTAATTAACTAGAGAGTCGGGGCACCACAAAATAATATTTATAGAGCTGTTATCTTCCGAATAAACTCTTAAAGACCTAGTAATATTTTATATCAATAGCAGTCAATATTAATCGTCACCTTAATTCAGTCTCATCTGAAAGTTGTACATTCTTGGTTATCTGCACGAACCCTGGCTAACAAGTTGAATCAGCAATACAAAATTGTGTTTAATTATTTATTTACTAAATACCTAACTAATCACACAGAATTACACATACAAAGAATGAATTATACCTCGATTACAAATTACGTCATAAAGGAAAACGTCCCTAGCGGGCGGAACAGATATGACAGCTTGTTACACAAAAGAACAGGGGCTGGGTTTGATGAAAGAGCAGGAAGACTGAGGAACAAAGGGCAAAGCTGTGCTATCGAAAACATAATACATTCTAAATTACCACCCATTTGGAAAAGGAAAATGCAATAAATATTTACTCTGAGCTGCGCTTCAGTAGGTTGGTGGTAGATGGAAGGCCGTGTTGCCAAACCGAGTCCTTTGTCCTTGGTATATTGGATACATTGTAGTAACAACGTTGTGTGGTAGACGATAAACTCTGTCTGTTCCTTCCTAACCTGCGTTTGCAGCTGCTGTTGCTAACTCGACGGCTAGGAGGTAAACATACCTGCCAAACATACCCTCGTAAAACTGACTATCCTACTGATCCTTGACTTCGGCGATGTAATTTACAAAATAGCCTCCAACACTCTACTCAGAAAATTGGATGTAGTCCATCACAGTGCCATCTGTTTTGTCACCAAAGCCCCATCTACTACCCACCACTGTGACCTGTATGCTCTAGTCGGCTGGCCCTCGCTACATATTAGTCGCCAAACCCACTGGCTCCAGGTCATCTATAGGTATTTGCTAGGTAAAGCTCCGCCTTATCTCAGCTCACTGGTCACCATAGCAACACCCACCAGTAAAAATCACTGAAGCTGGAGATTTATGTCTCCCTCTCTAACTTTAAGCATCAGCTGTCAGAGCAGCTTACCGATCACTGCAGCTTATCTGTAAATAGTCCATCCAACCAACTAACTACCTCATCCCATACTGTTATTATTATTATTATTTTTTGCTCTTTTGCATCCCAGTATCTCTACTTGCACATCATCATCTGCACATCTATCACTCCAGTATTAATGCTAAATTGTAATTCTTTTAATTGTAATTATTTCAACTTTTTAGACCTTACCTCCCTAATCTACTACACGGTACATAGACTTTTTCTATTGTGTTATTGACTGTACTTTTGTTTATCCCATGTGTAACTCTGTGTTGTTTTTGTCACACTGCTTTGCTTTATCTTGGTCAGGTCGTTGAGAACTTATTATCTACTGCCTGGTTAAATAAAGGTGAAAGAAATATATAAAAAAATAAATGCTCTACACCAGTCTTTCACAATGATGTTGGGTGACTTTATGTTATGGGGCAAAAATTCAAGCAGCTCGGATTTGTTTGATTGCTAGTTACCATCCATCTTCCTCTTGATCACATTCCAGAGGTTTTAAATGGGGATCCGTTCTGAAGATTGGCCTGGCCATGACAGGGTATTGATCTGGTGGTCCTCCATCCACACCTTGATTGACCTGGCTGTGTGGCATGGAGCATTGTCCTGCTGGAAAAACCAATCCTCGGAGTTGGGGAACATTGTCAGAGCAGAACGAAGCAAGTTTTCTTCCAGGACAACCTTGTACAACCTTGTACAAAGACAATGCCCGATTCCAGCCTTGCTGTGAAGCAGCCTCAGATCATCACCGATCCTCCGGTGCGAGACCTGTGGCTTGTATTCCTATCCAGGTTGGAAATAAAACATTTATTTTGAATTTAATGTAATATCTTGTTGTTCTGTAATTGTTCTGTACTTTGTCATGTTTGTGTTCGTTTCATGTGGACCCTAGGAAGAGTATCTGCTGCATGTGCAGTAGCTAATGGGGATCCTACTAAACTAAACCCAAGGTCAAAATAACCCAGCGTCTGTTCTCTCCAATATTTACCCAATTGGGTTATTTTTGACCCTTTTGTCTTTGCTACTACTGTTTCGTTGGTGCATCTACGTCATCTTGCTGAGTCTACCTTTAAACGTAACCTAACTTAAGACCTGACCCATCACCTTTAAGACCTGACCCATCACCTTTAAGACCTGACCCATCACCATTAAGACCTGACCCATCACCATTAAGACCTGACCCATCAACTTATGCATTAATCCCCCGTGAGTGAGTGGGTGAGTGAGTGAGTGAGTGAGTGAGTGAGTGAGAGAGAGAGAGAGAGAGAGAGAGAGAGAGAGAGACTTACAGGCCCGTGCAGTGCATTGTGTGGAGGTGTTGAGAGCAGGGTGCATCCCCTGGCAGGTGAACAGAGAGTTGTTGTTGGTCTGGGATCCAGACTGCAGTACGGAGACATTGTTGGCTGGCCATGACCCTTCACCCCCAAGCCACGCCCCTCCCTGGTGCAATAACAACCGGAAAAAAATATATATAATTTATTTTGTCAGGAGCATTTCGATGTGTGTGTGCTTGTGTACCTGTGTGTGTGTGTGCACCTGTGTGTGTGTACCTGTGTGTGTGTGTATACGTGTGTGTGTGTGATGTATATGTGTATCTGTGTGTGTGTGTGTATACATGTGTGAATATGTATGTACAGTGGGGCAAAAAAGTATTTAGTCAGCCACCAATTGTGCAAGTTCTCCCAATTAAAAAGATGAGAGAGGCCTGTAATTTTCACCATAGGTACACTTCAACTATGACAGACAAAATGAGAGAAAAAAAATCCAGAAAATCACATTGTAGGATTTTTAATTTATTTATTTGCAAATTATGGTGGAAAATAAGTATTTGGTCAATAACAAAAGTTTATCTCAATACTTTGTTATATATCCTTTGTTGGCAATGACAGAGGTCAAACGTTTTCTGTAAGTCTTCACAAGGTTTTCACACAATTCCTCCATGCAGATCTCCTCTAGAGCAGTGATGTTTTGGGGCTGTTGCTGGGCAACACAGACTTTCAACTCCCTCCAAATATTTTCTATGGGGTTGAGATCTGGAGACTGGCTAGGCCACTCCAGGACCTTGAAATGCTTCTTACGAAGCCACTCCTTCGTTGCCTGGGCGGTGTGTTTGGGATCGTTGTCACGCTGAAAGACCCAGCCATGTGTCATCCTCAATACCCTTGCTGATGGTAGGCTTTGTTACTTTGGTCCCAGCTCTCTGCAGGTCATTCACTAGGTCCCCCCGTGTGGTTCTGGGATTTTTGCTCACCGTTCTTGTGATCATTTTGACCCCACGGGGTGAGATCTTGCATGGAGCCCCAGATCGAGGGAGATTATCAGTGGTCTTGTATGTCTTCCATTTCCTAATAATTGCTCCCAAAGTTGACTTCCTCAATCCAAGTTGCTTACCTATTGCAGATTTTTTTTAACCTTTATTTAACCAAGCAAGTCAGTTAAAACCACTTAAGCCTACCCCTTACTTTTTCGAACATTCTGTTAAAAATCGCGCAACATTTCAGCGTCCTGCTACTCATGCCAGGAATATAGTATATGCATATGATTAGTATGTGTGGATAGAAAACACTCTGACGTTTCTAAAACTGGTTAAGTCACGGCTGTGACTATAACAGAATGTGTGTTTCATCGAAAAGCGCAAGGAAAACTGATCACCGAAAACTGGAAAAAATATCAATGCGCCACTTGCATGTATTGTCTATGGGACAGCAAATTAGATGGGGCCGAGATTGCAAGTCCTACAGCTTCCACACGATGTCGCCAGTCTTGTCAATTGCCTGGGCGTTGCCTGGGCGAGTAAGTGAGACCCCATTCCTTCCGGTCTCCGACAGGATGTTTTGCAAGAGAGATTTCCGACCATGATTTGAAGACGTGGAGCTATTGAATACACATCGCCCCGTGATCAATTTGATAGATTATTAACATTTACTAATACCTAAAGTTGGATTACAAAAGTATTTCGAAGTGTTTTGTGAAAGTTTATCGTCGACTTTTTTAATTTTAAAAAATGACGTTGCGTTTTAAAACAGTGTTTTTTTCTGATTCACACACTTTTCATAGATCGATATTTTGGGTATATATGGACCGATTTAATCGGAAAAAAAATCCAATAGTGATGTTTATGGGACATCAAGGAGTGCCAACAAAGAAGCTCGTCAAAGGTAATGAATGTTTTATATTTTATTTCTGCGTTTTGTGTAGCGCTGACTATGCTAATTATTTTGTTTACGTCCCCTTCAGGTATTTCGGGGTGTTGCATGCCATCAGATAATAGCTTCTCATGCTTTCGCCGAAAAGCATTTTAAAAATCTGACTCGTTGGCTAGATTCACAACGAGTGTAGCTTTAATTCAGTACCCTGCATGTGTGTTTTAATGAACGTTTGAGTTTTAACGAGTGCTATTAGCATTTAGTGTAGTGCATTTGCATTTCCAGATGGCACGCCTGTGTGTCGGGTGGGCTTAAGAGTTTAAGAACAAATTCTTATTTTCAATGACAGCCTAGGAACAGTGGGTTAACTGCCTGTTCAGGGGCAGAACGACAGATTTGTACCTTGTCAGCTCAGGGGTTTGAACTTGCAACCTTCTGGTTGCTAGTCCAACACTCTAACCACTAGGCTACCCTGCCGCCCTGCACCAGTCTTCCCAGCCTGGTGCAGGTCTACAATTTCTAAACAAAATCTATGACTGGGTTGGCTGGAGTCTTTGACAATATTTAGGGCCTTCCTCTGACACCGCCTGGTAATGAGGTCCTGGATGGCAGGAAGCTTGGCCCCGGTGATATACTGGACTGTTCGCACTACCCTCTGTAGTGCCTTGCGGTCAGAATCCGAGCAGTTTCCATACCAGGCAGTGATGCAACCAGACAGAATGCTCTCGATGGTGCAGCTGTAGAACCGTCTGAGGATCTCAGGACCCATGCCAAAACTTTTCAGTCTCCTGAGGGGGAAAAGGATTTGTTGTTCCTTCTTCACGACTGTCTTGGTGTGCTTGGACCATATTAGTTTGTTGGTGATTTGAACGCCAAGGAACTTGAAGCTCTCAACCTGCTCTCAACCTGCTCTCAACCTGCTCCACTACAGCCCCGTCAATGAGAATGGGGGCGTGCTCAGTCATCCATCACTTATGTGATGTACTACTCAATGCCCTCGGAAGAATCCCAGAACATATTCCAGTCTGTACTAGCAAAACAGTCCTGTAGTTTAACATCTGCTTCATCTGACCACTTTTTCATAGACCGATTCACTGGTGCTCCGCGCTTTAATTTTTTCTTGTAAGCAAGGAATCAGGAGGATTAAATTATGGTGAGATTTGCCAAATGGAGGGTGAGGGAGATCTTTGTACGCATCTCTGTGTGTGGAGTAAAGGTGTTTTTTTTTTTTATTTTTATCCCCTCTGGTTGTGTGTGTGTGTGTGTGTGTGTGTGTGTGTGTGTGTGTGTGTGTGTGTATACGTGTGTGTGTATGTGTGTGTGTACCTGTGCCAGGGAGAGAGGGTTTGTGGTCCAGCGTAGTGAAGGGGAGGGCAGGCCCCCTGGCCATGAACAGGTCAGGTTGAGGGAGGAGTAGTTCATTGCTGGCAGAACAGAGCAGGAGGGGGAACCATCTGGAGGGTCTGGGGGACAGGGGGACAATATACAGCGCAACACTGTGTTGATTGTGTTGTTATTGTGTGTGTGTTTGTGTGTGAGTGTGTGTATCGTCACAGGACATCAGGATGACAAGCACCAGCCTTTCAGTCAACCAGGGGTTGCCATGGCAATAACATCACAGTGACATAAAAGTGTTTGGTACCTTAGAACCTCCTGAGAGTTCTGTCTCTTTCCCCGATGCTCCAACAGGTCTGCAGCATCCCCAACGATTCCATGTGTGTTTCGGTGTGTCTGTTTGTGTGTGAGTGTGTGTGTGTGGTGACGTCATATGGAGAAGAGGGAGAGAAGTACTAGAAGGTAGAGAGAGAAAGTTGGAGGTCAGGGGATGGTAGTCGGGGTTAGAGATCAGAGGTTACTCACAGTAAACGGTGAGGCTGATGGTCTTCATAGAGCGGGTGTTGAGGTATGTGTTCTGAGCCAGACAGGCGTAGGTACCTGTGTGCATCCGCAGAATCCTAGTGATGGTGAACTGGGGTCCCGCGTACACCTGACTGGATTAAAACCAATATAAAAACACCAGGCCGGATTAGAACCAATATATAAAACACCTGGCTGGATTAGAAACATTATATAAAACACCTGGCTGGATTAGAACCATTATATAAAACACCTGGCTGGATTAGAACCAATATATAAAACACCTGGCTGGATTAGAACCAATATATAAAACACCTGGCTGGATTAGAACCAATATATAAAACACCTGGCTGGATTAGAACCAATATATAAAACACCTGGCTGGTGTTCAGTAGAGGCTGCTGAGGGGAGAACGGCTCATGATAACGACCGGAATGGAGCACATGGAACATTTTGTGTTGTGGATATGTGGTAGTGTAGGGATGTTATATCATGTACTGTTTTATCTTTAGCTCATTCAGTACAAATATAGTTAACTGTTTTATCTTTTGTTGTCTATGTAATGTGGGTGCTTTGGTGTGTTTGGACACCAGGAAGAGTAGCTGCTGCGCTGACAGAAGCTAATGGGGATTATAAGAATATTTTGAAGATAAATACACAACACAGAGTTTGAGAGTTTGAACGTTTTTAGAGGATGAGAAGGTGAGAGTACTAAAAACTAGAGTACTAATGGTTAATGGGGAATTGTAAATATGAGTTGGGTTGCTGTTTAGAATCTGTGGAATGCCACTCCAGAACTCAGAGCTCCAGAACTCAGAGCTACGGTCTGTACATTGAGTCAGGAGCAGGATACTTGTTATTTGGCCATAGGCCAGTTGTACTGCAAGGACTTTTGATGCAACCTCAGGCTAGGATGGTGGGTTATAAATTACCTCCTGTTCCTTTGTTTAGTGGAGAAAAGCTGGGGACAGGGGAGACTGAACATTTGAACATCTACCTCCCAGCATAACATCATGATTTGTCCTTCTCAAATAAACACATTTTTCTCCCCGATTTGCTTTGGAGATTGTGTAATTAAAGAATACATCAATTGCTAACAGGATCCCCAATAAATACAAATAAAAATACATGGAATGGCATGAAACACATGAAAACCATATATTTGATACCATTCCGCTCCACGAACCCGTGCTCCCCAATGAATGTGCCACCAACCACCTGTGCTGGGATTAGAACCAATATATAAAACAAATGACTGAGATTGTTTGTATTTTATTAGGATCCCCATGAATAAAACCCCTTAGCGGTTTCCTTCCTCTCTGGCAACTGAGTTGGGAAGAACACCTGTATCTTTGTAGTGACTGGGTGTATTGATACACCATCCAAAGTGTTATTAATAACTTCACCATGCTCAAAGGGATATTCAATGTCAGTTCTTGTTTTTACCTATCTACCAATAGGTGCCCTTCTTTGCGAGGCATTGGTAAAATGTGGAAAAAGTGGTGTGAATACTTTCTGAAGGCTCTGTAGCTTGGTGTGTGAATACTTTCTGAAGGCTCTGTAGCTTGGTGTGTGAATACTTTCTGAAGGCTCTGTAGCTTGGGGTGTGAAAACTTTCTGAAGGCTCTGTAGCTTGGGGTGTGAATACTTTCTGAAGGCTCTGTAGCTTACTTACTTTCTTGTGTTCTTACTTCTTGTGTGTTTTTGTTTTACTTTACCTTTTTTTAATGTACTACTGATATTGATTACTACGGAAATTGATAAATGCATTGTTGGGAAAGCGCAAGCAGGAAAGGCATTTCACTGTTCTAGTGCAGGTGACAATAAAAAGTTGAAAATTGAAAGAAGCGATGCAGTTCCTCTCCTCTACCTAATAACCTTTTATTGCAAACAAATTACTAGAAGTGCCCTCTAGTGGCCCCATAGGTGGGATTCAATTCAAATTTTTCATAATTTAATAATTAATACACTTTCTTTTTTTTAACTCTGAAAATCCGGTGTTTCTATATCAAACAGGACCTCAGCCAGCCAAATCACCAGCTGTCATTAGGGTCATAAAACACCAGGTGTCAGCAGGGTCATGAATCACCAGCTGTCATTAGGTCATCAATCACCAGCTGTCATTAGGGTCATCAATTACCGGCTGTCAGCAGGGTCATGAATCACCAGCTGTCATTATTAGGTCATCAATCACCAGCTGTCATTAGGGTCATAAAACACCAGGTGTCAGCAGGGTCATGAATCACCAGCTGTCATTAGGTCATCAATCACCAGCTGTCATTAGGGTCATAAAACACCAGGTGTCAGCAGGGTCATGAATCACCAGCTGTCATTATTAGGTCATCAATCACCAGCTGTCAATATGTCATCAATCAACAGATGTAATTAGGTCATCAATCACCAGCTGTCATTAGGGTCAGAAAACACCAGCTGTCAGCAGGGCCATCAATCACCAGCTGTCATTGGGGTCATCAATCACCAGCTATCATTAGGGTCATCAATCACCAGGTGTCAGCAGGGTCATGAATCACCAGCTGTCATTAGGTCATCAATCACCAGCTGTCATTAGGGTCATCAATTACCGGCTGTCAGCAGGGTCATGAATCACCAGCTGTCATTATTAGGTCATCAATCACCAGCTGTCATTAGGGTCATAAAACACCAGGTGTCAGCAGGGTCATGAATCACCAGCTGTCATTAGGTCATCAATCACCAGCTGTCATTAGGGTCATAAAACACCAGGTGTCAGCAGGGTCATGAATCACCAGCTGTCATTATTAGGTCATCAATCACCAGCTGTCAATATGTCATCAATCAACAGATGTAATTAGGTCATCAATCACCAGCTGTCATTAGGGTCAGAAAACACCAGCTGTCAGCAGGGCCATCAATCACCAGCTGTCATTAGGGTCATCAATCACCAGCTATCATTAGGGTCATCAATCACCAGCTGTCAGCAGGGTCATCAATCACCAGCTGTCATTAGGGTCAAAAAACACCAGCTGTCATTAGGGTCAAAAAACACCAGCTGTCATTAGGGTCATCAATCAACAGCTGTCATTAGGGTCATCAATCACCAGCTGTCAGCAGGGCCATAAGACACCAGATGTCATTAGGTCATCAATCATTAGCTGTCAGCATTGTTATGAATCACCAGCTGTCAGCAAGGTCATAAATCACCAGCTGTCATTAGGGTCATAAATCACCAGCTCTCATTAGGGTCATAAATCACCAGCTGTCATTAGGGTCAAAAAACACCAGCTGTCATTAGGGTCATCAATCACCAGCTGTCAGCAGGGTTATAAATCACCAGCTGTCATTAGGGTCATAAAACACCAGCTGTCAGCAGGGTCATGAATCACCAGCTGTCATTAGGGTCATGAATCACCAGCTGTCATTAGGGTCATCAATTACCGGCTGTCAGCAGTGTCATCAATCCCCAGCTGTCAGTAGGGTCATAAAACACCAGATGTCATTAGGTCATCAATCACCAGCTGTCAGCAGGGCCATCAATTACCAGCTGTCAGCAGGGTCATCAATCACCAGCTGTTATTGGGATCATCAATCACCAGCTGTCAGTAGGGTCATAAAAGACCAGATGTCATTAGGTCATCAATCACCAGCTGTCAGCAGGGCCATCAATTACCAGCTGTCAGCAGGGCCATCAATTACCAGCTGTCAGCAGGGCCATCAATTACCAGCTGTCAGCAGGGCCATCAAACACCAGCTGTCAGCAGGGCCATCAATCACCAGCTGTCAGCAGGGTCATCAATTACCGTATGTCAGTAGGTCCACAAATCACCAGCTTCTGCACTACTCCTATGTCTCCCTAACATCTTCATGGCAAAAGCGCACCAACACTGAGAACCTCAACTCTAAACTCTTTTTCCAATACACAAATAAAATTACCATCCATATAATATATTTTTCCTGCTCACATGTCAGCCATTGAAACCCATTCACATCTGGTTTGATTGCAGTAATACATT
Source organism: Oncorhynchus nerka (assembly GCF_034236695.1). NCBI lineage: Eukaryota > Metazoa > Chordata > Actinopteri > Salmoniformes > Salmonidae > Oncorhynchus > Oncorhynchus nerka. Next base: position 50,997,533 of record NC_088414.1, read on the forward strand.
TTCCAATAAAACACCAGTAACCCATTGATTAAAAACATCATGACTTACCTTTTTTAAGCTTGGGTTGTAATGTAAAAAAACAACCAAAGCTGAAAAAAAAATCCAGAAAATCACATTGTAGGATTTTTAATGAATTTATTTGAAAATTATGGTGGAAAATAAGTATTTGGTCACCTACAAACAAGCAAGATTTCTGGCTCTCACAGACCTGTAACTTCTTCTTTAAGAGGCTCCTCTGTCCCCCACTCGTTACCTGTATTAATGGCACCTGTTTGAACTTGTTATCAGTATAAAAGACACCTGTCCACAACCTCAAACAGTCACACTCCAAACTCCACTATGGCCAAGACCAAAGAGCTGTCAAAGGACACCAGAAACACAATTGTAGACCTGCACCAGGCTGGAAAGACTGAATCTGCAATAGGTAAGCAGCTTGGTTTGAAGAAATCAACTGTTTGTATTCACCCCCCTTGATATGAAGCCCCTAAATAAGATCTGGTGCAACCAATTACCTTCAGAAGTCACATAATTAGTTAAATAAAGTCCACCTGTATGCAATCTAAGTGTCACATGATCTGTCACATGATCTCAGTACATATGCACCTGTGCTGAAAGGCCCCAGAGTCTGCAACACCACTAAGCAATAGGGTTGAGTAAAAAAAAAAACAGAAACTTTGAACATCCCACTGAGCACCATTAAAAAATGGAAAGGATAGGGCACCACAATAAACCTGCCAAGAGAGGGCCACCCACCAAAACGCATGGACCAGGCAAGGAGGGCATTAATCAGAGAAGCAACAAAGAGACCAAAGATAACCCTGATTTAGCTGCAAAGCTCCACAGGGGAGATTGAAGTATCTGTCCATAGAACCACTCCACAGAGCTGGACTTTACGGAAGAGTGGCCAGAAAAAAATAAGCAAACATGTTTGGTGTTCGCCGAAAGGCATGTGGAAGAAGGTACTCTGGTAAGATGAGACTAAAATTGAGCTTTTTGGCCATCAAGGAAAACGCAATGTCTGACGCGAACCAAACAGTTACATCACCCCGAGAACACCATCACCCCGAGAACACCATCCCCACAGTGAAGCATGGTGGTGGCAGCATCATGCTGTGGGAATGTTTTTCATCAGCAATGACTGGGAAACTGATCAGAATTGAAGGAATGATGGATGGTGCTAAATACAGGGAAATTCTTGAGGGAAACCTGTTTCAGTCTTCCATAGATTTGAGACTGGGATGGAGGTTCACCTTCCAGCAGGACAATGACCCTAAGCATATTACTAAAGCAACACTCGAGTGGTTTAAGGGGAAACATTTACATGTCTTGGAATGGCCTAGTCAAAGCCAAGACCTCACTCCAATTGAGAATCTGTGGTATGACTTAAAGATTGCTGTACACCAGTGGAACCCATCCAACTTGAAGGAACTGGAGCAGTCTTGCCTTGAAGAATGGGCAAAAATCCCAGTGGCTAGAAGTGCCAAGCTTATAGAGACATACCCCAAGAGACTTGCAGCTGTAATTGCTGCAAAAGGTGGCTCTACAAGGTATTGACTCTGGGGGAGGGGGGGGGTGAATAGTTATGCACGATCAAGTTACCTGCTTTTTTGTCATATTTCTTGTTTGCTTCACAATAAAACATATTTTGCATCTTCAAAGTTGTAGGTATGTTGTGTAAATCAAATGATACAACCCCCCCAAAAATCTATTTTAATTCCAGGTTGTAAGGCAACAAAATAGGGAAAATGCCAAGGGGGGTGAATACTTCCGCAAACCACTATAAATCAATTTCTGGGAAAGATGCGCAAATATTCTAGGCAGCACATAAGCACATTCAGTTTCTACAGTCTTTTATTTCGTTGAAGTATCAGACATAGAGTGTATACACATCCCTCACTATGTAGTGATTTAGGGCATGCCTCTCATGCAACACAGTGTTGCGTGTGGCTTGTATGCAAGGCACAAGTGAGCTACTGGCACGCTGCGCTTTCATATCATTCCCGTAAACAACTGGGTTTTTGTCATTCAACAGCATCACCTTCAGTCTATCGGGCATCTGAGTCACATATAGACTGCCAACACTGCCCCCCCCCCTCAAAATGCTTGGACCCCAACAGTTGCTGTTCAGCACTGAAACTTGTTTTGGTTGAAGATGCATTCGAGCATCTGTTTGGCCCTGTCCGGGGGTGTCATCGGATGGGGCCACAGTGTCTCCTGACCCCTCCTGTCTCAGCCTCCAGTATTTATAATGCAATAGTTTATGTGTCGGGGGGCTAGGGTCAGTTTGTTATATCTGGAGTACTTCTCCTGTCCTATCCGGTGTCCTGCGTGAATTTATGTTTTCTAATTCTCTCTTTCTCACTTTCTTTCTCTCTCTCGGAGGACCTGAAGCCTAGGACCATGCCTCAGGACTACCTGACATGATGACTCGTTGCTGTCCCCAGTCCACCTGACCGTGCTGCTGCTCCAGTTTCAACTGTTCTGCCTTATTATTATTGGACCATGCTGGTCATTTATGAACATTTGAACATCTTGGCCATGTTCTGTTATAATCTCCACCCGGCACAGCCAGAAGAGGACTGGCCACCCCACATAGCCTGGTTCCTCTCTAGGTTTCTTCCTAGGTTTTGGCCTTTCTAGGGAGTTTTTCCTAGCCACCGTGCTTCTACACCTCAATTGCTTGCTGTTTGGGGTTTTAGGCTGGGTTTCTGTACAGCACTTTGAGATATCAGCTGATGTACGAAGGGCTATATAAATACATTTGATTTGATTTGGAGTGGGGTGGAAACAAGCACAAGGACAGGTGAAACAGATCAGGGCATGACACTAATAGACATTTACACAATTGTATTTATTTCACCTTTCATGAAAGATGACCTCTCCTCGATGACAAAGAAGAGAAGTACTACTAGAGAAAGGGAAAGGGGGATACATAGTCAGTTGTACAACTGAATGAATTCATCTGAAATGCCTTCCGCATTTAACCTAACCCCTCTGCTCACCACAGCTGTGTCCCTGACCAGAGCATGCCCATCAAAACATCCAGAAGTATCTGTACAGCCCCTTTACTGTGACATGAACCCAGGCTTCCTTTTTTCCCCTTGCCTGACTTTTGTTCTGTATATGTTGAGTGTCTGTCTGAGTAAAGCTGGAACAAATGGGCCGTGGGTCTGTGTTCAGAACTGCTACCAATACATTTATTTGATTTGTTTTTGGAGAATGGAAATGCCTGACCTGTGTATTGACACCTCTCAATTAGATAGAGTGATGAACTTGTTGTTGGTGATATAGGTTGATGTGTTCAAGGGGTCACAGAGTGCCAAGCTTTTGCACTGCTGATTGACTAGTTCAGTGGAGCCAGATTTGTTTCTCTGCTTCTGGGCTGCTGGAGAGGGGGAGGGGTAGTTGAGTGAGCTGGGGCCTTTTATGGACCTGTCTATGGGAGTCTGTCAGCTTGTGACATGATGAGAGCCAGTGAGAGAGATTACCTGAAAGATCATTTGTGAATAGTGTTATAAACATGCTTCTATTTAAAACTTCTTCCGGATCGGTGGGTCCCCTGCGGGACGGTTGAGCTAACGTAGGCTAATGCGATTAGCATGAGGTTGTAAGTAACAAGAACATTTCCCAGGACATAGACATATCTGATATTGGCAGAAAGCTTAAATTATTGTTAATCTAACCCGCACTGTCCAATTTACAGTAGCTATTACAGTGAAAATATATCATGCTATTGTTTGAGGAGAGTGCACAATTCTGAACATGAAAAGTATTAAAAAACAAATGAGGCACATTTGGGCTGTCTTGATACAACATTTTGAACAGAAATGCAATGGTTCATTGGATCAGCCTAAAATTTTGCATATACACTGCTGCCATCTAGTGGCCAAAATCTGCACCTGGGCAGGAATAATACATTATGGCCTTTCTCTTGCATTTTTAATTAAAAACATTTTTTTTTCTTTGTATTATCTTTTACCAGAACTAATGTGTTATATTCTCCTACATTCCTTTCACATTTCCACAAACTTCAAAGTGTTTCCTTTCAAATGATACCAAGAAAATGCATTTCCTTGCTTCATGGCCTGTGCTACAAGCAGTTAGATTGGGGTCATTTTAGACGAAAATTGAAAAAAAGGGGGGGATCCTTATAGGTTTTTGACAATCTCAAACACTAATGAAAGCATGAAACAATTATTATCTTCACTCAATTATTTAGTCATAAAAACCGAAGATCCAAAGGATATACAATGCACTTTTTCCACATTTTGTTACGTTACAGCCTTAATCTAAAATGGATTTTAAAAAAAAGATTCCTCGTCAATCTACTCACAGTAACCCATAATGACAAAGCAAATGTACTTATTAATTATAAAAATGTCTGCCTGCTGGAATACCGTCCGGCCCCACGGCCTTGAGTGTTGACCTGATTGAAAACCTTACTCACGTCGGCCTCAGAGAGCAAGATCTCCCAATGGTCATGCACAGCTCAGATCTAAGTGCCAATGCTATTTAGCAATCTCCATTTGTTAGATGCGTGTGTGTTAAATCATACCTGTTGTTGTAGAACCAGACATATTGACTGGGAGGGTTGGACTGGGCCTGGCAGAGCAGAGAGACTGTCTGTCTCTCCTGAGCAGAGTATCCTCTGTCTGTTATACTGTAGGGAGTCACATCTATCTGGGGAATATCAGGACCAACTGGGGAGAAGAAAGGGAAAGGGGGATACATTGTGAGCTGTGCAACTGAATGCATTCAACTGAAATGTGTCTTTCGCATTTAACCCAAGCCCTCTGAATCGACATCCACGTCTTCCAGGAAACAGTGGGCTAACTGCATTGCTCGGGGGCAGAACAATAGATTTTTTTCCTTGTCAGCTCGGGGATTCGATCCAGCAACCATTTGGTTACTGGCCCAACGCTCCTACCCGCCAGGCTACCTGCCACACACACACTATGTTAAACACACTGTGGCAGACCAGGGGGTTTCGTCAAGGCGTTTACAAAGATCAGACACAGACAGAGTATGATTAGCTCGGTTTCAAGGGTGTTTATTTAACTTCTTCGGGCTAGTATTCAGAAGTTTGGATGAATGAGGTGCCTAAAGTAAACTGCCTGTTATTCAGGCCCAGAAGCTAGGATATGCATCTAATTGGTAGTATTGGATAGAAAACACTCTAAAGCTTCGAAAATTGTTAAAATAATGTCTGTGAGTATAACACAACTGATATGGCAGGTGAAAACCCGAGAACAGGGTTTCAGCTCACCTCTAATTACAATGGCTGGGAATGGGAATATAAAAGTCCCCCCAGAATGCAGTTCCTAGGCCTTCCACTAGATGTCAACAGTCTTTAGAAAGAGTTTCAGGCTTGTTTATTGAAAAATAATCTAGAATTTGTAGTTTTTCTAAGTGGCTCCCATTTTGGCTATTTGTGTTTGTAGCGCGTTCTGGTGAGTGAGCGTACTTCGTTATTTATCTTCGGTAATGGTCTCCGGTATTCTCCGTCTTAAATTGTATCATTTATTTACATAATAGAGTACCTGAGGATTGATTAGGAATGTTGTTTGATATGTTTGGAAGAAGTTTATTGGTAATTTACGGGATTCATTTGTATGCATTTTGAAAGAGGGAAACCGGTGGACTACTGAGTCTAGCGCGCCAATGAAACTGACTTTTTTGGGATATGACCTGTTTGGGATATTGGGCAGCATTTTCATGTTTGGATGAAAAGCGTGCCTAGAGTAAACTGCCTAGTACTCAGTCCCAGTTGCTAATATATGCATATTATTAGTAGATTTGGATAGAAAACACTCTGAAGTTTCTAAAACTGTTTGAATGATGTCTGTGAGTATAACAGAACTCATATGGCAGGCGAAAACCTGAGAAAAATCCAAACAGGAAGTGGGAAATCTGAGGTTTGTAGTTTTTCAACGCTTGACCTGTTGAATAGACAGTGTCTCTGGGGTTAAATTGCACTTCCTAAAGGCTTCCACTAGATGTCAACAGTCTTATAAACCTGTTTGAGGCTTCTACTGTAAAGGATGGGCTCATAAGGGTTCTTTGAGTCATTGGTTTGGAAGAGTGCCACAAGCTCGCGACGCTCGTTCACGTGAGAGGTAGCTTGCGTTCCATTGCTTTTCTACAGACAAAGGAATTCTCCGGTTGGAACATTATTGAAGATTTATGTTACAAACATCCTAAAGATTGATTCTATACATCGTTTGACATGTTTCTACGGACTGTAACGGAACTTTTGGACTTTGTCTGGACCTAGTGCTCGCGCCTCATGAAGATGGATTACTGGGCTGAACGCGCTAACAACAAGGAGGAATTTGGACATAAATTATGAACTTTATCGAACAAATCAAACATGTATTGTGGAACTGGGATTCCTGGGAGTGCATCCTGAGGAAGATCATCAAAGGTAAGTGAATATTTTTAATGCTATTTCTGACTCCTGTTGACTCCACAACATGGCGGATATTTCTTTGCTGGTTTGGTCTCTGAGCGCCGTACTCAGATTATTGCATGGTGTGCTTTTTCCATAAAGTTTTTTATAAAATCTGTCACAGCGGTTGCATTAAGGGGAAGTCTATCTTTAATTCTGTGAATAACACTTTTATCAATGTTTTTATGAGTATTTCTGGAAATTGATGTGGCTCTCTGCAAAATCACTGGATGTTTTGGAAGCAAAACATTACTGAACGTAAAGCACAAATGTAAACGGAGATTTTTGGATATAAATATACACTTTATCGAACAAAACATACATGTATTGTGTAACATGATGTCCTATGAGAGTCATCTGATGAAGATCATCAAAGGTTAGTGATTAATTTTTATCTATTTTTCTGCTTTTTGTGACTCCTCTCTTTGGCTGGAAAAATGACTGTGTTTTTGTTTCTTGGCTCTGACCTAACATAATCATATGTTGTGCTTTCGCTGAAAAGCATTTTTGAAATCGAACACGATGGGTAGATTAACAAGATTTTCTTTCATTTGGTGGATTGCATTTGAGCTGCAATCCCGTTCGTTAACAGGATGATATGACAACAGCCAGTGAAAGTGCAGGGCGCCAAATTCAAAACAACAGAAATCTCATAATTAAAATTCCTCAAACATACATGTATCTTATATCGTTTTAAAGGTAGTCTTGTTGTTAATCCCACCACAGTCTCCAATTTCGAATAGGATATACGGCGAAAGCACCACAAACGATTATGTTAGGTCACCACCAAGCCACAGAAAAACACAGCATTTTCCCAGCCAAAGAGAGGAGTCACAAAATGCACAAATAGAGATAAAATGAATCACTAACCTTTGATGATCTTCATCAGATGACACTCATAGGACTTCATGTTACACAATACATGTATGTTTTGTTTGATAAAGTTCATATTTCTATAAAAAGAATCTGAGTTTACATTGGCGCGTTACATTCACAAGTTCCAAAAACATCCAGTGATTTTGCATAGCCACATTGATTCAACAGAAATAATCATCATAAATGTAGATGATAATACAACTTATAAACATGGAATTATAGATATACCTCTCCTTAATTAATGCAACCGCTGTGTCAGATTTAAAAAAAACTTTACAGAAAAATCAAACCATGCAATAATCTGAGACGGCGCTCAGAACAATCAAGTCAAATTAGCCGCCATGTTGTAGTCAACATAAACCATAAATTACATGCTAAATATTCCCTTACATTTGATGATCTTCATCAGAATGCACTCCAAGGAATCCCAGGTCAACAAAAAATGTTTGATTTGTTCGATAATGTCTGTTATTTATGTCCAATTAGCTACTTTTGCTAGCGCGTTTGGTATACATATCCAAACGCTCGTTCTGGTCAGCGTTACGTCAGACAAAAAGTTCAAAAGTTATATTACAGGTCGAAGAAACATTTCAAACTAAGTACAGAATCAATCATTAGGATGTTTTTATCATTAATCTTCAATAAAGTTCCAACCGGAGTATTCCCTTGTGTCTTCAGGAGCCATGGAACGCAGGTCGCTATCATGTGAAATGCGCATGACCAGAAAATGGCTGACTGCTAGACAACTGATTCATTCTGCTGTCATTCAGTCCCACAACACAGTAGAAGCCTAATTCAAATTTCGAGAGACGGTTGACATATAGTGGAAGCCCTAGGAAGTGAATCTTATCTCAAGGGGATTTCAATGGGAACTGTGTTGACTACATACCAACCTCAGATTTCTCACTTCCTGTTTTGATTTATCCTCAGGTTTTTGCCTGCCGTATGAGTTCTGTTATACTCACAGACATCATTCAAACAGTTTTAGAAACTTCAGAGTGTTTTCTGTTCAATACTAATCATATGCATATATAAAAATGTGATCATATTACTCCAGTGCTAGCCTCTCTACACTGGCTTCCTGATTAAAGGTTTTACTGCTAACCTACAAAGCATTACATGGGCTTGCTCCTACCTATCTTTCTGATTTGGTCCTGCCGTACATACCTACACATACGCTATGGTCACAAGATGCAGGCCTCCTAATTGTCCCTATAATTTCTAAGCAAACAGCTGGAGGAAGTGCTTTCTCCTATAGAGCTCAATTTTTATGGAATGGTCTGCCTACACATGTGAGAGACGCAGACTCGGTCTCAACCTTTCAGTCTTTACTGAAGACTGTGGGTCATATGATTGAGTGTAGTCTGGCCCAGGAGTGTGAAGGTGAATGGAAAGGCTCTGGAGCAACGAACCGCCCTTGCTGTCTCTGCCTGGCCGATTCCCCTCTCTCCACTGGGATTCTCTGCATCTAACCCTATTACAGGGGCTAAGTCACTGGCTTACTGGTGCTCTTTCATGCCGTCCCTAGGAGGGGTGTGTCACTTAAGTGGGTTGAGTCACTGACGTGATCTTCCTGTCTGGGTTGGCGATCCCCCCCCCCCATTGGATTGTGCCGTGGCGGAGATATTTGTGGGCTATACTCGGCCTTGTCTCAGGATGGTAAGTTGGTGGTTGAAGATATCCCTCTAGTTGTCTGGGGGCTGTGCTTTGGCAAAGTGGGTGGGGTTATATCCTTCCTATTTTGCCCTGTCCGGGGGTATCATCGGATGGGGCCACAGTGTCTCCTGACCCCTCCTGTCTCAGCCTAAAGTATTTGTGCTGCAGTAGTTTATGTGTCGGGGGGCTAGGGTCAGTTTGTTATATCTGGAGTTCTTTTCCTGTCTTATCCAGTGTCCTGTGTGAATTTAAGTATGCTCTCTCTAATTCTCTCTTTCTCTCGGAGGACCTGAGCCCTAGGACCATGTCTCAGGACTACCTGGCATGATGACTCCTTGCTGTCCCCATTCCACCTGGCCGTGCTGCTGCTCCAGTTTCAACTTTTCTGCCTGCGGCTATGGAATCCTGACCTGTTCACCGAACGTGCTACCTGTCCCAGACCTGCTGTTTTCATGTTTTCAACTCTCTAGAGACAGCAGGAGTGGTAGAAATACTCTTAATGATCGGCTATTTACTCCTGACATGCTGACTTGCTGCACCCTCGACAACTACTGTGATTATTATTATTTGACCATGCTGGTCATTTATGAACATTTGAACATCTTGGCCATGTTCTGTTATAATCTCCACCCGGCACAGCCAGAAGAGGACTGGCCACCCTTCATAGCCTGGTTCCTCTCTAGGTTTCTTCCTAGGTTTTGGCCTTTCTAGGGAGTTTTTGCTAGCCACCGTGCTTCTAAACCTGCATTGCTTGCTGTTTGGGGTTTTAGGCCGGGTTTCTGTACAGCACTTTGAGATATCAGCTAATGTACGAAGGGCTATATAAATACATTTGATTTTGATATGATTTGATATTAGCAACTGAAACTGAGGAGCAGGCCGTTTACTTTGGGCACCTTATTCATCCAAGCTACTCAATACTGCCCCCATAAGAAGCTTTGTTGTGTGAAAGTTACATATTTCTAAAAACTATTTTTGAATTTTGCGCGCTGCCTTTTCAGAGGAATGTTGTCGAGGGGTGCCGCTAGAAGAATCATAAGCCATAAGAAGATAAAGAAGGACTTTATTGAACAAAAGGACAATTTGTTATGTAGCTGGGACGCTTGTGATTGCAACGAGATAAAGATCTTCAAAGGTAAGTGACTTATTTTATCACTTGGTTGGAAAGTTGTATATAATGCTTTTGTGTGCGGGGCGCTGTCCTCAGATTATCGCATGGTGTGCTTTCGCCGTAAAGCCTTTTTGAAATCTGACAAAGCAGCTGGATTAACAAGAAGTTAAGTTTTTCAATTATGTATGTATTTCATGAATGTTTAATATTACGATTTCTGTCATTTTTATTTGGCGCTTTGCAATTTCACCGGATGTTGACCAGGTGGGACGGTAGCGTCCCAATGATCAGTAAGGAGTTAAAATAAATCCAAAAGAAAAAGACCCATCTTCTGGGCTCCGGGTCTTGCTGTATGTATACTGTCATGAACAAAAACTGAACTCCCTTCTCATGCCTCTGCAGCCGTCCCCAACTATACGGGAGTCCTTTCTTCCCCCCACTCTCCCTGTCTGCTGCCCTTCTGGCAGCTTTATGTGCCTTGCACAGCTTGTGAGCAATCAGCCCTTGATTAATCACCAGCTCCCAATCAGCCCCAATTAGACCTGGCCGGAGAGCCTGTCGAGACCTGGCACATCCAGCAGATGGAGCCATCGCCTCGTGATGTTTACTCAGTCTGTCAACAGGCCTCGACGAGTCTCCCCCTGGTGGCTGACCTGCTGTATGCCACAACACACGCTATGTTATTAAACACACACTACGTTACAAACACACACTACGTTACAAACACACACTACGTTACAAACACACACTACATTACACACACTGGGGTGGCAGGGTAGCCTAGTGGTTAGAGCGTTGGACTAGTAACCGAAAGGTTGCAAGTTCAATTCCCCGAGCTGACAAGGTGTCGTTCTGCCCCTGAACAGGCATTTAACCCACTGTTCCTAGGCCGTCATTGAAAATAAGAATTAGTTCTTAACTGACTTGCCTAGTTAATTAAAGGTAAAAAAAAAACACTACGTTACAAACACACTATGTTACCCAAGGAATGCTACACACACACACTACATTACAAACACACACTATGCTATACACACTACATCAGCAAAGTATCCTCTCTCTAGCCCCATTTATACCTGGTTCTAGGGTTCAGAGTTAGGGGTAGTGTTTAGGGTGCAGTGTGTAGTGGGTATACTAACTAGGGCTGACAAACAATTTATTTATTATTTTGATGAATCTCATGATGTTCTGTAGCTAATTCCGATTTAATTGCAATTTTAGAATTTGCTCAAATTTAAAAAGCAATGCATTGAGTTACAGGCATACTATGCGTTGATTGCAAGGGACGAAAACACAACATATCTGTATCAGGATGTTTTTAAATAGCATTTTCACCAAACAACGCAAAAGTCACTGTAAAATGTATTAATGCTCCCAATGTTTCAGTAGATCTACTCCCTCTGACCAATGTTTCAGTAGGCCTAGTCCCTCTGATCAATGTTTCAGTAGACCTACTCCCTCTGATCAAAGATTCAGTAGACCTACTACCTCTGGTCAATGTTTCAGTAGACCTACTCCCTCTGGTCAATGTTTCAGTAGACCTACTACCTCTGGTCAATGTTTCAGTAGACCTACTACCTCTGATTAATGTTTCAGTAGTCATAGTCCCTCTGATCAATGTTTTGGTAAACCTAGTCCCTCTATCAATGTTGCAGTAGGCCTACTCCCTCTTATTATTGTTGCAGTAAATCTACTTCCTTTTACCAATGTTTCGGTAGATCTACTACCTCTGATCAATGTTTCAGTAGACCTACTCCCTCTGATCAATGTTTCAGTAGACCTACTCCCTCTGATCAATGTTTCAGTAGACCTACTCCCTCTAATCAATGTCTCAGAAGGCCTACTCCCTCTAATCAATGTCTCAGAAGGCCTACTACCTCTGATCAATGTTTCAGTAGACCTACTCCCTCTGATCAATGTTTCAGTAGACCAAGTCCCTCTTACCAATGTTTCGGTAGACCTACTCCCTCTGATCAATGTTTCAGTAGACCAAGTCCCTCTTACCAATGTTTCAGTAGACCTACTCACTCTGTTCAATGTTTCTTTAGACCTACTACCTCTGATCAATGTTTCAGTAGACCTACTACCTCTGATCAATGTTTCAGTAGTCCTACTACCTCTTCTCAATGTCTCAGTAAACCTACTCCCTCTTATCAACGTTGCAGTAGACCTACTCCCTCTTATCAATGTTGCAGTAGTCCTAATGCCTCTTATTATTGTTGCAGTAGACCTACTCCTTCTGATCAATGTTTCAGTAGACCTACTCCCTCTGATCAATGTTTCAGTAGACCTACTCCCTCTTATCAATGTCTTGGTAGACCTACACCCTCTGATCAATGTTTCAGAAAGACCTACTCCCTCTGATCAATGTTTCAGTAGACCTACTCCCTCTTATCAATGTCTTGGTAGACCTACACCCTCTGATCAATGTTTCAGTAGACCTACTCCCTCTTATCAATGTCTTGGTAGACCTACACCCTCTGATCAATGTTTCAGTAGACCTACTCCCTCTTATCAATGTTTCAGTATACCTACTCCCTCTGATCAATGTTTCAGTGGACCTAGTCCCTCTGATCAATGTTTCAGTAGACCTACTCCCTCTTGTTATTGTTGCAGTAGGACTACTTGCTCTTATCAATGTTTCAGTAGACCTACTCCCTCTGATCAATGTTTCAGTAGACCTACTCCCTCTTGTTATTGTTGCAGTAGGACTACTTGCTCTTATCAATGTTTCGGTAGACCTACTCCCTCTGATAAATGTTTCAGTAGACCTTCCTCTTGTTTTGCAGTAGGCCTAGTCCATCTTATCAATGTTTCGGGTAAACCTAGTCCCTCTATCAATGTTGCAGTAGGCCAACACCCTCTGATCAATGTTTCAGTAGACCTACTCCCTCTTATCAATGTTTCAGTAGCCCTACTCAGTCTGATTAATGTTTCAGTAGACCTACTCCCTCTAATCAATGTTTCAGTAGACCTACTACCTCTTATCAATGTTTCAGTAGACCTACTCCTTTTAATCAATGTTTCAGTAGACCTACTCCCTCTGATCAATGTTTCAGTAGACCTACTCCCTCTTATCAATGTTTCAGTGGACCTAGTCTCTCTTATTAGTGTTGCAATAGGCCTAGTCCCTCTCTTAACAATGTCTCAGTAGTCCTACTACCTCTTATCAATGTTTCAGTAGACCTTGTCCCTCTTATCAATATTTCAGTAGACCTTGTCCCTCTTATCAATGTTTCAGTAGACCTTGTCCCTCTTATCAATGTTTCAGTAGACCTACTACCTATTATCAATGTTTCAGTAGACCTAGTGCCTCTTGTTAGTGTTGCAGTAGGCCTAGTCCCTCTATTATCAATGTCTCAGTAGACCTACTCCCTCTTATCAACGTTGCAGTAGACCTACTCCCTCTTATCAATGTTGCAGTAGTCCTAAACCTAAACTCTTATTATTGTTGCAGTAGACCTACTTCCTCTGATCAGTTTCAGTAAACCTAATCCCTCTACTAACAATGTTTCAGTAGACCTACTCCCTCTTGTCAATGTTTCAGTAGACCTAATACCTCTTATCAATGTTTCAGTAGACCTACACCCTCTTTTCAATGTTTCAGTAGACCTACTCCTTCTGATCAATGTTTCAGTAGATCTACTCCCTCTTATCAATGTTTCAGTAGGCCTACTCCCTCTTATCAATGTTTCAGTAGACCTACTCCCTCTGATCAATGTTTCAGTAGACCTAGTCCCTCTGATCAATGTTTCAGTAGACCTACTCCCTCTTGTCAATGTTTCAGTAGACCTAATACCTCTTATCAATGTTTCAGTAGACCTACACCCTCTTATCAATGTTTCAGTAGGCCTACTCCCTCTTATCAATGTTTCAGTAGACCTACTCCTTCTGATCAATGTTTCAGTAGACCTAGTCCCTCTGATCAATGTTTCAGTAGACCTACTCCCTCTTATCAATGTTTCAGTAGACTTACTTCCTCTTATCAATGTTTCAGTAGACCTACTCCCTCTTATCAATGTTGCAGTAGACCTACTCCCTCTTATCAATGTTGCAGTAGTCCTAAACCCTCTTAATATTGTTGCAGTAGACCTACTTCCTCTGATCAATGTTTCTGTAAACCTAATCCCTCTACTAACAATGTTTCAGTAGACCTACTCCCTCTTATCAATGTTTCAGTAGACCTAGTGCCTCTTGTTAGTGTTGCAGTAGGCCTAGTCCCTTTATTAACAATGTTTCAGTAGACCTGCTCCCTCTTATCAATATTTCAGTAGTCCTACCCCCTCTTATCAATGTTTCAGTAGGCCTACTCCCTCTGACCAATGTTTCAGTAGGCCTACTCCCTCTGACCAATGTTTCAGTAGACCTACTCCCTCTTATCAATGTTTCAGTAGACCTTGTCCCTCTTATCAATGTTTCAGTAGGTCTACTCCCTCATTTTTTAAATGTAATTTTTTATTTAACCAGGAAGCGCTCATTGAGATTTGAAATCTCTTTTTCAAGAGCGTCCATGCCTAGATAGGCAGCACCAAGTCATTACACCATTATATACAGACAACATGAAATACTACAGGTAATCTAGTAAAAACCACAGGAATCACAGGGGTTTAACACACTTTGAACAGCAAATTAAAAACATTGACAGGTCAAGGAATCAACCTCAAAATCAAAGTATACCAGTGACTGAGCCTACGAGTGATTGGATTTGGATTTTGCAGTTTAAAATAAATCTCAATGCTCCATGGTAAAGTGTAAGGCATCATCATTGTCAGCATTGAGAATAAGCTTCAATTGACACAAGGTATATTGAACAATTTAAAAAACAGTTTGCAAGTTCTGGATGCTTTTGTGAGAGATGAGGTACAACAATAAATAACAGTATCATCAGCATAAAAATGAAGTTGTGCATTTTGGACATTTTTGTCTAAATTATTGATCGAAATAGTGAATACAAGGGGACCAAGTGCAGTGTCCTGGATCACACCATTACAGACAGACAAATTGAGTGCACTTAGTTCTGTCAAGGACTTCAGTGATTTCATGTCAAACCTTAATGGCTGCTTTAATTGTGCTATGCTTCTTCCTGAAGCCCGATTTGTACATTGATAAAATAGAGTTAGTATATAAAAGCTATTTTAGCTGTTCACTAACAAAGGTATCAAGTATTTTCGCCAGGGGTGACAGCTTTGAGATTTTTCTAGAGGGAGAACAGACAGAGGAGGTGTGAGAGGGAGAACAGACAGAGGAGGTGTGAGAGGGGGAACAGACAGAGGAGGTGTGAGAGGGGGAACAGACAGAGGAGGTATGAGAGGGGGAACAGACAGAGGAGGTATGAGAGGGGGAACATACAGAGGAGGTATGAGAGAGGGAACAGACATAGGAGGTATGAGAGGGGGAACAGACAGAGGAGGTGTGAGAGGGGGAACAGACAGAGGAGGTATGAGAGGGGGAACAGACAGAGGAGGTATGAGAGAGGAACAGACAGAGGAGGTATGAGAGGGGGAACAGACAGAGGAGGTGTGAGAGGGGGAACAGACAGAGGAGGTATGAGAGGGGAACATACAGAGGAGGTATGAGAGAGGGAACAGACAGAGGAGGTATGAGAGGGGGAACAGACAGAGGAGGTGTGAGAGGGGACAGAGGAGGTATGAACAGACAGAGGAGGTATGAGAGGGGGAACAGACAGAGGAGGTATGAGAGGGGGAACATACAGAGGAGGTATGAGAGAGGGAACAGACAGAGGAGGTATGAGAGGGGGAACAGACAGAGGAGGTGTGAGAGGGGGAACAGACAGAGGAGGTGTGAGAGGGGGAACAGACAGAGGAGGTAACAGAGGGGGAACAGACAGAGGAGGTGTGAGAGGGGGAACAGACAGAGGAGGTATGAGAGGGGGAACAGACAGAGGAGGTGTGAGAGGGGGAACAGACAGAGGAGGTATGAGAGGGGGAACAGACAGAGGAGGTATGAGAGGGGGAACAGACAGAGGAGGTATGAGAGGGGGAACAGACAGAGGAGGTATGAGAGAGGACAGAGAGGTGTGAGGGGGGAACAGACAGAGGAGGTATGAGAGGGAGAACAGACAGAGGAGGTATGAGAGGGGGAACAGACAGAGGAGGTATGAGAGGGAGAACAGACAGAGGAGGTATGAGAGGGAGAACAGACATGGAGGGGGATCCCAATAAAATACTAAATACTCCCACACCATCTCTCTCTCACTTACTGCCTCTCTTAAACACATTTTTTCTCAAACATACACCCCACTCTTGCATCCTGCCTTTGAACCACACCTCTGTGGTCAGGTTATCAGTTTGTTATCTAGCAAGCTAGATAGCTATGTAACCTAACTAAAATAGTTTTTGTTAACAAACCCAAAAAATAGCGGCCTGCGAATAGTTTGAAACAGCCCACTACATGGTTCATTTAAACTGACCTTTAACCTGACCTGTAAATGCTTATGAATCCGCTGTAGAAAGAAAAAACATAGAACCGGGGCATAACTTTTGAATGATTTGAACTAAAGGCACAGCAATGCAATTGCCCAAGCATTTAATGTAGTCTGTAGCAGTGTAAAGGCCCAAGCATTTAATGTAGTCTGTAGCAGTGTAAAGGTCCAAGCATTTAATGTAGTCTGTAGCAGTGTTTAGTTTTGTGATGTGCTTTAAAGGTCCAAGCATTTAATGTAGTCTGTAGCAGTGTTTAGTTTTGTGATGTGCTTTAAAGGTCCAAGCATTTAATGTAGTCTGTAGCACTGTTTAGTCTTGTGATGTGCTTTAAAGGTCCAAGCATTTAATGTAGTCTGTAGCAGTGTTTAGTTTTGTGATGTGCTTTAAAGGTCCAAGCATTTAATGTAGTCTGTAGCAGTGTTTAGTTTTGTGATGTGCTTTATTAAAGGTTCAAGCATTTAATGTAGTCTGTAGCAGTGTTTAGTTTTGTGATGCGCTTTAAAGGTCCAAGCGTAAAAAAGGTTCAGTGCGGTAAAGAGAGATGCAAAACATTTTAAAAAATTATGCCGCTAATCATTCCTTGCGCTAATAATTTATTAACGATAGCAGGCTAGGTGTTAACTTTGACAGGCCTAATACTAACAGATGAGATGGGTTAGAAGTTAAGGTTTAGTGCTAGGGGTAGTGTGTAGGGTTAAGGGTATAGTGTTTAGTCTGTGGTGTGTATACTAACAGATGATGTCCCTCCAGATGGGTAAGAAGTTAGGGTTCATCATTAGAGGTAGTGTGTAGGGTTTAGGGTGTGTAGTGCGTATACTAACAGATGATGTCTAGCCAGATGCGGTCGGACCGTTCCTGGTTGACCTGGTTCCGGGCCACACAACGGTACCAGCCTGTGTAGTTACGGTTGACTTCTGTCATGTTGAACATGCTGCTGTTGCCCTGGGAGACGATGCTGACCAATCCACTGTGTGTCTCATGCTCCCACAAGAAGTAAAGCGGCCCTGTGCCGTTCTCTAGGCCGCAGCGCAGCCACACCAAAGATCCCTCCGCCGGAGACGCATCACTCAGCAGAATATAGGGCTTACTGACAGGGACTACACACATGCACATACACAAACACACACACACACACACACACACACACACACACACACACACACACACACACACACACACACACACACACACACACACACACACACACACACACACACACACACACACACACACACACACACACACACACACACATATTAGTGTAGTAGTAGTAGTGGTAGTAGTAGTAATTGTTGTAGCAGTAGCAGCAGTGATAGTAATATTAGTAGTAATAGTAGTAGCAGTAGTAGTAATAGTAGTACTACAGTAGTAATAGTAGTAATGCAGTAGTGGTAGTAGCAGTAATAGTAGTAGCAGTAGTAGTAATAGTAGTAGTATAGTAGTAGTAGTAGTAGCAGTAGTAGTAATAGTAGTAGTAATAGTAGTAGTACAGTAGAAGTAGTGGCAGTAGTAGTAATAGTAGTAGTGCAGTAGTAGTAGTAATACAGTAGTAGTAGTAGCAGTAATAGTAGTAGCAGTAGTAGTAATAGTAGCAGTACAGTAGTAGTAATAATACAGTAGTAGTAGTAGCAGTAGCATTAATCATAATAGTAGTAGTAGTAGCAGTAGCAGTAGTAGTAGGAATTGTATAGCATTAGGAGTTGTATTATAGTAGTAGTAGTAATAGTAGTAGTAGTAGTATTTTTTTAAAATTTAACCGTTATTTAACTAGGCATGTCAGTTTGATAAGATGATAAGATGGCACCGAAGAGCATGGCTGACCTTAAACATGCTCCTAACCAACTATTTTGTTCGTTTTTTTGTGTTGATTGTAACTTATTCTTTAACTTATTTTGTACATAAGGTAGCTACTACCGTCTCCTATGACCGAAAATAACTTCTGGCCATCAGAACAGCGATTACTCACCACGAACTGGAAGAAACTTTTTCCTTTAACGAGTCCGACGAGTAGGATATACTGCTTTCCTGGGAACAGGCCCAAATCCCCATCATTTGTGTGAAGAAAAGACTGAGGATAAGAGGGAGCAGATCGGGCTGCTTTCTGAGAATCCGTAGGCGAGCGAGTAAACTCACCCTGCCATCCGTTCTACTTGCTAACATGCAATCATTGGAAAATAAAATTGAAGACCTGCGATTAAGATTATCCTACCAACGGGACATTAAAAACTGTAATATCTTATGTTTCACTGAGTTGTGGCTGAATGAAGACACGGATAGTATAGAGCTGGCAGGATTTTCCATGCACCGGCAGAACAGAGACGCTACGTCACGTAAGACGAGGGATGGTGGTGTGTGTCTTTTTGTTAATAACAGCTGGTGCGCGATGTCCAATATTAAAGAAGTCTCAAGGTATTACTTGCCTGAGGTAGAGTACCTCATGATAAGCTGTAGACCACACTATCTACCAAGAGAGTTCTCATCCATATTGTTTGTAGCCGTCTATTTCAAATCACATACCAATGCTGGCACTAAGGCCGCGCTAAACAATAAACTCTACAAGA